>NW_005871160.1:2901132-2993353 GCF_000147115.1 Myotis lucifugus
ATTACAAGACTCCCTGGCTCCAAAATCAAGGCTGGTCCCATTTTCCCCTGATTTGGGGAACTGGCTGAGCAATCCAAATGCAAGAATCACTCATAAAACTGCTCTCAATGGTATTGAACATGGATGGGCTTGGAAAACATTTATAGAAAATTGAATCTAAGAGAAAGGCCCATATTGTAAGTACCTTCACGATATACTGAGATCCTGGTGATGACTTTATAGAGAAGAATTAGTAAAAAGTCTTGAAATAGATAAGCCAAAACAATCTTTTTCTATCCTCTTTAGGAAATTTTCCCATTTATTTTTCAACTGCTTCTTGTCTGGGAACATCTTAATCTTAGGCTTCTGATTACTACTTCCTGGCAAAAGTCTCAAGAGTGAGAAAATCTTTTCGTTTTAGGTTCACTTTAACTCATTTAGGAGTCAAGTATATTTGAGAATCTAAATAGATAAACAAAGAGGAAAAATAAAGTGCAATACGGTTGTGACTTTTCTCAAACTGACATTTAATGTGTGATATTTTTTGTTTGTGGGTTGAAGCACTCTCATTATTAATACAAGCAAACAGGGTAGCTAAATGACATGAAGTGATCACTGTTAGGATAAAGGTAGTTACAGGGTTTTGTGGGAAGACAGAAGGGGGAGGGGGACCTTTAATCCAGCTGGGTAGGATCATGTCAGACTTCCTGGGGGAGGTGACACCTGGACTGAATCTTAAGAAATGCCTTACTTGCAGGAACACAATGGCAGACTACCAGTACCTGAAGTTTCCTTTTCGCTTATCAGCTCATTTCTTTCCATCACAACTGTTTTTATCCCTCGGCCAGAGGACGTAATCGCCCTACCCAGTTTTCCAGTCTCTCATTTCTTTAGACAGGACAGACTTCTCTTTTCAGCAACCATTTGAAAAATCCTAGTGAAAAATTCTGATTTTCCTTGGTTGACTTTCCTTTCAAACCCTTAGCCCAATCATTTTGGAGGAGGAGGTGGTGTTCTCTGATTGGTCTAGCTTTGAACTATCCAATGTGCCTAGAATATTAGCTATCTCAGATGGCAGCTTCTGTTAAAAACCCACGACTCAATATGCTGACTAGAAAAGAACGAAGTGAAAAGGGGGAAAAAGCATTTACCAGATAAAGCATGAAGGACTGATGACCAGGTGAAATAGTTGATACTTCTAGGGACTATCTTTCAAGCTACCAGTGGCTAAAGTAATTGAAGTAGATACATTTTAGGTTGTATTTTCCTGCTGACGGACTGTCGGACAAGGGGAAACAAACATTTGTTCAGTTATTTTCTGTGCTGTATAACCCCTTTTCTAGGTGTTTCACTGTCACCATCTCATAAAAATTCTTACTACAACCTTCAAAGATCAGTATGAGAAACTGAGAGGTTAAATAGTTCTTAGATCACATGGATGAAGAAGTCATAGAGACTTACTTACTTTTTAATTAACAATTTCACGCCCCCTCCACTCCACTGCGTGGGATCTTTGGGAAACAATATCATAGCATAATGCCTAATCTTCCAAATGGCCATAGGTGTGCAAATAGGAGCACTGTTTTGCTCTCTTTTTGCTGACTTTATGATAAGATAGTCTTCTTTCTTCAGATTTTAATGTGCTGTATCAGGAGAAAACACATAATGAGGGCTCTGGATTTTCTGTCTTTTGAGCTGATTCTGTAAGACGTATCACATGTCTCTTCCTTAGAGAGAGTAATTAATGGAGTGTATTGTTATTTCCATATGATATCATCTCTGGAAGGATTTCTCTTCAGGCACACAGTGTGGGGGTGAGGGAAGGAGAGGAGGGCCACTTGTAACTGTGAATTCCTACATTCATTTTGAACATTCTCCCAAGAGGATGGCACAAGAAAGCATCAATAATTAATTGGGCAATACCCCTTCCTCTTTACAGAGAGATATTTCTATTAAGTTTGGTTGACAATTCTTTTGCAAGGGTCAGAATTATATGCTCTCTGGTTGTGGACTGGCAGGGGATGGGGGGAGGGCAGTGCATGGGTCACTCAGTGGGAAGTCAGTTCATCAATCCTGCACAGGGTTTTCTTGGAAAAAAAAATTTTCAGGTAACATTAGGCTTAGTTACAGAAGCAAAAAAGATGTATAAATAGGGGGGGGAGATGTATCTCATTTTATTACTCTTCTGTGTAATGTAGTAAAAGTTTTGTAGGGAGTATCGTATACAGTAAAACAATCATTTGTCAAAGGGTAAACTTACTGAACACCGTCGCTCTGTTTTTAAAAGATCCCTTGTGTGTCATGAACGACACAGTGTTCATAAAGAGCTGTACTCCAGGGTTAGATATTCTTGCTGCCGCAATTACTAGAGTTTTCTGAAGTCTCTCCAGGAAGGCGGATTAAACATTCATTGTCAGGAAGCACCAGGCTGCACTTTGTCCCATGCTTTGACACATTCATTAACCTAGACTCTACATTTTCAATTACTGAATCCATAAAGTATCTCTCTCTCTCTCTCTCTCTCTCTCTCTCTCTCTCTCTCTCTCTCTCTCTCTCACACACACACACACACACACACACACACACACAAAGTTAAAATTAGTGAAGGAAAGGGGGGGAGCAAAAGCCACAAGCCATATGCACTACAATTCTGAAGACTATCCTCGGCCTATCATTTTAGTTTGGCCATTAATGAATGATACCTGGAGTTACATTTCAGTCATAGACTACTATGATCAGTTACTATTGGATATCAGAAGAAAATAAGACGTTGTTCTCTTTTAATCTTTAGTTTTTAGTGGAGAGTTGATATGAGTCATGTAGTAGATGAGGAACCTGCAAAAATTCCTCCTGGTGAATTGGCAGGGATAGAGCATTCTTTTTCTTTATTTAATTCCCTAACACCCTCCCTCCCCCATTTATCCTCCTACATGAAGAAGTTATCTGAAGAGTAAGGCAAAGGCAATTTCTGTGACATGATCATTCAGAAATTCTAATCTGAAAGACTAGCAAAGTTAAATGTTCTGACATGTAAAGTGATTGAAAGTTGTCACTTCCATCCTTACAACAAGAAAATGCCCAACAGCCTGAAAATCAGTGACTTTTTCTTGGACCAATCACAGAGGTAAAGTCTCAGGGCAAGTCATCAGCCTGGAGTCTCTTGAGGTAGGTGCATCTATAGAGATACAGTCCAGACCTGCTTACCTGGGAGAGACATCCCAGAGCCATGAACTGGCAGTGACACTTAAGTACCAATTTGATGAATTGCAGGAGGCTGAGTGAGGACTGGCATGAGGCTGAGCAACATCTGGTGGCCACAGTCTGGGGTCCACTGGGTTTTACCTCCAGGACCTCAACCAGGCTCTTTTGGTAAAGCTCCTGGAAAGATACCCTCTTGTTCCTGGCAAAGGAAAGGGGGAGTGACTGTGAAACACACCCTGTCACTCCGTCACAAAGACCAGCTCTTTGGGGAAGAGCTTTGCCAGAGCCCAATGATTGACCAGCTTGAGGACTGGACTGCTTTCCTCTCTAGCCCCTCAGCTTTCTGCTCTTACCTAAAGGGGAACATATATGCTCAAGGAAATAGATTGGGAACCTGGCAGCTATGAAACAAAGAGCAGTTGGCAGAAATTACTTTGGAGAAAGGCCCAATGAAACACTGAAATTTAATCAGAAGATTATAGAACAGGAATGGTTTATTTAGGTAAACACTAAGAAAATTTATAAGAAAATAAAAATGTATCATTATGAATACACTAATTCTAATAAATATAGCATACTCATATAAAATACCAATGATAGGAAAAATTGGGTGTGGGCTATTATGGGAATCTACTGTACTATCTTTACAACTTTTCTATAAATCTAAATTTATTTTAAAATAAAAAAATTAGAAATATATACACAGTAAGAGATAATAATACTTTGAGTAAATAATGTAACTATTATGGCAAAATGGCAATTGCTTCTTTAGTTTGAGGAAAAACCTGAACTTTACAGAGATTTCAGTAAAGGTAGGGTCTCTTAGTTAGGGGACCCACATCTTTAGGCTGTAAGAGTTTTGATTGCCAATCTTGGCAACTAATATTGACTTGCAAAATTTAGACTTAAATGGCGTTTTTTCTGTACTTTTCAGCTATAAAGACTAATAAAAGGATTTGACTGCCATTTTTTAAAAAAATTACACTTTCCATGCTTTGTGTTGATGGAAAATCTATCTTAACCCATAAAGCAATTGATTTTCATAAGCATCCTTTTCATATATTACTGATCTGTATTCTGTACAGCCACTATTACAGGACAGTTTATTTGAGTGTAATCCACTCTCTCCCTTTGCTTGGGCTCTCTGGTTTATTCAAGTTACCAAAGGACAGACATAACTGCTGTTTTGGCAATACCCATTCTCTTTTACTATAAGGAATACTCACTATTTTGCAATGAGCATTTTCATATGCAAATGACCCTCCAGATTAAGGCGGTCCTCCTCCTGACAGCCACTACTGAACCACCACCTGTGTGTGCTCCTATTCAAAGCTAGTCCACTCAGCCCATATGCATCTCCTCCAGTACTTTAGTTGACAATCTGTTTCAGCTTCGCAAGGGAGCTAGCAATTTATGTGTTGCTCATTTTGTCAAAGTCATCACTGATGACAATTCCGGCATCAAGAGGCTCATTTTATTCTGCAGATGTTTTTATCAAATAGAAGATAAATCATGGTTCCCCATCTCATTTTGTGTTGTACTTCTGGGAATAATGGAGGCCACAAATAAAAACCCTTTCATTAATAAAGAAAGAAAGAAATAGACTCAAGAGGATCACCAAGCATGATTTTCAGATATGCAGTGCACACACTGATAAGAGATTATATATAGCAGCAATATTTAGCTTGGGGTAGGGGGTGATGATGTTGGGGGAGTAATCTTTATCTTTTGGAGATTTATTTATGCTTATTCCTTTTATTATTTTTTTCATTTCATATTTTATTTTATCAAGTGATATCCTTTTATTTTTTAACATTTTATTTTATTTTTATTTTTTCTCTCTTTTTGATTAAGGTATTACATATATTTCCTTATATCCCTATTGCCCCCCACCCCCCACTCATTCCCGCACTCCTTGGTGTCTTTGTCCATTGGTTAGGCTTATATGCATGTATACAAGTCCTTTGGTTAATCTTTTCCCTTACCCCCACCCTTCCCAACCTCCCTCAGAGGTTTGACTGTCTGATCAATTCTTCTCTGTCTTTGGATCTGTTTTTGTTCATCAGTTTATGTTGTTCATCATTGTACCATCTCACACCTGTCAGAATGGCTATCATCAACAAATCAACAAACGACAAGTGCTGGCAAGGATGTGGAGAAAAAGGAACCCTCGTGCACTGCTGGTGGGAATGCAGACTGGTGCAGCCACTGTGGAGAACAGTATGGAGTTTCCTCAAAAAACTAAAAATGGAACCCCCATTTGACCCAGTGATCCCACTTCTAGGAATATATCCCAAGAAACTAGAAATACCAATCAGAAAGGATATATGCACCCCTATGTTCATAGCAGCACAATTCACCATAGCTAAGATTTGGAAACAGCCTAAGTGCCCATCAGCAGATGAGCGGATTAAAAAAAAAACTGTGGTACATCTACACAATGGAATACTATGCTGTGGTAAAAAAGAAGGAGTTCTTACTATTTGCAACAGCATGGATGGAACTGGAGAGCATTATGCTAAGTGAAATAAGCCAGTCAGAGAAAGATAAATACCACATGATCTCACTCATTTGTGGAATATATGCTCATTTCTTTTAGAAGAGTGGGCCCACTTTCATTTAGAATTCCTATATAGAGTAATGTCCACCATAGCATCTTCTAGAAATGGGCAGTGCAAAATATTCCTGAAAAAATTAAATAATTCCTCTCATGGATAGATCATTTGAGAGATTATCTCAATGTTTTCATGAAATGTAGCTAGGCTCTCTGTGATTTTTGGCTGAGGGTCAGTGGATCTCTTGTTTTGGCCTGCTGAAGTCTATACTCAAATTTAGAATTGGGGACAGGGAAGAAAAAACACACAGAATCTGTCTTCACCCTCAGCTACAAGATGTAGCTAGTTGATGAAAGTAAAGCAGTACTCTTAAATGAAAAGAAATATTCAATATAGGCACATTGTATGCAAGGCAGTGGTATTGTACTAGGATTTCATATGTGTGCTTATATGGTGGGACAGTCTCACTATAGTCCCTAAGGTCTCTAGTTTGGTGGGATTAAAATCAGGGACTGATGTGGCAGTTATCTGAGGAGAATGAGCAATGTCAAGAGCTCATGACTCTCCATGATGCAGATGACAACATTGTGACAGGCAGCCAAGGATGAATATGAGTTTGGAAATTCTCTGGAAGATGTTGGTAAGAAAAAGAAAATGCTAGAGATGCAGCTGACCACAGAAGAGAGAGCAGTGAATACAACTCAGCCGTTACTGCTATTATCAGCACTGCAGTGATGCTCACCATGTGCCAGCCACATACCATATGCACCTTATACACAAAATCACCTATTGTCTTCCCAGCCACATCTTGAGATACTACCTCATTCTCTTTTAATATGAGAAATGGTGGCTCACAAGCTATGCTACTTGTCCAAGGCAACTTAGAAAATACTTTCTAAATCATTTGGAACAGTGGCTAAGAGCATAGGATTTGCCTTCAAATCGTCTTTGGTGTGAGTTGGCAATCCGACATTGTTGACCACTAGCACCTCCTTTGACCTGTATTCTTGTAATTGGTTGAGTGTGGACTGACTTAGCCTCATCAGTTCACTTCTTCATGGATACCTTTGCCTTCTATTTATTGAAGAAATATATGACAAGCACTGACCTAGGTGCTGTATAGTAGGAATAGAATATATGAACCTCTTTTCCAAAAGAATAATAGGAGAAAGGAATTAGTGTAGCTACCTCTTGTTCTTCTTGGAGTATCCATGCACAAGTTATTGATTTTCTATGATGGTGCCCCTTTCAGACTCAGATTAGTGTCTCCAGGAAACCCTGAGGTGTTTGGGATCAGCACTGCAATTTAATATTTAAGGGAGAGATTCTTTCTTATTTCTCAATTGTTCTACCAGCAAGTCTGAATAAAACAAGCTGATAAATATATAAAATATCCACAAGACCAGGCCACTGCAGTGATATTTGTGGTGATTGTTTTCTTTCCCTTTCCCTTACTTCTGCATGACTTAAAATTAAAGTTAAGGCAAGAACAACAACAGAACAGGAAAAGCAAATAAGATTTTAACAAGCTTTCAATAGACTGACAAAAGGAGATGGGAAACTAGAAACATGAAAATAAGCAGCAGTAACTCTGCCAAGAAATACAGCTTCCAAATGGATCTTGAATGGGAAATTTACTTATTTATTCACATCTTTCAGTTCAGTTTTGCGTTCACTATTTTTCTCTCTCTTGTTTTGAAAACCATTTGGATTTATTGCATCTCCCGTTGTTCTTTTGCATTTTTTTGTTTGCTTCTCAACATCCAATCTCCTTATTTTAACATCTCTTTATGTTCAGATTTTTTAGACACCGTTTACTCTTTTTTCCCCCCTACAAATCGTAGAAATCATGAAATGAACAGTTAGAGTTATTGTTAGTGCACAAATAGCTTCAGACAGATCGTAAAGTCCCTAGTGATCAAGGAGCTGTATAATGCTGACTAGCTCCAGCAGCGACAGCAAAAATTTTCATAAGCCAGCTGCTTAGCTTCCAGTTTAACCCCATCAACTTACCCCCGCCATGTGAGGAACCCCCCATTACTTTTCCAAAAAGTCTATTGTGTTTCTGACCCTAATAGAAATTCTGCAGTTTGTAAGGTGTTTCCCCAGCTTCATTCTTTATATAACTGCGTATAACTCAAAATGATGAGGACACATGGCAAAAGAGAAGCCTGCACTATTTTTTTTACCAGCCATAGAAAATTTAGGTGCAGAATTTTAAAACAGGGGATACTAAAGGCTTCTTGGCTAAAAAAAAGGAGATAAATAAAGCAATTTTTAAATTCCTAACAAGTAGATAAGGTTGTTTCATAAACTAGTATTTTATTTTTATTTTTTTAATATATTTTATTGATTTTTTTTTACAGAGAGAAAGGGAGAGGGATAGAGAGTTACAAACATCGATGAGAGAGAAACATTGATCAGCTGCCTCCTGCACACCTCCTACTGGGGATGTGCCCGCAACCAAGGTACATGCCCTCGACTGGAATCGAACCCGGGACCCCTCAGTCCCCAGGCCGATGCTCTATCCACTGAACCAAACTGGTTAGGGCATAAACTAGTATTTTAAATATAATATGATTCAAATTACCATGACTTAGGCTACCAGAAAATGACAAAATGTTAATTAATTTTTTAAAATTCACTGATTTCCTTAACCCACAAAAAATCACTTTAGAGTCAGTGTTACAGCATTAGTTAGGCTGTTAAATTTTCTTTTTAATTTCTTCCGTATTGCACCAAATTCATTATATGGGAGCATTGCATTTTTAGAACTTTTCTCTCATGGACATGAGGACATTAAATCTCAGAAAGATTTTGTGGTGAACATATCATCTGCATAAATACAAGACTGAGAAGGAACTAACCAGCCAGGAGGGTAACAATGTCAGTGGCCCCTCCAATATGTGGTTTTAGATATTTAGCTCAATGTGAGTCAGCTATATGAGGAATTCCCTCTGCATGAAGGGAATTCAAGACTCTAGAATATGGGAGGTAATGGCTCTGAACTACTGAGAGCCAGTCTGCCACACTAATACATGCAGGTGTGTTAGTTTTCTAGGCTGCCATAACAATCTACTACAAACCAGGTGGCTTATAATAACAGAAATGTTTTCTCTCCCAGGTATGGAGGTGAGAAGTTAAATCAGAGGGCATATTCTCTCTGAAAAGTCCAGAGGACAATGCTTCCTTGCCTTTTCTAGCTTCTGAAGGCTGCTGGCCATCACAGGCATTCCTGGCTTTGTGGATACGATACTGCAGTCTTTCTCTCTTACATCACCTTTTCTTCTACATGTTTGTGTCTCTGTCTGTGTCCAAATTTCCTCCTTCTTGTAAGGACGCTAGTCATATTGCATTGAGGGCCCACCCCAACACTGAATGTATGACCTTATTTTAACTTGATTACATCTGCAAAGACTTGCCAAGTAAGGTCACATTCGAGGGTTCCAGGTGGACATGAATTTGGGGGAGAATAGTATCTAACCCAGTACACTAAGATTCTAAGTTTCATTGCAGGTGACATATATCTAAGAGGCATCTCAAATTTAACTTGTCTGAATCTGAACTCCTGATCTCCTGTCCTACCATGTGTGTTCCAGTGTCTTTTTCATCTCAGCTCAACAACTGGATGCTTCCAGGTGCTCAGACCTAGACATAAAGAATTATCCCTTTTAACTTCCTTCTTGTACAGCCCACGTCCAATGCATCAGAAATGTCTCCTTCTCCATTTCAAATTATATTTAGAATCTGGCCACTTTTCAGGCCCTAGTATGAGCGGCCATAATCTCTCACAGGTATTATTTCAATAGCCTTCCAACTGGTGTCCCACTTTCATCTTTCTTCACGTGTAGTCTAATTTTAAGTTTAAGACACCAGAGGAAGTGATCCTTTTGAAACCTAGGTCAAATTATATCACTCCTCTGCTCAAATGCCTCCAGTGGCTTCTCATTTCATTCAGAGTAAAAGCCAGATCCTTTAAAGATCTACTGGAACCCTGGCCTCCACTCACACTGCCCCTTGCCGTTTGTCAAACATATCAGTTGTGCTACCACCTTAGGGTCCTTGCATGTCTATGTCATCTATCCAAAGACAACACAGAAGTTACTGAGTCTCTACCTTGCTGGAGAAGTCAAAGTAAGTTGGATAAATCTTGTTCAAAATTATTTAAAATGAATTCACATGTCATTCCTAGTTCTTTGAGCTAAAGAAAATTCATATAATCTATAATAAAGAAATATCTCCTTTTAATTATTTGAATGCTTATAATAATAATAACATGGTACTTTCAACATACTTTTATGCACGTACTAGACACCTTATCAAAGTGACTTTTTACATTGTAATGCAATCTATAAACTTTTAGTGAGCCTTAGATCCATTAGGATATTGAAAAGATGACCTTTGAGCTATGGTAAGGGAGAAAACTGTAATTTCATGATGGATAGAAAAACCCTCCTCCCTGTCCTTCTCCAATACAAGTATGTAAGTCTGGGTGCCTAATCCTGATTCCATAGGCCCATCTGTAGCATATAGGGAAAGAGTGGATTTGTAGGAAATCCTGAGGCTTCTCCCAACTTTTTCCAATCAACACCCTTGGATCCATCATCTGGATGTATTTCCTTACAAAAGGAAATTTAATAAGAAAAGACTTTCATAGACTAACAGATTTATCCGAGGAAACACTAGACAGCTCAGACAACTAGTTAGCTTTAGACTCAAAAGAATAACAGACATCGTTTATCTATGAAAACAAACAGAGAAACAAACAGGTGCTAACAAAGGACACAAGGATTTAAAGAGGAAATTAAAAAACAAAAGTCGGAGATGAAAACCAAGCAGGCAGAGCTCAGGAAGAATATGGACGAGAACAATAAAACAGAATAGAGAGGAAAGAAAGGCGCACATGAAAGAACAATAAGACATGACTACAACAAAAAAATGCTGTCAGGAACGTTGCAAATGGGTTTGAGAAAATTGCACAAAACGAAACAATAATGAAATACCATTTCAGAGTGATTACAGAAAATATACTCAGTGTGGAAGACAGAAAAAAGAAAATTAAATACATGTAAAACAGTGAAGTTCCTGAGGATGAGAATAGAACACATGGAACATAAAAGTATGAAAAAAATTATCTTGAAATTTCAGAAAAGGCTTGTATTTGCAGATAAAAAAAGTACACCTGTCTCTGTCCCTAAATTATTGACATTAGAACATATTGGTGATATAATTGAACCTCAAGAATAAAGAAAAAAATAAGGCTTCTATTTTCAGTAATGGGATTCAATTTGTTCAGATCAATACTTTTTGCGAAAAATGACAAAAATCACTGCATAATATATAAAGAAATCTTCAAAGTATTGGATAGCTGGAAAGATAGCAAGGAGCTAAAATGACAAACCTATGTGGGAATGTATTACTATAAGTGGTGCTTTGCACTGGCATAAAGCACTGTGAGCCTAGGGTATTGGTTGCTGCTGGCAAACAGGGGCCTTTGGTGGCAAGCAAAGTCCACCCTACATTGAACCTTTAACATCTCCACCTTAACCTGGGGGAAAAAAGTGAACAGGAAGTAACTCTGTCTTCAGTAGACACAGGGAAAGTTGCCTTGATGCTGAACAGACAAAGGGTGCAAAATAAAAGAGAATGAAAAACAGCACTGAGGAGTTGTGGTTATTGCTTTGCCGTTGCTTGGATTTGTAATTCAGATTCATGTTGCCTCATAATTCAAATCACAAGTCCAAAGACAATTGTTTAAAGTTTATGAATACATATTTTCTACATTTAGTGATCCCCATTTGAACTGAATGATTTATAGTAATTATCCGGTAAGAGTGGGAATGGGAATAAGTCAGTAGAATGAGAAAAGTTTCTTTTATAGCTTTTGTATTTTTAAAGTTATTTTTCTACCTTATGCATTATTATTTATATAACAATTTAAAATATAATGTTAATTTCTGGAAGTGTCCAGTCAGTTTTTTGTTTGTTTGTTTGTTTTTTCACACACCCTCTCTGGGTGCTTTGTTTGGGGAGACACTTGAACCTCAGAGCACCCTCCACTCATTTCAGCATTGGTGATGTCAAGATGAAATGCAGCAATTCTGGAGTCAGGAGGACATTACTTCAAATTCAACATGTATTATTTATGCTTTCCTAACTTGGAATTCTAGTCACTATTGATGTGGGAATTACATGTGCCTATATTTATATATGGCACTTAGCACAGTGACTGGCGCTGAATATGGGCTCAAATATAACTAACAACAAGGCATTGAGCCGCCTCTACTTTGAAAGGCTGACCCCTGGTCAAGCACCCAGTCCTCCTGAGAGGCAACATAAAAACTTATGAAGAGTATCGGAGTTGAGTTTCCACCACATTTTATCCTATAAAATACCAACATAATAAAAACAATGTAGAGGCTTTTGAATATTGTTATAAGGAGCTATGACCTATCCTATGAACTAATTCATTACAATTAAGCTATCTTCCTTAACACCCGCAAATACTTACTAAATTTAGATGTTTCTTTAGTTACAACACTATGTCCCCTATCCTGTCTTCATTCCAGTTTCTTTCCAGTGACATTTCTGAGGCCCATGGGATGGAATGAGAGCATGCTTAGGTTGGTGGAAGAACCTTGAGTGAGAGTTGGTGGGCTGTATTTTGAGATCCAGCCATGCTCACCATGAGCTGTGAAGCTTGTGGCAAATATCCTACCCTTTCTCTATATAGCAAGTGTAGTTAATGAATCTTGGTTCACACACTACCCTCAAATGAGTTCATTAAAGCTTTACAGTCTGAGGAAAGACATGTATAAAGTATTATGTATCATGTCCATAACTTCTGGGTTAAAAGAACTGGGCCTTTTGTGTGGCTTATTTCTTTTGTACTGACAACATGTAGTGTATTATGAATCATCTCTTTTGTGTGTGTATGGATACTTTCTTTTAATATTAATTGAGATTATAAAAATGACAGGGTTTTTTCCCCCTATTCTTGTGGAGCACATAGAAGATGTTGAATAAAAATGATGTTAATCAATCAATTAATTAAAGACAGAACTCTGGAGTTGGTAAGGGGAATAGAAACTATAATCACAGGTGTTTTGTTTTTGATTTTTTTTCAAGATAGGAAAAGGACAACACACTATAGGAAGATTGGGTTTCAAAAGAATCTTCTGTTCACTAGCAAGCTTACAAGACCCATTGGATAGATGTATGATGGATCCTATATAATAAAAGGCTAATATGCAAATTGACCAAATGGTGGAAGGACTGGTCCCTATGATGTCCACTGACCACCAGGGGGCAGATGCTCTATGCAGGAGCTGCCCCCTGGTTATCAGTGTGCTCCCACAGGGGGAGTGCCACTCAGCTAGAAGCCTCTGTAGGAACCCCTGAGGGCTCCAGGACTGCAATAGGGCATAGGCCAAGCTGAGTGCACAAATTTCGTGCACCAGGCCTCTAGTTTAAAATAAAACTGGAAGGAAGTTACTTTTGTGGAGAACCACTAACAATTTAAAAATCTGGAACTTTCTGCTGCTCTGGCATACATTTTTTAAAAATACATTTGTATTGTTTTTTAAGAGAGAGAGGAAGGAAGACAGAGAGAAAGATCGATGTGGGAGTGAAACATGGATTAGCTACCTCCTGCATGCCCCAGTACCAGGGATCAAGCCCCATAACCCAGGAATGTGCCCTGGCTGGAATCAAACCAGCAACTTTTTGGTGCCCTGGATGTCACCCAACCAACTGAGCCACACTGGCCAGGGCTGGCATGCACAATTTTTTTGAGGTGACCACTGTCTCCAGACGACCACCTCTTGGAAATTTACACTCGAGAAATATTTAACGTTTTGAATTCTCCCAATATGGTTAATGCCTCCTATCTTTGTGCTTCATGTAGACTCTCCCAATTCAAATGTACATACTCTTTATCCAAAAAATGTCTGCTTATTTATAAAAACCTAGATCGGTGCTCATTTCACCCATGAATCTTTCCCTCACACTACTGACCATCATGACACTATCATTCCCACCCTTGAAACCCTCCAACCTCAGTCCTGAAACACTCAACCTCAGTACTGAGACCCTCCAACCTCATTCCTGAGACCCTCCTACCTTAGCCCTGAAACCTTCTAATCTCAATCCTGAGACCCTGCAACCTCAGGTCTTAGAACCTGTTCCTTTTATTGCACTCAGCCCTCTTTAGTGTATGGGCACATTGGATTCATGTACATGTGTTTGCACATCGGTCTTTCTTCCTACCCTAAAACAGGGGTAAGAGACAGATTTATATTCATTGGTACGATTCCAAAACTAAAGCAAATATTTACTGAACAATATACTTAATGAATTTGTGAGTGAAAGGAGTGGACTCCAACTCTAATCATTTTGATGGTTTTATTAGTATAAATTTACTAGTTAGTTCAGTAATTTTGTATGTTTATAGCAGCTTTACTGAGATCTTATTTATATACTGGCACGTTCACCCATTTGAACTGAACAATTCAATGATTTTCAGCCTGTCTCTCTAGGTTTGCACTCCTCATAATTTTGCCAGAGGACAATTTTTTGGATATCTTGCATTTTGGACAACTAAATTGCTTTAACTTAAAAATAAATAACAAATAAAGAGAGACAAGGAGGAGGGAGGAAAAGAATGTGATATGATTACTTCAATCTCTTCAACAACAAATACTAGCTAAAGTGAAATATATATTAATCACTAGCTAACAAAATAAACACTTTTTAGTCAGATTTGTTATATATCTCATCTAGGAACAGTTAAGTTAATTTCCTTTAAACTTCATTTTTTACTACTTTCATTATAGCCCTTTTCACACACTTCCTGATGATATATCATGAGTGTTTTGTAAATGCCTACGTAAAAAAGCAAGAATCATAAATTATATTTCTATATTTCTCTTCAGGACTTGTAGTATTTTGCACACAGTAGGAGCAATAAAAAAGCACCAAAATGCATAAATATGCAGAGTAGGAGTATATCAAACTGAGAAACAAGAGGAAAAAGGAGGAAATGATGTGTCACCACAGAAAATACATGATGGGAATCAAGATCACAGACCCAGTTTGGTTTTAAAAATATGACTCTTAGGAAATAGTTTATAAGTTTTACTAATTTCATTTCTCCACTTCAAATTACCAGAGGAGGTTTGTCCTTTAGCGACTTACCGCTCCAGAGAAACAAGGTGTGAGAATGTAGCCCTCTATTTCTAAAGATCAATTCACCCAGCATTTCTTGATGAGAGGTTGACAAGCTTTAAATAGTCTCAGGCAACCTCCCATGCATTTCATGGTAGGAACCGAAAGAGAGTAAAGTATCCAATTAAAATCCCAAGGATGTTTTACGAAATAATTATCCAAATAGAGGCAGTAAAATGGCATCAGAAAAGTGCTCCATCAGCCCCCTAACCCCAAGGAAAAAATACTGAATAAGAAAGTTAAAACATTTGCATGATCATTTGAATCCTGTGCAACTAGTTCTACACCCTTGGAGTTTAATCTAATTCCTTGATTAGTTGAATGTATATTAAATTGGATCTCTTTGAATGTTGGGAGTTGTCCATCAATAATTAAAAAACTTGTTAATTGTATGTAAATGTTTATGTCCCTTAACTGGGCAATGTTTTATTTCTCACTCTTTTCATTTAGTATTTATCCATCCATATTCCAAATTTTTTGACACTGTGTGTTTTTTTATTAGTGCCTGCTTATCGATATGCAAGTCCCATGTCACAAGCATCTTAATATATTAATATTTTTTATTGCACCACTAACTTCATATCCATTGCATTATATATTCCTTGCCACCATTGCCAGATATATTCTATTGATTGCAAGGCCGTTCACCTTACAACTGCTTTGAAGTGATCTTTGCTGAAATGTCTTGTTCTACAGAAAAGCCATGCCCCTCCTGCAAACGAGCAAGTAAGTAGGGGCTGCACCCTGGCTCCTTTAAGCAATAATTGGTTGCTTTGCAAGTCTTTGGCCTGTTGCTTCCTAGTTTGAAATGCAGGAGGCTCTGTTTAAAAGAATAACATATCCCATTTCTGTTTACAGAACTAATGCTTGATGCAAAAAGAGATACAAATAAGATTGGTCCTTTATTGGTGATAATTATACCAACAATACTGAGCAAGATATGGAAAGGTTAGATAAAAGCAAATGAACTTACTTTGTAAATTGAGTTTACTATATGGAATCATATATCGAATTACAAATCTTTTGGCTGTGCAATTAAAACCACCTTATTTTTCCCAACAACTTAGGGGTTCATTTTTGTTTTGTTTGTTTGTTTGTTTGTTTTTAGTATTATTTTGCATAAGTATTTCAACCAATGTCCATAAATTTGCACCTTTGTGCCAACAGCCCTAATGCCAATTATGTATAATAAATGTAATTAATTAATGCATTCCACTGCAACTGCATTCAAATCTAGTTTGCATTCAGAGACCCTGGGATGGCTAAGTATAAAAAACTGTGGGCTGGTAAACGGGCAAATGTCCATCCCATGGCCCCCACAGCAAACTGAAAGGTGAGGTTGGAAATGCTTCCCAGAGAGATGAAAATATATTGGATCTGGGATGCCTAAGAAGCTTTGTTCCCATAAACCTAATTCAATGATTAAACATAAATAAAGCATCAGCACCTGCATGTAACCATCCTTTTTGCATATAATCCTCAGGCTGATTTGGCCTACCAATCTGTGAGTATAATTTGCTTTTTCCAGCACACCCCGCTGCAGAGGAGAGGTAGGAAGAAGAGGACAGGGCCCGAGTCACTCATGCTTAGTATCAAACTTTGTTGTCTAATTCTGAGCTAATTCAGAGAGCAACAGAAAAGCATGCTATTGACTTTTCAAGCACATTTAAGGATATGTGTCCATAGTGTTAGAAACCCCAGAGCAAGGGCGATGGGTCAGGTACAGAAACTCACTAGGGCAGAAAGCCATGGATGTTGATAAAGGGGCAAAACTGGGAAAACAAGAACTTCACCCCCAGGGTAATCTTTTCTCCCCCAGCATATCACGGTCAGAACCTCTGACCTTTTCCTCCCTAAGATAACATCTAGGCCTCAGGTGTATTTCAGCTCCAGGCCCAGGAAAGCAGCAAAACCAGACAAGTGGCACTGCCCTGGCTGCCTCTGGACCAGCTACATTGACTAATGACCCTGAAATAGCACACCTGTTGCAGAAAACTGCAACAGTGTTACTCTCCATGTTTTCATCCACATACGCTTGTGAATTTTTGTTCTTAGTGATGAATTTTGTTAAGTCTCATAATAGGAGTAGCCTGATGGATGAAAGTAGTAGCTCGTGCATATTTCTGAAGGTCACGAAATATAAACCTGATGTAAAATCTCTGTCATCAGTGATGCAGCAGCAAAAGTCCCACTGATAATATCAAACGGAGTCATAAAATTTTCTGTCGGACTATCAGTGTACATGTATACATTAAAAAATAAATGTATTTTTCATCATCATATACTGTGTTTTTGTCTCTCGAATGAATTTTATTATTTCTTCAAGGTTCTTCACATACGTACACCTTAAGAGATATCAAGTAGGTGTAACATGTTCTCAAAAAATTAGGGTTGGCACGTAGAATTTGAGTCAGAGATCTTGCTGGTTTTGACATGCACTCACAAAAAGGTTGCTCACCCCTGCTCTATGCCCTTGCTTGTTCCACTGTCCCAAGTATATTTTGATTGCCATCATTGATTGACCAAATGTTCCCTTGTCTTGGTGCTGTGTAGCTCTTCCCTTTGAATATCTCATCCTCATCCCCTTTTCCTAAATAAATTCAATTTTTCTTTCATCACCATCTGAGATGGCCACTTTTACCTTTCACATAGCTCCTCACGTTGTGCATTTATGCTTTCCCAGAAAGTTAATGCGGCCCAGGAACATGTTGCATGTTTGCTGTTATGGTAGCAGAGAAATCCTGTAGCTTGGGTTTAAAAACCACATGCAGCTGTCAGCTTGGGAGTGAACCTCTTACTACTTTAATCATAATAATCTCTGATGAAATTAGAAAACTATAATAATTGGCTGCACTGGACGTGCCCACTAGGTAGCTTCAAGTTCCAGTTTATGTATTTAAAATCTTTAATGCAGTGGGGATTGGGCAAGAAGTAAATGATTGGCCTTCTCATCTAACTCTGAGTTCCATGTGAAGCATATCTTACTTATTTCTTAACTTTATTCTTGTCTGAATGCCCCCTTAGGATTCAAAATATATTTTTATATATTGCAATTTAATAAATATCCAGGAGGGCAGGTTGTCCTTCTTTTCAAAACATGGGTAGTCCTGAGTTGTTTGAACTTCAAGTCACTCCGCTGGAATCACCTTTTTGTCTTAGGTTTTTATTCAAATAGCACCGATGCCACCAGCAGGGGATCTGGTGGCTCTGGGCTGGTAGGTTACACAGTGGGGAGGAAGCATTTAGGCCTGTTTTCAAGACTTCTGGGATCCCACCCTGACAGTCTTGTTCAGAGGATGAGAGATGTCTGTGAAGGCACCAGATTTAAATATGCAAAGGCAGAGTCATCTCATGTGTTACACAGACCTGCTATGTGGGACAAGGTTGTGCCTATTGGTTTGGGGCAGATGAATTGAAAACAATACCCTGGCCTAATTAGGAGTGCCTTCTGGTAAGCTCTATGTAGAATTATATTTAACCAAAGCTTGTTGTTTTATCTCCCATACTAGGGCCAGAGTTTATCATAATCATGATTTCTTATAAAGCAACTGGGTCTCTTTTATCTTAGAGGTTTCAAAATGCCTCACTTTCACTTACTTGTGTCAGTGCAGATATGGGGGACATTGTGTATATGTTCAGTAACATAATGTAAATTAACTTGCATGAAGCCCACTTTGGATGAGATTGCTTAATGGTGATCACTAATATACACACTCCATGACAAGACCATATAATGAACTGTGACCAAAACCCATGTGTCCATTAGCTGCAGAAGTGCTTACCACGGGCCACCAAATCCAGTGGCGGCGCGAAACCACAAAGCGTTTGTCCTATACTTAATGTTTAATGGATCTGATGTCACTCAGAGATTTAGAAATTTCTAAGAGTAAAAGGGAAGATCTGTTGCCCCAGATTTAGCCCAACACTGTAAATACTAGCATAGTGGATCTCCAACTGGATGTTAAGTATTTCTTGTGCTGTGTGTGTGTGTGTGCGCGCGTGCACGTTTATTCTTTGGAGAGTCTTTGTTGCAATGGAGTATTTGCAGTATTTAATGTGTTTGCCTCCCTGACCTTGACCTTATTCATCTAGACAAGGTTCCACCGAACAGACAGGGAAAGGTGGTCATGGGTAAAGTATTTGATTATAGCCTAGTCTGATCCAAGCAAACACTTTTAAATGAGAATATCAGCAGAAATATTAAAGTACCAAACTTCGCAAGGCAGAGATTGTGGCTTTGGAACTTGGGGCGATGACAACTTAGATGCCCTTCTTGTCATTTACTTACAAGATGTCCTTGTCATTCACTTGGGTTTCTTATATCTAATAATTCATGTAACAGATGACATTTTGGAATAAGATAACTTAAGGTGATCTTGTCAAACCACCACCTAGATGGCATTCTATTTTCTTACATATCTATAATGTGGAACATTCTACAAAGCACATAGTTTATCTTCCCAACAGACCCTTGAAGAAAATAGGTCTGGGTTGGGTTGGAAAAATAAAACTTGGAGAAAATATAAGATTTGTAAGGACCCAGGTTATGTACAGATTTTAGGTATAGCCTTAAATCCAGATCAGATATTGTCATCATTTCCCAAAACCTTTCTTCATATCCATTAATGTCTGCTAAGGATGATGGATCCTGTTACCAAAAGATCTTTGGTTAGTTTAGAAGGTGATGGGTGGGTTAAAGCAAATTTGGAGGAGTAATCATTTTGCAGATAAGAATATTAAAAAGTGTGGATGAGAGGAAGGAAAATGTAAAAAGAAAATGCTGTCAGGACAGGAAAAAGGACAAACATTGCTGGGGGAAAGGATAAAAAGAAGAGGCTCAAAAACAAAAAGAGACACATAGAAAACCTATAAGCTAGGCTTCTGTGTGGGGTATGCAATATACAATCCTTATATTCCTCCTTATTGATCTTTGAGAAAGTCTATATTGGTTACAAACACGTTAGTTTGAATAGATTCTATCTACATAATGAGATATACTAGGTCAAAGTTGACATGAGATGGAAATAGTGGTTCATACTGAAATACCCTGCAGCTAAATTACAGTAATATTTTGAAATTATTTGTTTATGTTTGCTGCTTAGGCTGGATTATAAACTGCTCAAAAGTGCCTTCTTCATTGTTTCATCTTGCACATTTATTCCCATATGAAATGTGACATTATTGTATTTTATTTGAAATTTTGTTACTATCTGAAACTACATACTATTTGAAACTTTCTTTCTAGCAGTCCTAAAAATGGATGTCTGGAATTAATAACAGCCCATCATCTAAAGAAATATAATATGGTTAGAGCTTGTTTCAAGGCTTAATTGATTATGATATTTATATAACCTACCTTGTCCCAGAAAGGTTATATGATGGATATATTCTTTAAGGGTTTTTCTTTTGTTTTGTTTTGTTTGCTTTGTTGTTGTTGTTGCAAATAATAAAACTCTATAATGGGCAATTTGAGGAAAAATAAATTTACTGAAAAGATATTGGGTAGCTCACAGCATTGGTATATACAACAGAAAACCAGACCACACAAACACAGATTCAAACAGAACAAAAACAATGAAGGGTAGAAAAATTATTCAGCCAGGATACAGGGTGCCAGAGTTAGGATAAATGAACATTACCTGTGTTTTCAGATTTTGAAACTCTCTTGCTGAGATTCAACATTCCAGGAGAAAAAATCTGATGGGTTAAATTTAAGTCATATGCTAACCTACTTGTTGGTTATACTGAGTTAGAGAGTAAAGACCTGGTCAGAGGAGCCTACAATGCCTCCACAGACTCCTTCGGCTCCTATAGTGGAGGGAATGAATGATTTACAATCCCATCAGATTGCAATCAATGCAGGAGAGTGAATTCATGAAAGGAAATAATGAGGGCTTTTGGAAAGCACCCATGGATGCGAGGCAGCCAGAACAGTAAATATCCACAGCGTTTGGGCACCTTTTGCAATGGTGCTTTCCATCTTCAGAGAACAAAAACTGAGAAAACAGCCCACAGTGAGACCATGAATAAGAGGCAAAATGAGAAATCAACCCTCCTCTCTCTAAACACACACACACACACACACACACACACACACACACACACACACAACAACAACAACAACAACAACAACAACAACAACAACAAATCCACCAAGATTCTGGAGCCAGATTCATTCAGAGAGGTAAACACTACCACTTCAGCAAAAGAGAGAACTTCAGACATGAACCAAAGGAAGACTCCTGGATTAGTTCTCGTTTTCCTTTGTGTTTGAATTGTTTCCCCTGGATGCCTTGAAGCTAAGCATTCTTTCATTTATCAAAGAAATTGTATTTCCCATCAAGTGCCAATATCCTCTCTCAATTTCCAACAGCTGTCTATCTTACAGGGGGTATCTAAGAATATCCATTTCAGAGCATCTAAAACAATGTGGAATCTTGACTCTGACTGGCTAAGGAGAAACCAATACTGGGAAGTTGTAAAGATGGGGCTAGTTCAGGAGCCCATCATGTCTATCTGTCACTGACAAGTCACCAGGCCCTTGTAATTCAAAATCATTAGTCATGTCTTCTGGAGGCACGGAGGCAAAGCAATAGAAAAACAGCAGGCACTGAAATGTTTCTGGAGGAACAGATTCTTTCTTTCCATGCACTGGTCATATTCTAATGACCTTACAGATAAAAAAATATTACACATGCCAGCACTACCAGACCAGATTTGTGCCAACCTATTTTAAGTATGCAGCAAAGCTGCAAATTTTGCTGATTCAGGATTCTATAGTCTGAAAAGGAATTCTGATAATCTTGTTGTGAGAATACCATTCAAAATATGACCAAGAAAGACATTTGTTACTCTTTTGTAGAAAAGATTGGAAGGCTGCTAAAGAAAGTTTTCTAAATCTTGGAGAGATAAGAATATAATATGCCAAAACATCAAATTGAAGCAAAACTGAATTTGTTATATACACATGTTTTGCAAAGCCAAACCATTGCTGGTTATGCCATCTTACATGAATTGCCTGCAAACAGCTTTAAAAATGTACAGAGCATTTTACAGATCACTGAAAACCTAAATACCAAAGAGTCTGTTGAGGTGAGATATATTTAGTTCTCCACTGTGCCTATGCCTGCATTCACCATTTTTTTGCCTGCTGCTATACCAAGGACTTTTAATGCATCAGTTTAAGAAATGCTTCTTTGCAGATAAAAAAAATCTTGATGCAAAACTGCATTGGAGGATGCAAACATTTTATTCCCTAAAAACGTGCATTTATGCCTCAGGGTAACCTCAGGCTCTGTCAAGAATACATTCGAAATGAGGAAGAAGAAGTTTGCAGGACTAGAAAATATGGAACAGTGTCTTATAAAAACTTATCTCTCCTCCCATACACCATTAAATTATATAATTTTGTTTTTAAATGCACAATTCCTATTAGAAAACATATTCATCAGATTAACCTCATTTGAATATGAGAGTAAACTTGTGCCTAAAAAAGACAGCAAAAGCAACTCCCAGAAGGGCGACCTTGGAACATTCCAGAAACATGATAGTTCATACATTGGTTCTGGTCCAGATGTCATTGAGAAGGAGGACAGGGGGAAAAAAGGCCTTTGGCAAGATCCCACTTATTTTGATATCAGACATCTCTGTTCCCTCCAATTAGAGGTAGTTTCACCACATTAGTCATATTTCAAAATTGGGTAGACAGATGAACTTGTCCCATTCAATCACTAACATTGATTCCCTCTTGCAAAAATAAAACTTTGAGTTGCTTTGGCACCAAATGTGCTATCCATATGCAAAATTAAAGACAAAGAATAAACGCTCCACATTCCATTCTGTTTCTCCTCTACATGTTAAGGAATAATGTCTGTCCATGGACAAATATTCTTTCCAGGTTAATGATTGGTGTTCCCAATACTAGTAGATAGAGTGGTAATACTATCTATGTATTATATAGCTCATTTTCTACTGCATTAAGCCAACACTTTGTACTGATCCAAAGGATGTAATTTTTTTTGAGATCCCTGTCAATTTTTCAGACTGGTCTGTGAATGTAATATGTTAAAAAGATATAAGGTACCATTACATACCTGACCACATTTCCTGATAAAATGCATGAATGACTCTATTCAACAAAAGTAAGGCACTTCAGACTTGCATACTAATTTGGAAAACAAGCATCATAGTGTTTGGAGACATATATTTTAATATGTAAACATTAGCATGAAAAATGCTGTTGAAAGACTTCTGAAAATGAGTGGTTTTATATGGAGCTATTTTAATAAGTGCTTTTATATCAGAAATGTATATCAGTAGTTGTTACAATGTTCACTGGGAACCTTGAACTATATAGAAACGACACTTGTCTTAGTGGGAGTGTTAAGGTGATCCTCCATGAAACAGAGGAAAGAGTGGGGTCATGGGAGACAGGCATGTTGACTTCTGAGCTTTTTCCATGCCTGGATCAAGATGTTTATGATAGAAAGCTTTAACAGTTTCTCAACAGTCAAAAACACCTCTCTCCACTATGTTTTGGTCCATGTGCATTGGTATCATACACAGGACCTTAAACCAGTTTAGACATGTATAGCTTGTAGATTCTTACTGGTAGAAAACTGGCCAACCAAGATGTTTAAGGAGGGTCAAGGATGACTAAGCTTTCATAAGTGTGCTACCTGGTAATAGTCAGTTTGGGATCAATATCTCTCACATAAACTACTCAGTTTGTTTGTTTTTTACATATTTATTTGGAAGCAGGCTTAGAAATTCACATGATTGGTTCTGTAATGAAACTCCAGCTCTTCGTTCTGTTTGGTACTCTGACCATCACCTTGCATGATACGTTCACTCAAGGTAAATGTAACATCAGGCCAGAGGTAGGGAATGGTAACCTATCTGGCAACCAGAAAACTTCCTAACCAATGGCCTGGCACAGAAACTTTAAGAACTGTTCCTGGATTTGTGCACCCTGTTAATATAAGGATTAAAATTTCTCTAAAATATTTTTGCCAACCCATGTATTTTAAATATTTTTTTCAATGAGAACTCATTTTCATTATCAACCATGGTATTTAACAGGATATTCATGTTGACATTTTTTTCCTGGCAATTGCCAAGCTACTTACTAACATGTTTTATTAGTCTACATATGGGTAACAGAAGCACAAGTAGAAGCTAATTCTAGAGTAGGAGTTATTTAATTAGAAGGATAGCTACACACACCTGAGTGTGAATTCCTGAATAGAGCAGCCATCTGCACATGGGTTAGAGCTTACCCAATTAACAAACCCAAGACAGGATAACATAGAAGGCTATGTTGAAATATTTTAGAGTAAATTTTACTCCTCTCACCAATAGCCACTCTGGCTGCATACATAATGGAAGACCAGATACATTTTGAACTCTTGGTTCCATAGATTGCCTAGTGTCTAGGCATCATAGTAATTCATTGTCCTTACTGATTTTTTTCCTCCTTATAAATAGTATTGCGTGTCAACTCTGCACAAGGCAATGTTTAATAATGAAGCTGGACCCAAATGTGGATACAATCTCCAGCCTCCAAATTGTTGAAGTTATGGACATACAACTTTCATTATATTTATGTACTACTAGAAGCCCAGTGCACGAGATTCGTGCCCTCGTGGGGGGTGTTCCCTCAGCCCAGCCCGCGTCCTCTCTCAGTCTGGGAGCCCTCAGGGGATGTCCGACTGATGGCTTAGGCTCGCTCCCCACTGCCTTGGAGTGCGGGAGAGACTCCTGCCACTGCCACTGTGCTCGCCAGCTGTGAGCCCAGCTTCTGGGCTTCTGGTTGAGCAGTGCTCCCCCTGTGGGAACTCACTGACCACCAGGGGACAGCTCCCGCATTGAGGGTCTGCCCCCTGATGGTCAGTGTGCATCATAGCGGCTGGTTGTTCTGCGTTGGGCTGATTTGCATATTACCCTTTTATTATATAGGATTCCTAGGTCCTAACCAATGATAGAAAGTCCTTTGAAAGTGTGCATCATTATTTCATTCATCTTTGAGTGAGCAAAGGATAATGTCTTATACTCAGAAATGTGCACAGATTATTTTAGAGTACTATGCCCATAGTACATAATCAGTAGATATTTGTTATGGAGGTTGAACCATGATGGTAACTCAGTGCCTTGCTTCCTAGAGCAGTGTCACTAAGAAAAAGGGAAATGGACATCCTAGTTTGTTTAGAGTTCAAATCAGAGACTATGTTCAAGTACTACTGCTAAACAGCTGTGTGTCCTGGACAATACTCTTACTCTCACTGAACATCCATTTCTCTTCTGTAAAGAGAAGTGAGCACGCTCTGCCACTTAGTGATTGTAAAGTTTAAGTAAAAACACATGTAACATTCATAATGCCATGGTTCATACATTGAATTCATTGAAAACTATGAGCAGAGTGAATTAATTAGCTAACAAATGATAACTTGCCTTACAATTTTCTCTCCTTGGCAACACAATATAATAAACATCATGGTAGTAATGCTGGATTGGATTACAGAATTGGCTCATGAGTGTAAACTGATTACATTATGTCAGTCTTGCATAAGGGCATCATTTTGCCTCACAGAATATCAAAGTAACTGAAATTATCACTTATTTTTTATGGGTTTTCATATATTTTATTTAGATTCATTTTATAAATCATAATCCTCAATAGCATTATCTTGTGTCTTTGTCATTAATAAACATTTGAGATAATGAGTCACCATCTTTACTATATTAATGGAATTTTTGCTTTTAATTCATGTAAGTTGAATTAAATTCTACCAAATTAATATGGAATCCCTGACCTTGTATTGAAAATGCTGCAAAAAATATGCTCCTTCAAATAGTTTGGGGATCTATTCTGTTCTACACAGTGTTGTAGAAGACTGTGATCTCATTTAATCCGCATGTCAACCTTTTAAGGGAGATATTACTGTATCCATTTTGTAGATGAAAAACTGAATATTATAGTTATCTGTATTTTTATTTCACGCATATTAGGACTCAATGTAATTGAACTTCTATTGTTACCTATCTACTGAAAGTTCACCAACAAATTTCATGAGTATGGTCTGTCTTGAACATATTTTTCTGGTGCTTATGAAATGCCTGACACATAATGGATGGTCAACACATTTTTTTTAATATGTATAAATGAATCATGCACTTAAATATGGAAATAAAGGGAGTGGTAGGTCTCTATAACCCCACCATTAGCTTTTAAGGACATGGCGCTAAATTCTCCCTCACCAATGTATTCTCCTTTTACTTTTCCATTACTCTGACCAATGTGTGATAAACTCATGACCTTTGGAGTCAGAACCCAGATCTTGGATTAGAATAACA
This sequence comes from Myotis lucifugus, assembly GCF_000147115.1. Taxonomy (NCBI): domain Eukaryota; kingdom Metazoa; phylum Chordata; class Mammalia; order Chiroptera; family Vespertilionidae; genus Myotis; species Myotis lucifugus. The sequence goes on from NW_005871160.1 coordinate 2,927,445, forward strand.
TCTTAACAAGTTTATTCACTCATCCAACAAAATGAAAGACATGATGTTAGATATTGGTGATTGCTAAAGATCAATAGCCTGTAAACTAAATATTGGGCAACTACCAGATTTTGAAGGGGCTTATCTAGAATAATTTCTCAAATTTGTCTGTTTAATAGAATCCAGGGGACTTGTTAAAAAGTATAGATTCACAGAAGCGACTCCTTTTCCAGACATATTCCCTGTGCTTATGGAGCTCCTATTTTGGTGAGAAGGAGAGAAAATAAAGCATTGGGGTAAGCACTCTGAAAGAAAGAAGATGCTCTATGGGATGCAGCTATGTACCCACATGCTCTATGAATACAGCAAGCCATCTATCAGATAGCTGGAGAAAGTCTGACTGCAGAGATGAAATTTAAACTGAAGGATGAAAAAATAGCACCCTGTGAAGAACTGTTTGGAAAATGTTGAAGGTAGAGGAAATGTCAGGTTCAAAATGTCCTAGTTAAGAGAGACACATGTGTTCAAAGAATCTGAGGGCCGATGCATCTAGAGCATCCTTGAGCAACGCAAGAGATAATGTGATGTGAGGATAAAAAAGAAGGAAGGGTCCAGATCACTTCCATGAAAAATAGAAGACTTTTTGCATTTGGGGCATTTTATTTACTTATTGAGTCATCCATTTGGGGCATAGATTTTGTGCCAATGTTTCAGTAGTGGAATAGCCCACATTCTAGCATCCATTAAGATGTTATATTTGTACTAAGAAAATGATTGGTTTAATATTTCTTACTCTTTTTGTTGTGGTTTTATGCAGCATTTGTTATAGAATACTCAATTTTTGACTCTGATAAAAAGGATATACCAAAAATAACATTTAAGTAGTGTAGTAAGGAGATCTTATTAGTCCATATATTATTTGAAATATATTATATGATATTATGTTATTAAATTGGGGTTATTATTTCATGAAAACATTCAAGGTAGAAAATTATTGAATGCCAAGATCAATAAGTTATTAGGAAAGCAATAATGAAGTAAAATGAGAGCTAGTCCTGAAAAATAAAGATTCTCAAATCATAGAGATGAAATTTTAAAAACACATGGTCAAGTATCTATCAAAAAATAAATTCTCTTCACATTAAAATGGTTTGACAAAGATATCAGTGATTATATTTTATCAGAAATGGAGGCAATCTTGTCCTAAATGGTCATAATTTTTTAGTAATAGGAAAAATTCCAGCTGTGTGGATATGCCTGTGTAATCCGTGTAAGAGAATAATTTCATGGTCACAGACAGAGGCAGAGGAAAGCAAGATATTACATTAATGTGAAACTTTATCCAGAAATCACATTTTGAGTTAAGAAAAACTACTTGTAACAAATATATTTTAAAATATAATGTAAAATATCTATGTCGGAAGGCTAAATTTTAAAGGTAAATTTTAACCGAGGGTATCAAGCACTGCTTTTAGCATTTACAAATGTAATATAATACAATTCATTTGAGACTGACACATCAACGTAATTTGTCTGTAATTTGTAGATATTGACAGCCTAACTTTCAGACAACTTCATGGGGAAAAATCATCATTACAAAGACCTTTGTTTTCACATTTATAACATTCTATTGAATATGAGAACTACCTGAAAATAATAAGAAAATAATTAAAGTCCCTTTCTTATTTAGTTCAAAATCACACACAAAGAAACATGGGACTCCATATATTAAATACTTGTTTTAGAGTCAGTTTTTCACTGGACCTTCAATACCGAAGAATTACTTAACTCACCTCAAGGTATGAAAAAGGAATCAATCAACAAGGATTTTCATAGTACTTATGGAGTGCTCAGCACTGGGCTGCTTGTTATGGAAAAAAGATGATGAGTCAGAGTGAATCACTGCCTTCAAGGAGATTACAGTTTAACCGGGGAATTGCATTAGTTTAATAGAAATAATTTTGAAATAATGCAATAAGGAGTGGTGATGATTGAAAAGGTTTTATAAAGCAGCTAAGCAAGGTTGGGTCTTGACACACAAATAGGATTTTGAAAGGTTAGATTAGAATATAAGGAAAGGAAGATGAACATTTCTTGAGTTCTACTTGGTACTAAACATCTTGCTGAATGCAATATATATATATATATAAAATTTACTGTTAACTCTCATAGCAGCCCTGTGACATAGATGATCCATTTTTGAGGTTGAAGAAACTGAAGCTTAAAGAAGTGAGCGAAGATGGTGGCTGGCAGGCCATGCGCGCCCCTCCCTGTGCACCCGCGCCCGCCCCGCCTTCCAGGTTCTCATAGCGCTGGGGCGGCGGTTGGCGACAGTGGCGGTTGGCGACAGGGACCGGGACGGCGACATGGCAGCGGCACTACTTGTGCTTCTGGGGTTCACCCTGCTGGGCATCGAGAGCGGCTCCGGAGCGGGGAGCAATATCTCCACTTCCATACGTGAGGAGGGGTCCAGAACACGCCTCACCTGCACCTTGAATTCCAGTGACACCCACGTCCTGGGGCACCGCTGGATGAAAGGGGACCGGGTGCTGCAGGAGGACGCGGCGCCCGAACTGACCACGGAGTACGAGGTAGACCCAGAAGAGCGCTCGGGACAGTACTCCTGCACCTTCCTCTCGGAGCCCGCAGGCAGAACCGCCCGCGTGACCGTGAAGGGGCCCCCCAAGGTTGAGGCTGTGGACAGCTCGGTGCTTGGCATCGAGGGGGAGAGAGCAGTGCTGGTCTGCAAGTCTGAGTCCTTCCCCCCGATCACCGAGTGGGCCTGGTACAAGATCACCGAGGCCGGGGACCAGGTTCTCAACAACAAGTCCAAGAACACGTTCGTGGTGTCCTCGGAGACCAGGACGGAGTTACACAGGCATGGGCTCGACCTGAAGGCAGACGCTGGCGAGTATGCCTGCTCTGGCACCAACACCGAGGGCGTGGACCGTGCCCTCATCACGCTGCGCCTGCGCAGCCGCCTCGCTGCCCTGTGGCCCTTCCTGGGCGTCCTGACCGAGGTAGTCGTGATGGTCATCATCATCTTCGCCTGTGAGAAGTGTCGGAAGCCAGAGGTGGTCCTGGATGAGGAAGACACCGGCTCTGCTCCTCCAAAGAGCAGTGGGCCCCACACCATTGACAAGGACAAGAGGAATGCCAACTGAGCGAGAGAGAGGTCACCGGTCACGATGCCTGGCATCCTGCCGGCCCCAAGCAAGTCCTGTCCCATCACCGCAGGTCTGTGTGACCTGGTACAGCCTGACTTCAGGGCCGCCCCTCAGAGTATCCCCCTCACTGCTCCTGCCATCCCCACCTGGGAGCTGGGGGAGGGTCTGGGAGTGGGAGTCCCATTTCCACCTGTGCCCATGGTGACTAAAGAAACCCCCTCCCCAATTGGGCCTGAGGCTTCTTCCACCATACCATCCTGACTCACATGGGAACCCCCAACCCCACCTGCCTCCTCACCAATAAAGGCACTGCTGACCCACTTTTCAAAAAAAAAGTGAGCAAATTTGCCCGCAGTCCACAGCTTGTGCGTTGTCACGCCTGTTTAAATGCAGGCCACTCTTGCCCCAAAGTCTCTGATGCTTTCCAATCACAATGTTCCACAGACAAGAAACGTGATGGAGAAGAAAGAGGCAAGGAAGGGCATTTGTGAGAGACAGAAGAGAGAAAAAATCAGATGTGACATTTTCCCCATAAATACTTCTGATTTCTTGGGCTATTTTACCTTATTAGTGGAATAATTTTCATAAACCAGTGTCTTTTAATTCAGAAAACAGCATTGCTCTGCGTCTAGTTGGGCAAGTTATCCTTGAGTTCTTTTGTATCTTCATTTTGTTACCCAATTCATTAGCAGATTCCACGTCTATCTCTAATGTAGCTATATCTGTGCTTGTGTCTGTATATCTAACCCATATTTATTTCTAAGTTGATATCTATTTGTATTTGTATCTAAACACACACACACACACACACACACACACACACACATCTATTTCAATATCAATTTCTATGTGCATATCTTGATCTCTAAACCTATAAGTAGTTCTATTTCTATATATGTGTATGTAAATCTCTATCTCAACTTAAATCTAAACCCACATAGGTCTCCCTCTAAATCTATTTCTACATCTGCTATATTTATATCTGTACCTACACTTGCACCTGTCCTATATGTATACCCTAACCTATGTCTCCACTGGATCTAAGCTAGTTTAGGTCATCATCATCATCTCATACTTGGATTACTGTGCTAGTCTCTAAACTTCCCTTCTGCCTGCTATTTTTGAATCTTTATAATATTTTGAATATATAAATTACCTTGTGCCAATTTCAAAAGTTTACAATGCCTTCCTTCATACTAATAATAGCATCCAAATTCCTGCCCATGGCCAATTGACTCTACTTTTCCTGTCTCATCTCCTTAAAGTTTCTGCCTCGGTCTTCAAGCTCCAGCTACACTGGCCTTCATGCTTTTCTCAAATACATCAATCATTTATGCCTCAGGGTCTTGTACTGCTATTTCCTCTGCCTAGCATGGTATGCTTTCAGAAGTTAACATTTTAGTTTTTTTTCTTGTCATCCAGGACTCAGTTCAAATGTTGCCTCCTGAGGAAAGGTATCCTTGATCATTCAACCTCATGGCAGGGACTCTGTGGTTGATTAGAGGTGGCCGTGTATGCTCTGGCACTTCTGCCACTGAGAGGGGAGTCCATGCCGCAATTCCCCGAGTTTGGGTGGGTTCTGTGCTGCTCACATCAAGAGGATAGGGCAGGGGTGATGCTCTAAACTCTGGCCTTTAGAGACCTGCAATGTTCACTCACACTTAGAAGCAAGTTGCCATGTAATTAGTGTAACCCCCTCTGATAACCATCCTGTAAGAAGCCCCAGCCACAAGGACAGACTGTGGAGAATGAAATAATCTGTGGAAAGAAAAAGGAGAAAGGAGAGGGGAGAAGGGAGCTAGGGGGGAGAGAGAGAGAGAGGCTCTGAGGGGCTAGACATATTTTTGGAAGTGGATCTTCCTGTCCCAGTTGCTACTGTGTGGGTCACAGAAAAACCACCCAGCTGAATCCTTCTAGAATTTTCAACTAACAAAAAATAATAAAACACAATGTTGTTTAAGTTACTAAGTTTTGAGTAGTGTGCTACATAGCACCGATTAACCAGACACATGACAAGTATGATTTGTCACATTATCCTTTCAATTTCCCTACTAGTTAACACTGGAAGTATCCATCCTCCCTTCTTTATGCCCTTCTCCCTTCCCTTCTTTTTACTGATTTTCTTCCTACCTCTTTTTTCCTTCTTTTTCTTTGTTACCAGGTTACTATCTAACTCTTTAGATTACAAACCCCACATTAATAAAAACTTTGTGTATCTCTTTCCTCACTGAGCTTTGGTATGTAGAAGTGTGCCTCACAGATGTTTGAAATCAGCAAATATTTATTGAATAAATGAAATAAGCCTGAGCATTTAATTATGCTACCTACATGGGGTTGGTAGTTACTCTATCAAAATTACAACATCATACCTGTACATAAATACACAAATAAAAATCCCAACCTAAATACTTCCAAATATAAATGTGGAAGAAATACATGATATATGGTATTCCACAGTTTCAGCAAAACAGGATGCTTGAATTAGCTGGCAAATTACTGCTCTTTGGTATTAGACTTCAGTGGGATTACTAAATGGTTAGCTCGGTGCCATAATGAGCTTCAAAGGAGCAAATAGCATCCACGGACTTTAAAGTAGCTTAAAATACATTCTTGAGCTCCTCAGTACTAGGTCTTATAGCTGGCAGAGCTCCATCCCCCTTTTCATCAGCCTCATGATGACCTGGACCAGGCCATGTGGATCCTGGCTGCCCAGCTGCCTCTGATCTGAGGAGCTGACACAGAAATAACTCCCATTGCTCACAGATGACTCCCCACAAGGGCAGAGTTAGCACTGCTCTACAAATACCAGCTTGGGGCCACTTGAGAACTCCTGCTGCGGAGAAGATGAGGTTTTCAAGATGTAAGAAGAGCCCCTTTCACATCGTCACCCTTTGTGTTTAGTACAAAGACAGAAAAGGCAGAGCAGTAGAGAGAGGTTTCCATCACCCACGTTGTCACTACACTGAGCTAGCCACTTTAGAGACACTTCCTAAGACACCCGCCCAACCCGTACCCTATGTTCTGCCTCTAAGGTCACAGAGGTGAGTTGCTGCCCTGGTCGAACTCTAGCGACCCCGGCCTTCTCCTAGCTTCTTCAGTGTGCTGTGTAAGTTCCAGGCTCTTGCACAGGCTATTTACTCTAATTGGAACTTTTTAACACTTACCTTCCTCCCCTCTCTCCAAATCAAGGTCTCTGCTTCCATGTCTCTTCCTCTGGGAAGACTTTACTATTCCCCTAAGCAAGGTTGTGTATCTCTGCTATACATTTTTATTACATCATTTATAACAAGGGACACCCCTGCACTTAAACAGCCAGTCCAGTGATGCCTGTGTTCTCTGTGATCCATCAATCAATCCTTTGTGGAAAGTGTTCTCTAGTGTTATTTTGTCAGTAAGTCAACAAAGGCAGAAATCAAGTTTGTTGTGTTCTTTTCTGAATTTAGCATAATACCAGGCAAAGAGCAGACATTCAGTAATTAGTAGTTGAATGAATGATTGCGGAATGGATGGATTGCTGGGATGCTAGATGAGTGGACATTTGGTTCTGTCCAGAACATTTATGGAGACATTGGGTCCATGCCAAAAGGTTCTTGAAATTTGGTCCTTGTCCAACATGTCCATGGAGACATTTGGTCCACGCTGACCCATCTATCTAACCCCATGTGCCATTACTAGCTAAGATACTGAGGCAAGAAGAGTTATAATTAGCAAAAGGTGTTAATCCTATAAACCAAAAGGATAAATGTTGCAGGCTATTTTTTTAAAAAGGTGTTAATCCTATAAACCAAAAGGATAAATGTTGCAGGCTATTTGAACCCAGGGTGGTTTTATAAGTATAGATAATATGGGCAGGACCAAATAGCAAGGACCAGTTGGTATGGCCCAAATATGCTCATGAACACTTTGGACAGAACCACATTTCAAGGACCTTATGGAATGAATCGCGTGTCTCCATGAATGTTTTGGACAGGGCCACATGTCCTGCATGGAAGATGTTATCTTTTATTGATTTTTCCCCCTTAGATTTGGAACAATGTCTGTCCTTAGTGAAGGTGAGATTCTTCATGCCTGAATTCTTTATTTTTTATCCTGATAGATGACTAATATGTTCCATTGCAGCCTTAGTTGCACCTTAGTTGTAGACCAATCCTGACTTGAGGCAGAAAACACATATGAATTTCCCTTCTCTTCCTCATAAATTTTTTTAAATTTCTTTATTGATTACATATGTGTCCTTATCCCCACGTTACCCCCCATCCCCCCCACTCATGCCCTCACCCATCTGGTTTCTGTGTCCATTGGTTAGGCCTATATGCTTGCATATAAGTCCTTTGGTTGTTCTCTCCCCCTTATCCCACCCTCCCCTACCTTCCCTCTGAGGTTTGATGGTGTGATCAATGCTTCTCTGTCTCTGGATCTGTTTTTGTTCATCAGTTTATGTTGTTGATTATATTCCATAAATGAGTGAGATCATGTGATATTTATCTTTCTCTGACTGGCTTATTTCACTTAGCATAATGCTCTCAAGTTCCATCCATGCTGTTGCAAATGGTAAGAACTCCTTTTTTACTGCTGCATAGTATTCCATTGTGTAGATGTACCACAGTTTTTTAATCCGCTTATCTGCTGAGGGGCACTTAGGCTGTTTCCAAATCTTAGCTATGGTGAATTATGCTGCTATGAACATAGGGATGCATATATCCTTTCTAATTGGTGTTTCTAGTTTCTTGGAATATATTCCTAGAAGTGGGATCACTTGGTCAAATGGGAGTTCCATTTTTAGTTTTTTGAGGAAACTCCATACTGTTCTCCACAGTGACTGCACCAGTCTGCATTCCCACCAGCAGTGCACAAGGGTTCTTTTTTCGAATTTCTCACAAAGTTGTACTTCCTAGCCAGGACTCTAAAGCCTTTGGTGCTAAATGCTGGAATCCTAAGTACATCCTTTTAGGATGTTCCATTGTGATAAAAGGAACCTGACACACTTAATTCAAGCCTGAAAACCTCTCTTGCATGTTCTGATTGAAACTTGTTTCAGTATCTGGCTCAGCCCTTGGCACATTGTAGGCACTTATTAATTCATAGTATTATCATTCTGATGCTTGATTACAAGTCAATGGTCAAATCACCTGGGCAGTTCCTTTTCCCTGTGTTTTGTGTCCACTCCTTGCATTTCTATTTCACTTCAAACTGGTACAAAATCTTCACCCTGACCCTAATTCATGAACTCAGGTTTTCCTGTCCCTGACTTAAAAAAATAAGATTCCTATTTGTTTCTTTTTCAGCAACTACAGATTATTTCTGCTGAGGCAGGATATAAGAGTCAGGATATAAAAGGCAAAGAGAACACCTAGTTATCTGTTGGAAACCCCAGTTACTCTTTGAATCACTCTCTTAGATGATCATTTTGAATGAGAATAGAGATAATTGTGATTCTTAGATACTGTTGCTATGTTCCCCAGATTGGAACACTAATATTAGAGACACTTTTTCTGAGCATCTCTAACCTCTAATAGTTAAGAGCTTAAATTCTAGAGAAAGACCAATAAGTTTTGGAGAATAGATTTTCTACTTATTAGTACTAAAAACTTGAAAAACATATTGAATCTCTAGGTCTTTTTTTCCTCTTTTGTAAAATGGACATCAATAATAGTACCTCCCTCCTAGGGGTGTAGTCAGGACAAAGTAAAATGACATGATAACAAAAGACTACTGGCAAGCCTGTTCTCCCAGGTCAGTCTGTCTACCTGTGATTACAGTTTCTTGCTTGGTCCTAACATCTGTCCCAAGGGTTTTCTAGGTGGGTTTGGTTCAAGTACTATCCCTGTGTATTAACTGAAGACACACTCATATTATTGGTCTTCTGGCTCATTTGGGAACTGGATTTTGCATAAATGCCAATATTTTAAGTACTTTCTGAATCCATTTGCTTGGATAGTCTGATCACAGTAACAAATATTCTCTTTGTGATTCTGTTGTTTCCTGGGCAACCTCTCAAATGAACTGGACTGTTTATTTTTCATAAAAAACCCCACTATAAATGAAATTATTATTTTAAAAAAGTTTTCCTAATGAGACTTCTGCTTCTTGGAGATAGAGTAGACATACTTACTTCATCATCCTACTTAGTACAACTAAGAATACTGGATATAATAAACTGGACATAATATATAAAACAAATAAAGAAGACTAAAATATAGAGAAAAGACGACAGTCTCACAAGAAAATTTAGGATATTGGGAATAACATGGGGTTTAGTTACCTGGGTGTTCTCTTTGCCTTTTATATCCTGACTCTCAGCAGATGAAGTCAGCAATCTGGAAACACCAGCCGGCACAGACAAAAATAGCCCCAACAAAAGCCTGTTCTCTCTAGCCAAAGGACTAGGGAAAGGGGCAGCCTAGCAAGACAGGAAACTGTTGGACAGCAACTGCTCTAAGAACACAGAAAGTTAAAGAACACAGACATGTCTCTAGCCCTACTCTACCTATGCCAGCAAAAGCTGACAGTACCCACTCGAGAATATAACAAGGAACTCTAATACCCTTGCTGGGCTGGAGTTGGAGAAGGCAGGCGGGAGGCAGACTTTTCATTCCTGCTGGCCAGTAAAAAGGTCCCCGCTCATGGTGTCAGTGCAGACTACATGGAAGCATAGATTTTCACTGAACGCGGGAGCAATGTTCCCACTCTCCACTAATGTGGGGAGCCCTAATAGAGAAGGGGATCTTTAATCATCACCCAGTGGTAACAAAGTCACCCCCAGTGCTGTCAGTGGAGACCACATGCAGAGTCAGAACCCATACTTCTGCCCAGCAGTAATGAGCCCTGCCAGACTTTGGTGTTGATGGAGGCTGAGTGGCAAACCTGGAATTCTATCTTTATGTGGCAATAAATGAGTGGGTTTTTCTCTGAGAGAATATGCCACCAAAATGCCAGGTAAATGAAAAGTTTAATAATATCAAGAAGTGCTTAACATAATGCAAATATGTCCAGGGTTCAATAAAAAATCACTTGTCACATCAAGAACCAGAGATACCAAAATGAATGAAAAAAAGACATGAGATGCCAATGCTGATATAATAGAGATGTTAAAGCTATCTGACAAAGATTTTAAAGCAGCCACAGTAAAATACTTTAATGAGCAATTATAAACATGCTTGTAAGAAATAAATAAAATAGAAAACCTCAGCGAAGAAAAAGAAGCTATAAAGTAGAACTAAATGGACATTTTTAGAACTGAAAAATACAATTACTAAAACAATAAGCTCACTGAATAGGCTCAATGGCAGAATGGAGGGAACTGAGAAAATTATCAATAAATGGAACAGAGTAATACAAATTACCCAATCTGAACAGCAAAGAGATATAAACAAAACAAACAAACAAAAAGGTAATAGAATCTTAGGGATCTGTAGGAGGATAATAAAAGACCTAACATTTATGCCATTGGAGTTAAAGAAAAAGAGAAGAAAGAGGCCAGGGCTGAAACATTTATATATAGAAATCATGACCAAAACTCCCCAAATTTTCTAAAAGAAATAAGCCTACAGATTTAAGAAAATGAGTGAACCCCAAACAGAATAAACCCAAAGAAATCCATGCAAAGACATATAATTAAACTTTGGCAAACTAAAGACAAAGAAAGGAATCTTGAAAATGGCCAAAGGGAAAATAATACCTTACCTGTAGAGGAAAAACAATTAAAATTATAGCTGATTTCTCATCAGAAATTATGGAGACCAAAATGAAAAGGCACAATGTTTTAAGTGATGAAAATAAGAAAGAACTGTCAACCTAGAAGCCTATACCCAGAAAATATAATATTCAGGATAAAATAAAAGTCAAAACATTCTGAGATAAGAAAAACTAAGAGATTGTTTCATTTGCAGACCTATTCTAAAAGAGTTACTATAGAAAGTACTATAAACACAATAGATATTGCAAAATTAGCAACCCTGAAACATCAGTAAAGATGAAACAATAAGATAAGCAAATATTAAAAAATATACAATGGGCTTTCTTTTTTCTTTTAAGTTCTCTAATATTATTTTATGACTAAATCTAAAATTTAAACATTGTATGATGTAATCCTAAATACAGGGTTTTTCTCCAAAAATGTATGCACACTTTAATAGCTGATAGATCAATTTTGGAAATGAAATGTACTTTAATAAACACTGCCTTTATAGTTATTCAATGTGTGTGTATACATTTTTTGTGACAACCTATATACGCTGAGGACATACTTTAGACAATTATATTATAAACTAGAGGCCCAATGAAGGAAATTCTTGCATGGGGGGCGGGGGTCCCTCAGCCCAGTCTGCACCCTCTCCAATCTGGTACCCCTTGGGGGATGTCCGACTGCCGGTTTAAACCAGCAGTGGGACACCCCTCTCGCAATCCAGGATTGCTGGCTCCTAACCGCTCACCTGCCTGCTTGCCTGATCACCCCTAACCCCTCTGCCTGCCTGCCTGGTCACCCCTAACTTGCTCCCCTGTCTGCCAGATCAACCCTAACCACCTCTTCTGCGGCTCTCGGCCTAAGCTACAGTCTGGCCTCCCTCTGCAGGAGGAACCTGGCAGATCAGGGGAAGGCACCACCCCCATTACCCCACTGCTGCTGCCACTGCCAGCCTGAGCCTTGGCCCTCACAGCCGCTGCAGCTTTGTCCAGAAGGACGTCCAGAAGGTTGTCCTAAAGATATCAGCCCTAATTAGCATAATACCCATTTATTAGTATAGATAGAGATGTCAAAAGAAACTAAAGTGAAAGTTGTAATACTTTATTTGAACTTGTAAAATAATGACACAAGTAGACTAATTTTTTATACACACGCACATGTGTGTGTGTGTGTATATATATATATATATATATATATATATATATAGAGAGAGAGAGAGAGAGAGAGAGAGAGAGAGAGAAAGGTACTCAAAGAAATATTCTAAAATAAATTCAAGTAACCCACAAGAAGTCAAGGAAACAGAAAAAAAACTGAGAATATAAACAGTAAATAAAAATTAAATGGCAGGATTAAACCCTACTATATCAATAATTACATTAAATGTAAATGGTGTAAATATGCAAATTAAAAGACAGATTGGCTGAGTGGGTTATAATATGACTCAACTATTTCAAAAATATATATATTATTCAAACACTATCAGAAAAAGCATAAGTGTATTTCTTAATATCAGATAAAGTTGACTTCAGAGCAAAAATAAATTACCAGAAAGAATGACTTTGTATAATGATAAAGGGTAAACTCACAAAAAGGCACAGAAATACTGAATATGTACTCATCAAATAACAAAGCTGAAAAATGTGTGAGGCAGAAACTGGTAGAATTAAAACAAACAAAAAATAGATATTCACTATTATACTTGGATACTTCAATACCCCTCTCTCAACAATTCATAACAAACAAACAAACAAACTAGACAGGAAGTTATCAAGGATATTGAAAACCTCCACAATAGGATTGACCAATAGTATCTACTCAATATTTTCAGAACATCAAACAATAGTAGAGCACATATTATTTTCAATTGTTCATTAATTATATCCTAAGGTGGAAATCCATAAAATAAACTTAAAAAATTTTAAGCTAAGTGAAAGTATACAGTTTTTTCTCTAACCACAATGGAAACAAACTAGTAATCAATAAGAAAATGATTACAGAAAATCTCCAAACATTTGGAACTAAGTAGTATATTTACAAGTTACCCATTGTTCAAAAAGGGAGTTTCAACAGAAATTTTAAATACGTACAAGTAACTGAATGAAAATGAATATACAAATTATCAAAATTTGTGCAACACATCTAAAACAGTGCTAAGTGGGAATTTTTAAAACTAAATTCACTTATTAGGAAAAATATCTTAAATAAATAATCAACCTCTACCTGAATAATCTAGAAAAATAGAAACAAAATAAACTCAAAGCAAAGAAACGGAAGGAAATAATAAACATAAGTGCAGAAATCAATGAACTTGCGAGTAGAAACACAATAGAGAAAATCAATGACACCAAGAGCTGATTCTTTGAAAAGATCAATAAAGTTGGCAAACATCTAGCAAGACTGAGGGGAAAAAAGTAAAAATATAAAATTACCAATATTATAAATGAAGCAGAGGATACCGCTGTAGACCCTGCAGACATACCAGAATGTAATATGGAAATTCTCTGAACAACTCTACACATGTAAATTTGACAACTTTGATAAAATGGACCACTTTCTTAAAAAACACAAATTATCACTGTTCACCTAATATGAAATAGGTGTAACCCTGTAACTATGAAGGAATTTGAATTCAACTATTAAGGAATTGAGTTCAAAACCCTTATAAGAATAGGTTATACTGTTTTGTTCATATATATTTGGGCTAAAAATGTTAGAAAAATCTTACCAAGTATCACTCTATATACTTTAGAAATCGTATATTCACTTTTTCCCTCTTGCTAGTTTTATATTTACAGTTAAATTTATGGTACATTTTTGTGTTAATTTTTATGTAGGTGTGAGATTTCGATTCTGTTTTTGATCAATGACTTAGGTATTACTGCTTGCTAACAAATTAAAAAAATATTCAAGAGCAGATAGCATTTGATTTTTATTTCAATAGAGCTTAAGATTCAGCTTTTATCAGTTTAACTACACAATGGCTATAATCTATAAACCAGGAGCACAATAAAATGAATCATGTTCTGTGATTTAGTGAAGTGGGTTCAGGATATGGATGCCTACTCTCATTTTTGTATATTTCTATCTAATTATCTGTCTTATCTGGGTCAATCATGTACATTCCTTGAGTTGGTCATCGAAAAGAGTTGCATGAGATAATTTTCTGGTCTTTTCTTTTAGTTAAAACATTTTTGACTCAAATTCAGTGTGTCTCATCAGAACTAGATTAAGGGTCAGGGCAGCCAAGGTATCTATGGCAAATTGGATTTTCCAGTGATTCTCCCACCAGTATCAATCCCATCCAACTAACTCTTCTTACAAAATGATGTTGACAATCCTCTGTTGAGAGATGAGGTCTCTGATGCATTCCTCAAACCTGGGCCTAACTTTATAATTGCTTCAAGTATAAGAACATGGCAAAATTTACATTTGTCTGACTTCTAAAGCGAGAATCTCTCTCTCTTGCCTTGTTCCTTTGGACATCTGATCTATCATGTAAGTAGTTCTGGAGCTGCCATGTTGGAGATCACAAAAGAGAGAACATAGAGTTACAGAGAGATACACTAGGGGCCCATGCTGTCCTCAGGTGTCCAAGACTTCCCAGCTAGGGTTCCATACACATGAGTGAAGATGCCTTCCTGACAGTAGTGCCAGTCACCATCACCCTGCAACTTCATGAAAGACTGAACCAGACAATGAGTGGAGCTGCTGGTAAACTCCTAACTCATATAAATCATGAAGAATAATAAATAATTGCTGTTGTTTCAAGCCACTGAGATTTGGGGTGGTTTGTTACACAGCCATAGCTACTAAAATAGTGTCCACTTAGGAACTGCTAAAATCAATGAAGTAAAATGTAGAAAATTGTGTTTACTGGAATGCCTTAGACCAGTGGTCGGCAAACTCATTAGTCAACAGAGCCAAATATCAACAGTACAACGATTGAAATTTCTTTTGAGAGCCAAATTTTTTAAACTTAAACTATATAGGTAGGTACATTGTTATTAACTTAATTAGGGTACTCCTAAGGCTTAAGAAGAGCCACACTCAAGGGGCCAAAGAGCTGCATGTGGCTCGCGAGCCACAGTTTGCCGACCATGGCTTAGACTATATCAGTGCATGAATGAATCTAGGGATCCTAGGTCTCACTGATAGTCACAACATCTTAACAAATCAACATTTTGTTACTAAACTAAGGAGGTTCATTAGCCTGCACACATCAAAAAGCCCGATCAAATGTAAACAAGAGTTTGCAGCCAAGAAAGTAATGGCTTATTTTTTAAAGGAAATGGTACCAAAACCAACGTCACAAGTGGGTGGTTGCTTTAAGACCTGGCTTCCCAATGGTTTCTAGTGGATAGGTTATATGGGAGAAAAATCATTAATCATGGTGACTAAGGGATTTAGGGTCATGGTCTCTATTGATTGGTCCACACTAGAGTAGTGGGTAGTTGATAATTACATCTGATCCTGATGTCTGGTTTCGCAAGGGTGTAAGCGCTAGGGTCATTCTGTCTTTCTGGGTCAGGAGCTGAAACACAACTGAGGCCTAGATGTTATCTCTAGTGTGACTGAAACTCTGTCTCCATGTTCAAAGACATGAGGCTTTGTTCCTAAGATTATTTGATATTGACAAGAACCTCATTGTAAGGGCTTAATGATTAAGGGAGTAGCCGTACAAGGGTGAGGGAGGTTAGTGAGTTGGGGTGCTAGGCTGGACAAGGCCAGTTTGAATCAAAAGGAAAAAAAAAGTAGCAAGGTCAGATCAAAGAAATTAAGTTTCTGAGCAGTTGCAATTTTAGGTGTGCATATTTTGCGTATTTGTAAAACCTAGAGTCAGAGGAATATGGTGGTGGAGTCAACATATTTGCTAGTGATATCTAAGACCAATACATCAGAGGTAGTTCATTTTCATATAACCTACTGAGCAAGACTGTGAAAAGCAATGTCCTTGGGGGGAGCATATCATAGAAAGGGAACTCCCCCAACAGAAAGCAAGAACCTTGAGCTTTCATAGCTCAAGGGTGCATGGTCTTCTCTACTAAATGTTGAAGATAAATTCTCATATTAGATACTCCAGCAGTAAAAGCTGGGATACTGTATTCATTCCATGGCCTAAGAGAGTAACATAAGCTAGTAATACAATCTGACACAAGTCTTCGTCATGTACTTTGTGGTGCCACTGTGTAGGTGGCAAATACTTTCTTGTCCCATTGGCAGATTTGTGCAGTGTAATCTGAGGGAACATGATGGATACCATATTGGAGCAGAAGATTCCAATATAATTGCATAGTTCAGTTTAGTATTTTGCTTCTGCTTGCTGCTCAGAGGAAGGCTCATTCCAGATAGAGGTTGCTCCTGTAGCCTGGGAGTCTAATTAGGAACAGATGGAGCAGACCACTGCTGGAGCAGAACTCTGCTGGTCTAAAGCTTACATGTAATATAGGCAAGATATAACCTTTTGTGGTATACGACACTGACATGATATTGGAGTTTGCTACTTCAGCAAAGCTACCACGTACACAGACCTATGGAGATACCAATAGATGTGCATCTGCCCTGAGATTTAGAGTACTGTGGCCTTTCATCCTTACTCTAAAGAATATGTGAGTGTATGTGTGTGTGTGTATATGTGTGTCTGCATGTGTACAAATTTAATACACATACAGGGAGATTTTGTCTTGGGAAATCAATAACTTTATATTGGATAATTTAGTTAGTAATATTTATTACCCAATATCTGTTATAACCACATAACAGAGCCAAGTAATTTGAAATGGCTACTTTTGATTGGTTTGCACTTATTATATAAAAGCCAATGGAGTGAATTTTATGTACTAGCCTAGATTTGACAATGCCTTTCAAGAACAACTGGAGGAAATACTCTGCTATGAGTTGATAAGGGATTGTATTAATAAAGCCTGATTTTAAGTACAGAAGCCCAAATCACACTAGCTTCAGAAAATAATAATAATTACTTCTAAATAAATGAAATGTTTCTGTGTGTATATGTGCATGATGTGTATGCATGTGCCAGTGTGTGCACATGTGTGTATTGTGGGGGCACATTAATCGGCTTGTATAATTAAAAATATAATTTGAAGGCATGGCTGAATTCAATATCTCAAACAATGTCCTCAGTATTTTCTGTCTGTCTGTCTGTCTGTCTCTTCCTTCCCTTTATTTTTCTTTTCTTTTTTGTATTGATTTCAGAGAGGAAGGTAGAGGGAGAGATAGATAGAAAAATCAATGAAGAAAGAGAATCACTGATCAGCTGCCTCTTGCATATCCTTCACTGGGGAATGAGCCCACAACCTGGGCATGTGCTCTGACCGGGAATTGAACTAGAATCTCCTGGTTCATAGTTCAATGCTCAACCACAGAGCAACACTGGCTGGGGGGCCATTTCTTTTGCCTGTGTTTATCTTGCTCTGGTCCATCTCTCTCTACCTCTACATAACACCTTCCCCCCCCCCCTTTTCTTTTTTTGGCTTCGTTCTTAGAGCTGAGGATGTGAGTCCCTTCAGAAGCCACAAAGATTAAGAATATGAGATAAAATTGTGTAAAGGAAAATTCCCTCTTCCACAATTGTCAGAAGAAATAGATTCTAGGCATGCAAAATTTAAAACAAAAATCTATTAATCTATTATAGGGGTTGATCCCCAAAGAGCATGCTCAAGATAACACAAATATTTGCTAATTGCTTTTTAGGACAAATGAAAAAAATGGAGGAAACCATTTGGGACCAGAACTGAATTGTTTGGAACTACAAAGAAGAGAAAGGAGGGTCAATTTATCCCAAGCATAGTAAACAAGCTCTCCACTAAGAAACACACTAAGGAACATTAAATAACTGTTGGAAAATATCAACTTGAAAAGGGGTCCATGCAAACTTATGATCTCTGCAGGGGAAATTCAGAACTAGCTTTAGCACTACCTCTAGAACCTTGTGTTCTAAACACAACTTTGCAGGGTTTTTGTATAAAAGAGCAAAGTGGAAAGAATTAAAGACCTCTAACATCCAGGAAGTAACCCTGTAGGTTACTTAGTGTAAAAGAATTAAAGACCTCTCTATCAGAAAGTGGTATCAGTAGGACAGGGACCTTCTCTCACTTTAATTCTGTTGATCATATTTTTGTGTGCATAATTCAGTGCCTTTGTCTTTATTAAAATACAATTGAAATATGTAAAAAAGCTTTTTAAATAAAGTCTCCCAGGTGTCTGTTGAAGCCTCAAGCCCCCTTTCTTTCTTCTTTTGTTCTCTTAATTGTTACTTCACAACAATTAGTTGGGTATTCATATGCAAATGTATGCGAATTAAATGGGCTCAATGTATGAGATTTTTACTACTAGTTAATTTCTACTTTTTTTAGTCTACTGATAAGATCTGCAAAACTGCTTTTTTCTTACCCTGGCTCCTTAGGGCATAGAAAAGAAAGGATGGCATGAATGCCACCTAAATATCTCAAAAGCTCTGCCATTGTTAAGATCCTTCTTCAACTAGAAAGTAGTTTTTAATTGTTTCTTCCATTGTCTGCCTTGCTCTCTCTCCCAGAGAACATTGTGTTGAAGCTTTCATTATTTGTTAGTGACTCGTTATTCAGGACTCGGAATGGCATTTGCAGTATTAATTCAATATGGGAATGGGCTTGTAAAGGAAAGGAATAAACATCAGAAAAATAAATAGAATTTGATTGATAGATTGCAACCATTATTTCAAGACAGCAAGACATATTTATTCAATATCAGGAGTGGAGGGAGATCAGAGAAATACATTAAAATATTTTTTAAGCTTCTGAGAAACATCAGAAAATTTGTGGAGTGGAGGAGGTAGTTAGAATCTAATCATTACTATTTTCCTTGACGTAATAGACAAAAGATGTCTGCAAAGTCTTTGCTGTTCTACTCCTAAGAGAGGGAGTCTATTTTCCATCCCCTTAAATCTGAGCTTGCCTTAGGTGATTTTCCTGACCAATGAACACAGCAAAAATGGCCTTCTGAGACTTCTGAGGTCAGGTCCAAAGGAGTCTTGCCCCTTTACTGGGCTGAAAGAACACTCCTTCTATGGACTCAGCTGCTCTACATAAGGAAGTTTAAGCAACCTTTGAATAGGCCCTTGTGGATTACAACCAAGTTATCTCGCCAAAAGACTAAGCCAAACATCAGCCAACACCAGCACCAACTTACTAGCCATGTGAGTGAGCCATCTTGGAAGTGGGTCATCCAGCACCAGTTAAGCCACTCCAATTAGATCTCAAGGAACATGGGAGGCACCCAGCAAAGCACTCCAAATTCCTCATCCACAAAATCATGATCCAAATAAATTGTTATTTTAAGGCACTAAGTTTTAGGATAGTTTGTTACATCAACAGGTGACAGGAACATTAGATATGGATTAAAAGAAACAAACAAACACTCACAGGCTTTGTGAAAGCAGTCCTATCACATGTACAATTTCCTTTGCAAAGCTAAATAGGTGATGTATTCACAGATAGTTTAAATATAGGAAGTAATTAAATCTAGTTTACAAAGGCTAAAATTGGCTTTTGATTGGTAAGGTTTCTTTTCCTACATTTAACCTTGGCGTTTTTCATCTCTATTCACCAGTGGAAGCCCTGGAGGAGAGGGAGGTGTGCATTGGTGAGGATAAATGTGCTGGCCAAGACTCCAATGTCCTCTGCACAACCTACAGATGCCTCAGTGACTAATCTTCATCTGCAGATAATTCAGAAACAGGGCAGATCCCTTGGATTTGAAAATGGGAACTAAAACTCATCCATCTTCTCCTGATGGCTAAACAGGCTATTATTAGCAGGCCAGATGATTTAATAGGCCGAGGATGGAAAGGCACATGTTGATAATTAAACACTCCAGAGTTCCCTTCCAAAGCAAGTGTCCTTTAATAACATGACTAAGGTTTGTTTGCTTTTCAAAACCTTCTGCTGCACTTTCAAGACTCTGGAATGTGTTTAGGCATCAACATAAAAATTTTTGATGGATAAAAATGATGTGTGTCAAACCCAATTTTCCATTGTTTGGGTGACATGTTACAGTGTGGAATTACCTGTTCTGAATCAGCTTTGTAAATTCATCCACATATGAATTATAAATTGAACCAGTCCTTTAAAAAATATGAATTGAGGTCTAATAGCCTGTGGTCATGTGACAGAAGAACTGTGTTTTGTGCTGGCTCTGCCTCATGGCTGTTTGACCTTGAAAAAGTTAGAGCATCTTTGGTGCCTTAATTTTATCATATGAAAGTGAAGAATGCTTTATTCTAAGGTTCCTTCAAACACTAAAATTTCTTATTTCTACAAATTCTATTGTCAGACTGAATCCTCCCCTCAACTATAGTGGCATGGTCAACTTAATAGAAGACAGATCATTTTTTGCTTTAAGCATATGCATCTATTTTCTCAGCCTTCTATATTGATCATATTACCAAACTTTATTTTAAAAATATTGCTATTTTTATAATAGTAAGTATTTATCTTACTGATATGCCAAGGACTGTGACAAAAGTTTTACAAATGTTATCTGATATATTTCTTATGGCAATTCATTGAGGTAAGATATAATTAGTCTTACTTTACAGATGAGATAATTGGATCTCTATCTACCTGTTATCTACCATATATATATATATATATATATATATATATATATATATATATATGTGTGTATATACATATATATAGTTCTATATGTAGATACCTATAGACATATGGATATAATGACAAAAACAACATAAAATTGAAGACTTGCAAAGTCAGAAATCAGAAAACTTGGTTGAGAAGGGTTCTGCTCTTCTGCATGGAATGATGTTTGCATCCATTACTTGGTTAAAACTTTTCCATTCTCATCTTGAAATAGGCTTCAGGGAGGAATTGAACTATAGTAATCCAGGGGAAGAAAATAAAATACTTTCTTAGAAAAATATCCTCCATGATCTTTTGAAGTAAAGTGGTTTGATGGTATTTTCAGTGCATTGTGGTACTTCCATGGAATGGACTTATGTTTTACGCTGGAAGATTGCCATCTGCATGGTGTTGACTGTTTTCCATTTTTAGAATTGCAAACTCAGATGCTTCTTTGGCAACAGACTTCCATTGTTCTGAGAGTTTAACCCTATGACCTTTCAGTTAAATAAATGTAGAACAAATCCATACCAATCTTCAGAAGGATGAGCATCCAGTGACTGTCTTTTTTACTAAGTTAGAACTCAAGTTCAGGCTGAGTGAGCCTTTGGTGCTCCTCTATGCACACAGCCATAAAGATTTCGGAGATCAGGGAAATTTGCATCAATAAAAGAGTCTCCTAGACCAGTGGTTGGCAAACTGCAGCTCGCGAGCCACATGCGGCTCTTTGGCCCCTTGAGTGTGGCTCTTCCTCAAGATACCGACTTCTGCACATGGGCCACGAAGTTTCAATTGCACTGTACATGCACGCCCGCACGTGGTATTTTGTGGAAGAGCCACACTCAAAGGGCCAAAGAGCCGCATGTGGCTCGAGAGTCGCAGTTTTCTGACCACTGTCCTAGACCTTTGTAGGAGTTTCTAAACATTTAGAACATATTTGATTGAAATTATTGTGATGGAGGCCAACATCAGGAAAGAGCAGAAGCAGACAAGAGAAGACCCACTATAGCTGATATTACTGCTCTTACTTAACCATATCCACTTGCCTCCTGTTATAGAGTGAATATCTGCCCCCCTATATACCCAATGCATTTGTTAAAGGCTTATGCACAACCTAACAATGTTTGGAGATAGGTGCTTTGGGAGATAATGGGATCAGGTCATGAGCACGGAATTAGTGTCCTCATAGGAAGCAGAAGAGCTCTCTCTCTCTCTCTCTCTCTCTCTCTCTCTCTCTCCCCTCCCCCCATGTGCACATGCACTGTGAAAAAGGCCGTGTGTGGACATAGTGACAAGCCAGTCATCTGCAACCTAAGGAAAGAGACATCACCAGAAACCAAATTGAATGGTACCTTGATCTTAGACTTCTCAACATTCAGAATCATGAGAAAATGAACTTCTGTTGTTTAAATCACCCAGCCTATTTGTTATGGCAGCCTGAACAGATGAAGACAGCTCCTTTTACCATTTCTTTGTAGCCCTCTCTTAGCTTCAGTGAGTTTTGGCCTCTAATGGCTATCAGGCAGCTGTCTTCTTGAAAGACAACCCTTGGAAGCTTTCCTGGCTCCTTCAGATCAAGACAACCCTAAGATGTAATTGAAACTGCAGAGTTTTCCTCCAGCATCAGGATTAGATGAGTACTCTATTTTGGCTTCTCCTTCCTTATTCTTCCTCCACTTCTTGACAGTTTATCCTAGGAGCATTTCTTTAATAAATCATTTTCACCTGGATCTTAGGGTCTACTTCTGGAGAATCTGGCCTAAGATGGTTTCTATAAAAAGGGGGGACTGCATTGTTGGCCTGGCTAACACTGGCTAGAGCTTGGACTCAGAATATAGCATTAAGTTCACCAGGAAAGCCCTGTGCTTAGTGCAAATGTGGATGAACTGGCAGAAAGTAAGAGGTTTCTTTTACATGTAACATAGCCAATCTGAGTTAAATCATTTAACAAATACCTTATAGAGTGCCCACCCAGTCTGTAGTCTACAGACCCATCTCTATTAAGTGATCTCTCACTTCTAAGGTTACAGAGGTGAGCTGCCACCACACCCAGATTCCAGCCACTCTCACCTCCCAACTGGAACGTGTGCTATATTTTCCTCTTGCAGAGCTTTACACATTTTACTTACTTTTTCACTCTGCCTGAAATTTTCTTATTGCTGACCCTTCTAACCCTATATCTAGTAATTTAGCTATCCCAGAATTTTGAGTATGTTTTGGAACACATAGCCCCGTGTATGAAACTATCTGAACTACTAAATCTCTGATATTCCTGAAGACTTATTTTTACCCTCTTTAGAAAAACCACTGCTTAAATTGTCTTGTTTTATGTAGTTTTAGTGCCAACCCTTTACCTCAGTTGGCATAACTTCTGTGTTTACTTCTTAATTCTTTCCTTTACTAGCTGTTCCAAATTTCATCTTCTTTTGATTATTAAAAATGGTCCTTTGCTAGCCAATATTCTTCTTTGTTGCAAAATTAGCATCATTAACAGCATCTAACTGCTTATTAGAAATGCAAATTCTTAGGGCTTATCCCAGGTAGAGAAACTCCTAGGGTGGATCAATCTGTGTGTTAGCAAACACTTTGACATTCTGATATACACTAAATGTTGTGAACTGGTCTAAGTGTTATAGGACTTTGACTTTTAAGTGGCAAATTCTAAAAATTTAAAATAAAATAAAAACCCTCCTAGACAAACATACAAACAAACAAGCAATCTTTCCTCAAGATCTTGGTTCTCAGAAATCCTAAATGCATTATCTATCAGATGACCTGTATTAATCTGGTCAGGCTGCCATTAACAAAATACCACAAACTGGGTGGCTTAAAGAACTGAACAAATTATTGTCTCTCAGTTCTGAAGGCTAGCATCTGAAATCAAGGTGTCGAGGGGAGGGGGGGCGTTGTTTCTTTCTGAAGATTGTGAGGGAGAATCTCTTCCATGTCTCCCAGCGGTTTGCTGGTAATCTTTGTTGTTCCTTGGGATTAGGGTTTCAATATGTGAATTTGGGGAATACACAAACTTTCAGTCCCTAATACATACCCAGGGAGATTCCGACTTATTTCATCTAGAGTGGAGTTAGTCCATCAGAATTTTTAGAACTACACAGATTATTGTGATGCATGGTTAGCACTTCAAACTTTTGTCCTAGCCCTTTATTTATATAGAAAATTCCAGTAGTTTTGTACTGCTAGTTAACACAGAGAAGAAATGAAACTAGTCAAAGCTATAGCATTCTTATGGTGTATGTCTTGTCAGCCCACCTCTTCTGTAAGCACCTGAAGGAAAGTCACCTCACTTCTGATAGCCTTTCTCCAAATCCCCACAGAGGTGGTTACTTATTAAGTTCTTAACAAATACAAGCTGATTGATCAAATAAAATATTGGATTCTTTACTTAAACCCCTTTGCTTCAACAACTGCACAAATAAAAAATCAATACTTGTACATTATTAATTCTCTTCTATGATAAAGAAATGCAAGGAACACATGGTGAAAATTTTCCTTTGTCTAGCCAGGGAATGGAGACATTTAAAGACAAACTCAGCCTCTGTTTAGTAATTAGTTTCTCTGCTCTCTATCTCTTTTATACACTGGCTGCTTAGTAAAACAACTCTGAGGTAACAGGCCAAAACTTATCCAAATGTTGCTACGAGATATGTTAGGATTGCAAAAGAGATAAAAAGAGATTTCTTGCCTATATAGTGAAATTATGGATGGAGAGTTAGGGAAGGCATTCTTAAATCTCTGCCTTTCCCCTCCACTTTCATTCCTTGTTGGCTTGTTTGTTTGTTATTGCTGTGTTTAAACTTTTTTCAAGTATTTAGAATGTCAAGAACTTAGGGAATGTATTATAAAAATAATGACCTGAAAGTCACAGTCTCCCCTCCCCAATTCTCTGCCACCAAAGTCGAGCAAAAGCATTCACATGATACTAAGTTCTGGAAAATTACAGTTTCCTATCTGTCTACCTATTATAGGATTTTTCTATTAAGCCCAGACACCCTGATTTGTTTGGAGAGATAAATTCCACCCCCAGCATTTCTTTAATAATCTTTTTATACTTTCTTCTTATCTCTTTTCTTGCTGCTATTGTTTGATAGGGCCACTTAAACAGGTCTTTCCACAAGGTTACTCAAATTAAACATTAGCCAGCTCAATAAGCAGCTACAGAAAACCACTGACAGTATCTAGCAAGATAAACATCCACACACCAAATTGTGAGATTTCTTTATTTCTACCTTGATTGTCTCAAGGAAATGTGTTTAAAGACCACCAGACTTGTTTCCTCTTGTGTTTTCAGATACTAAGATTTCTGGTGCAAAGTGGACCATGGGGCATTAATAATTGGCTAGATTTAACTTCTCTTTTTTTGGTTAATTTTCACCCAAGGATATTTTCCATTGATTTTTAGAGAGAGTGAAATGGAGGGGGAGAGACAGAGAAAGAGAAACATCAATGTGAAAGACATACATGGATTGGTTGCCTCCCATACCTGCCCCAACCTGGGCTGGGGATTGAGCCTGCAATTGAGGTACATGCCCTTGACCAGAATCAAACCTGGGACCCATTAGTTTGCAGGTTGACACTCTAACCACTGAACTAAACAAACTAGGGCCATTTTTTAAAATCCTTACCTGAAGATATTTTTCCACTGATTTTTAAAGAGAATAGAGTGGAGGGAGGAAGTAGGGAGAGAGAGAGAAGCATCAATGTGAGAGAGACACATTGATTGATTGCCTCCCACATGTACCTGGACCCTGGCCAGGGATCAAGCCTGCAACTGAGGTACATGCCCTTGACCAGGAATTGAACCTGAGACCCTTTGGTCCATGGGCTAATACTCTAACCACTGAGCAACCACAGGCCAGGGTATAGATTTCACTTCATTTTGATGACAGTAAATTTAATGTTTACATGGTTTGTGCTTGGGTTCAAGAGAATAAAATTCTACATTTAGAGATTGATTCCTTTGAACTAAACAATAGCAACTATTAAAGAACCAATGTATTATTTATTAATGGTTCTGTGGGTAAGGCAAAAGAAATCAATAAACAAACAAAACAACAAAGAACAATTGCTTGGTTAATAGTTTATCAGAGATGGTGCTCTTGTAGGAATCTCAGGTAAACTAAGAGCACTGGATATCTAAATAGTGGGGGCCTGGGTACTACAGGAGGAAGATAAAGCCCACAACAGGAATATTATATGTGGGAGGTGTCACAGTTAACCTTTGGCTAACTTCGTATTTAATCAGGAGCAAGCTACTAACAAGCAAAATAGAGAGAGAATCATAGATAGAGAGCAGGCTGACAGCCGTGTGTGTGTGTGTGTGTGTGTGTGTGTGTGTGTGTGTGTGTGTGTGTGTGTGTTTGGGGGGGTGTTGAGGGGAGTTGAGGGGAATTGATGGGCTGGGTGGCAGGGTGAAAGGATTGAGCAAAAAAGAAAAAAGAAAGAAAAATCTCTTTGACAGGGACAACAGTCATGGGGAGAGCAGGTTGGGGGAGGTAGAGGATATGGTGATGGGAGGATAAATGGTGATGGAAGGAGGACTGATTTGGGGTGGTGAACATACAATGCAGTGTACAAATGATGTGTTGTGGAATTGAGCACGTGAAACCTGTATAATTTTGTTAACCAGTCTCACCCCAATAAATTCAATAAAAAGAAAAAAATAGCAAGCCCTGGGTAGCAAGCTCTGCTCTGGGGCCAGAATCCTCTTTTCTGTACTGTGGAATAGTGGACTGAGAACGACTTTGGGTCCAGACATGCTTCTGGGAAGATCTTCTCTCCTAGTTGTTTCTGTGAAATTTGGATGATGCTGAATCTCATCCTCAGGCTCATCATCTGAAAGAAGGTTGATAATGACATACATCTGATAGTGCAGTTGGGAAGGCAGAATGAAATGATGTTTATAGCTCGTACACAGGCCACACAATAGTAGCCTGCATCCAGCACAGCGGGCTCCCCTTGGCCTCACAGCCCATGTAGCTTTTTGCCTTTTCTCTGCCCAAGGAACACATGAAGGAAAGGGTGTATCATTTTGTCCAAGCACAATAAAAACTGCCTGGTAACTGCTAGCTTGATGGTTGGCTCTGCTTATTTTCTCTCCCCAGGTCCCCCCCACAGTCCTCAAAAAACGTAAAAAGTGCTTGGCTTGTGCTTTGAATACACAGGACTGGCAATTTTCAACAAAAAGACTTTAACAGAGGAAAACTACTGGGAATTTGATACCATATTTGTCCATAATTTACATATATAGTTACTGAAAGACCCCTAGAAAACTCATTAGAAGAAAAAGAGGTGCCCTTAGATTTTACTATGTTATAGAGTACAAAATCAGAATACATTATTATTATTATTATTGGCCCCATGCATGACATTCGTACACTGGGGGAGTGGGATGGGTCCCTCAGCCTGGCCTGTGCTTTTTAGCAGTCTGGGAGCCTTCAGGGGATGTCTGACTGATGGCTCAGACCTGCTCCCTGCCTGTGGGAGCCCAATGACCACCAGGGGGCAGCTCCTGCGTTGAGTGTCTGGCCCCTGGTCATCAGTGTGTGTCATAGCAACTGGTCATTCCTCTGTTTGGTCAATTTGCATATTATCCTCTTATTATATAAGATTGTTGTTGTTGTTATTATTATAGTAAATAATATGCTAGTCTATTATATACCCTAGTATGTAATATATAATTTATTATAGTATAGGGCTATATGTTAATACTATAATATTATGAAATATTTTGTTATTATAAAGTAAGTATATTTACCATATATTTCTCTGGTACACATGCTGAGGTGTTCTCTACAACAGTTGGCAGAAAATGTAGGAGAAAATGCAAAATCTATAGAAACAACCTGTTCTTGGGTACTCAGTTTTCAAGTAATGTGGAATTCAGGAAGAAATAAAGAGGTGTTGTGCATTTGTGTGTGTGTGTGTGTGCATGCACACACACACAAATAAGGGCAAGTAGAAGAAAGAAGAGAGAAGAAAGAGCTCAAATGCTGAAGGCTTCCAGTTACTGAGGATCAATGTGCATGCCTCCTGAAATCCTCCAGGGTGACTGCCTAGGTGAGAGCTAAGAATATTTTCTTTTTATCTTTCAATCACTGCCTTTGTAGGTATAAAATAAGAATATCGATCCCTGGAAGGTGATAATAGTTTCTCAGTCAAAATGTTATTTGCTGTTGGAATTCATTTCCCTGTTGCTTGATTTTTATGTCACTCTCCCCAGGTCTTCAATCTTCTTTAGAGGTAGCAATGTACTGGCAGGTCCCAGGTGGACTTGATGGTTGGGACATCCTTGGAAGAGACCCAGCCTGGACAGGGGGATAACTTTCCAGAACTCACACCTCAATTCCCAGCCCCCTCCTGCTTTCTACTCTAGGCATAAGGGAACAATCTTGATTTTACCTCCTGACAAGATTGTGAATTAGTATACTATGTCTCCTTCCCCTGAGGCACACCCTGGTGATACCACATAGGAGAAAAAGAAGCATTTAAATGCACAAAAGCTACTTTAAAAATGTGAACAATCTCAAGGAGAAAGTAGTTGTAACTGATGGAAGGAGAAAAAGGTAGACTAGGCAAGGAGAACCCCATGTCATCCACATACAAGGAATTAAAAATATAAATTTAGGTTAAAATTTAATACAAAAAATAAATAGGAAAATGTATCTATTCAAAAAAATTTCTGAGCTAGAATATAGAGTTTTGAGATATTATCATAAGGCAACATAAAACAATAGAGAAATGAAAAAATATTGTGTTGGAGAATCTGGAGAACAAAATTAGCAGTTTTAACTTATTTACAGGATTTATTAAAAGTAAGAAATACAATAAATGGAAAAGTAAACATTTTTAAGAAATGAGGCTGAAAATTTACAACAGTTAATGGCTAAGACCTCAGTTTGGAAGTATTTATAGAGCCAAATAGATGAGAACCTTACATGTAGACAACTTATGGTGCATATCAAGAATAAAAAGCTAGCCCTGGCCGGCTTGGCTCAGTGGATAGAGCGTCAGCCTGTAGACTGAAGGGTCCCAGGTTCGATTCTGGCCAAGGGCACATGCCTGGGTTGCGGGCTCATTTCTCAGTGGGGGGTGTGCAGGAGGCAGCCAATCAATGATTCTCTCTCATCACTGATGTTTCTATCTCTCCTTCTCCCTTCCTCTCTGAAGTCAATAAAGAAATATATCTTTTTTAAAAAAAGAATAAAAAGCTACAAATATACTAAAATTTACTAGATAAAAAACCATTGAACATTAAGATTCTTATTAGCAATACAAGGAAAAATAGTGGGGTAATCTTAATATTTTCAAAGTGTTAATAAAACACCAAACTTAAAATGTATAATAAGTGAAGAAATTGTTTAAATATACATAACAATTGAAGCTATTATCACTCCTCATAAGGTTTTCCCCACATAACCCTACTCCTATTTGTTAATATTTTTGGAGAAAGTTTTCAGACAAAAAGAGAAAACCTAGAAGATATAATATATAGTAAATATATAGTGTTTTCATATATACACATGAATATTGGTGATGAGTTAATTATCATTAATAAAAATAATCATTAGTAAAAAATCAATCAAGTTTAATGTCTAAAGAAACAAAGACTCTGTATGGGAAGATATAGCTATTAATAATTAGTGAATAAATAAGGCATAATTAATTAGAGGCTAAAAATAAAATGTAAATGAAGAAGAAATTGTAAAGGAAATTAAATCATACCATACTTAGCACTTGATGACAATTTACACGCATTTCTAAGAGGGAAATTAATAAGGATTCAATGTAAAAAGTTGAATCAAACAAACAAGAAGGAAGCAAATGAAGCAAGAGGAGGGTCCATCATGAACTGGGCTGGATCTAAAACTAGCCTGGGTGGGTCACCATGCTGACTGCAGGGCTTTTGGTCTGCTTTATTCACTGCTAATATCAGAGTGCCTATACCAATGCCTAACACATTCCAGTACTTCATAAGTACTTAATAAATGAACGAATAAATAAACCTCAACAATATAGAGAGAATATTACAAAAAATATGTTTTTTCAATGAAAGGATCTCTGGCAAGAGTGAAGAGTGATTTAGGGGGGGGGGAAGGATAAAAGGAACATACAAATCAACAAAATATAAAATGAAAAAGATCGATATATATACGTATAGATATATATCTATATATCTATATACACAAAAGCTTTAAAAATAATAGAAAGTTATTATAACGCTATATACAAACACATTTGAAAACCTAGAAAGAAGACAGAAATGTGCATATAATATGAAAGACAGAATTGAAGCAAGGA
Source organism: Myotis lucifugus (assembly GCF_000147115.1). Classification (NCBI taxonomy): domain Eukaryota; kingdom Metazoa; phylum Chordata; class Mammalia; order Chiroptera; family Vespertilionidae; genus Myotis; species Myotis lucifugus. Next base: position 2,957,228 of record NW_005871160.1, read on the forward strand.
GAATAAAAATCTGAATAACCAAAAACAATTAGAGAAATTGAAATAATAATTTCAGGTTTCCCTCCAAAGATGCCTGAGGCCCAAATAGCTCTATAGCTGAGTTCTCCCACACTTCCAAGGTATAGATTGTTCCTATCTTAGAAAAGACTTTCAGAAAACTAACGAAAGAGAGAAAGACATCTAAGTTTTTATGAGACTTGTATATTGATTTCTAAATTGGATCAGTAGAATACAAAATCAGGCATTTATAGATCCATTTTTATCTTTTGCCACATAAAGGACTAATCATACAACTATATTAATAGGTACAAAAATTCATTTACTAAATTTCAATATCTATTTTTGACATAAACCAGAAAATCACTTGTAGAATGAAAAGTCCCTAGCTTAACAAAGGCCATATAGTTAATACCTACAACTTCTTATTTAATGGAAAACCTTGAGCCACATACCTTCAGGTTTATAAATAAGTTCATAATGCCTTCTATAATGCCTATTATTTAACACTAGAGGCCCAGTGCATGAAAATTTATGCACTGGAGGGGGGGGTCCCTCAGCCCGGCTTGCCCCCTCCACAGTATGGGAGCCCTCAGGGGTGGGAGGCGACCTGGCGATCAGGGGAAGGCAATGCCCCCATCACACCTCTGCTGCTGCCACTGCTGGCAGCCCAAGCCTCGGCTGGCTCTGGTTACCTGAGCCTCGGGCAGCCCTAGGCAGCTGGGCAGCCACCATTCGAGGCTTGCCTGTGCCTTGGGCTGGCCCTGGGCAGCTGGGGGGGCTGAGGGGACTGGGGGACTCCAGAGGCAGGCGTGAGGAGTGGCCAGGCCTGCCTGGGGGCGGGCCTGGCCTTGCCACATGCCTGCCACCCCCATGGGGCTGAGGGGCCTAGGAGCCACCATCTTGTGGCTGTGGGCGCCACCATATTTGAGGGTGTGGCAGTCAATTAGCATATTCCCTCCTTATTGGCTGTGGGTGATGCCATCTTTGCAATGGCATGAGGGTCAATTAGCATATTCCCTCTTTATTAGGATAGTACTGAATTTCCTGACTGATGCTATTGGAAAAAATACAAAATATAAAAATTATAAAAGTACAAATATAATTTAAGATTCAGGAAAGACAATCTGCATAGGAAATTCAACATATTCCTAAAATAGTAGACTTACCTGAGTAGTCTTTCAAGTTATCTGGTACAATATCAATTTATAAAAGTCAATCATGCCCCCTTAAGACAACCCCATTTAAAAATGGGAAATATTTGAATAGGTATTTCCCAAATTTTAAACAAACAATAAAACCAAACATACAAATGACCAATAAGCACAGGAAAATATATTCAACATTAGTCATAGGGAAATGCAAATAAAAAACCATAATGGTATACCACTTCAAACATCCAAGCTTGGTTTCACTAAAAAGACAGACAATTACATGTGCTGGCAAGACTATGAAGAAACTGGAACACGTATACATTGTTGGTGGGAATGTAAAATAGCACAGCTGCTTTGAAAAACAGGTTGCTAGTTTTTTTCAGAAAGTTAAACATAGAGTTACCATATGAACCAGCAATTCCACTTCAAGTATACATTGAGTAGAAAGGAAAACATATATCCATAAAAAACTTGTACACTGATGTTCACAGTAGCATTATTTATAACTGTCAAAAATGGAAACAACCCAAATGTCTACAAAGTGATGAATGGACATACAAAATGTGGTTATTCATAAGATGGAATGCTATTCAGCAATAGAAGGCATAAATACAAGCTACAGCATAGATAAACCTTGAGAACATTGTGCTCAGTAGAAGAGGCCAGTCACAAATGCTATATATATTTCATTTATATGAGATTTCCAGGAAAAGGAAAATATATGGAGCCAGATAGGAAATTAGGGATTGCCTAGAGCTGGGAATGGGTGTGATTGCTAATGAGTTTGTTTTGAAGTGATGAAAATGTTGTGAAATTATATTTTGGTGATAGTTTTACAACTCTGTAATTATGTTAAAAATCTGTGAATTGTATATTTTGAAGGGGTACATTTTTTTGGAATTTGAATTATTCCTCAATAGAGATGTTAAAAAATGGAGTTCATCCTTTCAGCTTTCCTACATCTTTTTGGGACATGATTTGGTCATTTAATATATGTTCTATTCTGCCCTGTTAATCCCAGTTGCAGATATGATATACATGTCATTTAAATCTGTATCCTAGTTATTGACAAATACAATAAACCAGAATAGAGACATTAGCATCCTTTCTCTAGGCTAATATTAATTACTGCTCCTTGCCCATGTTTATTCCATAAGGTAAATCATTCATTTACTTACTCATGAGCACTTATTATGAGGCAGGCATATATTGCACGGTGAGCATAAAAGGATGTTTCATGCCTGCTTTCTGCCCTCAAAGAGAAGAAAGCCTATAATGTGAGCCAGACAAATAAAAGCTAAGTCTTAGAAGAGTTATATGTGTTAGAGAAATCAACTCCAGCTCATTTGATTCAAAAAGAAACTTATTTGAATGCTATGGAGTTGCTCACAGTACCAAAGGGAAATCAGTAACTAAGGCTTCCAATGCACAGGAGCCAGAGTGGCTTCAAGATAAAAGTCAGGGACCAATCAGTGGTTTTGTAGGGCCGCCAGGCTGGTGCTAATCAGCACTAACAGTTCTCCATCCTGTGCCTCTTCACTCAAGATCTCAGTTTCCAGGAGAGTAAGTTCAGTTGGCCTCGCTTTATCTCAACTTACCAGTTGTTGAAAAGGAAAACAGGGCATCCTAGGTGGCAAACCACCCAATAATGCACATTGCATGGGGCAAGGAAACTCAGGTAAAGAGGGCATGGATTCTGAGCAGACAAAAACCAGAAATGACCTCTATGGTTGGTCTACATCAAGAGCACATAGAAGCATTAGCACTGGAATATCCCTGGGGGATTGAGAAAGCCTTCTGGTTCGAAGTGACATTTTAACTGAAATATGAAAATAAATTATCTATGTGAAGTATACAGCAGGGAGTGGGAGTGGGAAATCGAGAGACATTTTAGACAGATGGAGTAATATGAGTCAAGGCATACAGGTTTGAAAAACCATGCTTCAGTGAAGGAATGAAAAACCATTTAGTCACAGCAAATCAAAGGGAGATTTTTGGATAGGAGATATGTGGATGGCTAAAGAAGTGGGCACCAGGAAGACTATGAAAGTCTTTCATGCCTTAGGGAAATGGAATCTGCATGTTACTTTGCAACTCAGGAAGGTCTGGTGAGGAACTTTAAGCAGGTGAGGAATATGAATAAATCTCAAATTCATAAATTCTGGCTACTGTGTATAGAGTGATTTAAGGGCTGGAAAAGGCAGGGAAACTAGAAAGAAGGCTAGTTCAAGGGTCCAGTTGATACTTTAAAAGAAGATGGCTCAGAGAGTAGCAGTGAGAATGCAAAGAGCTACTAGTATATGTGGGAGCCATTACAGAACAAAGAAGCAGAGGTGAGTAATGGGATATGGATTTGGGAGGGAGTTGTGGAGAGCAAGAAAGGAGTGGAGAAGGTCACCTTGATTTCTGCTCTGGGGGAGTTCTTGAATTTCTCAGGAAGACTTTCACTGTTAACATTTACTAGAGCAGCTTTCAGGGTCCCTAAAGTGTGACTGCCCTGCCTTTCAGATAATAGTATGGAGACTGCAAGTCACTCGTGTTTATTTCTAGGCACTCATGTTCTAGGAATCCCTATTTTGATCTTATCATCTTTGTTTTGGAGCCTCTAGAGTCCTAGTGCTTGGAGGTGAAAGCCTAGAGAGTCCTGTTTTCTCTGGCACCACAATGCTCTGCTGTAGAGGTTTCGCCACCTTAGCAACTGAGGCAAATCTAAAAGATGCTGCAGTGTGGCCATTTATGCAATCCTGAAACATTTATTTTTCCAAAGGCAAGATAGGACACTGTCAGTGTGATGCCAACATCGTTATTACTTCAGATAGAGCAGTCTGTCCCGGCTGCACTGTGGTATAATTTTGGGTCACTGCCAACAGGGTGAAATTCAAACTGACCACTCATTTGAAAGGTTCTCTCTTGCAGTTCAAATTCATTGAACCAGGAATGCAATTTTAACTTTCTAATCAATTCAACCTGATGACCTTTCATCAAGCGAATCACCAGGTTAGAAGGGACACCGAGAGGGCATTTAGTGTAATCCATCTGCATGCAGGCAAGACTTCGCATGGATGCATGGAAGAAGGTAGATGTTTAGGGTTTTCATAAAACATCCATTGAAGCAGCCCCTAAAGGTTCCAGTGTTGTGTGTGGTATCGCCAGCCAGGATTTCTAAGTAGAACGTACAGTCCTCTCTTGTATGTTTCCAAGTCGCTTTCTTGTTCTCGACTCATTAGAAGTAAGGGAATCTGCTTCTTGTCACTCCCACACTTCTTTATATACTTGGGAACTATTATTAATTCATTATTCAGCTTTCTTTTCTCTAGGCTAAATAAACTCAGCTCCTTTAGTCTTCCCTCAGAGGGAATATTAGTCAAACCTTTAATCATTTTAGTTGCTGTCTTCTGGACCGTCTCCAAATGTTCCACAGCGCATTTTATCTGGGTGAATTGAAATGGAATGCAGGAGGGTAAAACAAAATCTCATTAATCTGGACCCTGCCAATTTGAAATTTGTGATAATTCAGATAGGGATTGGCTTAACCTTTCCTTCATTGACTGTGCAAGTTTAGGCAAACCGTATCAAGAGGATTGGGAGCTATAAAAATATTCTAAATTCTCATGAGTGGTAACACTTTTTTCCAAGTGTATCACTGGTGCACTTCCCCACAGAGCCACTTGTAGGGCAAGCCTTACCTGGACATTTCATCAATTTCCCTAAAGAGCTACACTAAGTGGCAGTGCAAGGCTAGATGGAGCAGTTACTGTGACCATATATTCTCTGCTATGAGTGTGCTTATTGGGCCAAAGGCCTCACATTTTTCAGCCTGATACTCTTCCAAAACTCTAGGCTGTAAATTACCATCATTTCTGTATGTAATCTAAATTACACAATTATATTTCAATTTGGTGTTGAGCTTTTAACCAACTCTTTCATGAATTTCTATGATATAATTTTTTCTGTGGGCAAAGATTGTACTAATCCACATTTAATTTCAAAGTATGTTCACCTTGCAAGTCCAAGTTATTCTTTGTATGAACAGCTATTACCTGGTAACTTTGTGCCCAGACATAACTGTGCTAGATAGTATCAAAGAGTAAGACTGGATCCCTATCCTTAAGATGTCTCGGCCTGGGGATGACTATTATAATGCAGGTATCAATAAGCTTCATCAAGGGAATGGAAGAAGAGCACACAGTGGTCCATGAGAGGACAGATTCATGATAAAGGAGCCCTCAGGAGAGGTTACCTTACCTCAAAGGGAGCAGGGCTTTTCCAAATAGACAAGGTAGACTAAAGAGGTTATAGAAAATCACAAAAGTCTGGGTTCCTTGTTATATGCTAACAATTTAATTACATTTCGCTATGGCTGTTATAGTGACTGGATAATATTGTTATGAAAATTCTAAAAGGGCTGCCTTGCTTCCATTGGTGTATATACCTTAATGGTTTTAAGGTTGAAACAGAATCTCTGCTTGATTCTAGAACACATTGAGGCACTGGATATCACAGATGAAAGATATAGACCAAAATTTATTTGCTACTGGGTATGATGGGTGGAATGGAGGACACAGATAGCTCAGATGTTCAGAAACCACGCGTTTCCTAAAATTTCAGAATTTAACCCTCTGTACTAAGTCAGTCTAGAAAACCATAGGCCTCACAAAACAGAGGTAGACCTTTTTCTCTGCGTTTATTTGAAAGAGATCAGATTTCCCTAGAGAGATTGTGAGATCCCAAGTGAAGCCAGAAGCAGCTAATCCTTATTGGGATAAGCTCTGTATCCAAGATTCACCTATTAGGCAACTTAGAGGGCCGGAGGTGCCAGAAATGTTTCTCTAATGAAATCATGAGGACTGTGGAATATATGTTCCAATTGGATTCACAACCTGCCCCATTTTCCATAAATCTGATTAGGAGGGTCTATAAAACCAATACAAGTCCTGGATCTAATCAAGTGCATTGTCACTCTGTTCATTTGAGAATCAGGGGAGAGAGCTTTAGAAATACAGGATCAGGAGCCACATTTGGTGAAATTCAGATGCTAATTCTATCCCTTATTAATTGAACGCCCTTGTACAAGAGACTTAACCTCCCTGTGTAAAATGTGGATAGTAATAGTTTCTACTTCATAGAGTTGTGGTAAGGCTTACATGTATCCACATATGTAACCTGCTTAAATCAGAATTGGCAGTCAGTGGGTGCTAGATAAGTGCTTTCTGCCTAATGCCTGAAGGGTAAATGACTTAGGGTAGCTTCCAGTCAATTTTTCATTGATTCAAAATTAAGCAACATACACTATGTGCAAGAGATTGAGACTAGTACTTCTCACAACTTTATATGAATATTGGTCACCTGGGCATTTTGTTCAAAAGTAGTTCCCATTCAATGATGGAGCTCCAAGACTTTTTTAGTTCTTGAAGTTCCCAATTGATGCCAACATTGCTAATGGGTGTGCTATATTTTGTGTAGAATGTGCATAGATTTGGGTAAACCTAAAGAAACAGGCTTAGTACCACTTTCAGGTACAGATATCTGGGTTTGGCCACCATAACATATTTCCTCATTTGTTTAATTGCTCTCTCAATCATAAGCTGTGAAATGCCTGTGCCCTACCACTTCTGATTTACAGTTTACAGTCTTCTCATTCCTACTCTCGTAATTCTTATCTGAACTCCTTAATTAAAATAGAGTCAGAAAACATCCTTTGACCAACTCACAGCTCTGACAAACCTGGGTGCTTAGGGAAAGGTTAAGTAGTTAGGACTTTTGTCTAGCATTAGTTTCCAAACTTTAGCATGCGGTGAAATCACATGGTATACTTATTTATTCACAGACTTCAAGACCCCACCCCAAGAGCTTCTGATTCAGTAGAAGAATTAATATTTCTAATAAGGATCTAGGCAATGTTAATGCTGCTGGTTTGAGAACTACAAGTTAAGAACCATTGCCAACAAGGTCTGGGTGCTTGTGAAGAGGAACTGACTGTATTTGGACAAGAGTGAAAAATAATATTTGATACCATCAGGTGCAGGGATAGCACAAATGCAATACTCATGTAACCAAAGATTAAGGTTGTATAGAGAAGGGTAAATTCTATTTCATCAAAATCCACAGCAGCTAAAACCAGCTCACAGTATCCAAAGCCCTTACCTACTGTCAACCCAGAAAGCTGCTTGAATGGAGGGAAATGATCATGTGTAAAGGCCAAAGCTGCTCTGTTTGTATTTCAAAACCAAGTACTATTGAGGCTCTGGAAATTTGAAAATATTTTATTGGAAGGTGCCATGAAGGATCCTAGTTTGGGTATCATTATGTGCCAAATTTCAAAATCATCTCTACCTCCTTGGGGAAGCTTTTTCTAATAGCTTGATGTAGAGGTCAACATTCACTCCACTGGGTTTTGTAGTATCCATACAACTTAGGTAGTACTTATATCTTTATGTTACCTATTTACAGGTCTCTAGACTTAAAACTCATGGAAAGCAATGATCATCCTCTATCTCTGTGTTTTCAGGGTCTGTCACAGTGCATTCATATATTCATTATATAGCATATAATGCATGTGCCTTCAAAAATTATAAAGGAAGATGGGGATAGTGGTGGGTGGGAAGAGATTAACCAACTAAGTTATATGCATTTATGCAAAACCCATGGGCACAAATAATAGTGTGGTGAAGGCCTAGGAGGAGGGCAGGTGCTGTGTGGAGGGGGTCAATGGGGAAAAGAGGGAGACATCTGTAATACTTTCAAAAATAAAGATAAGAAAGAAATACTTGTTGAAAGAATTAACAAACATATAACATGTTTTTTTAAATGTTTATGAGAAACAGATACTAAAAAAGTGTATAAAAAATTGCTCTGTATCCAATAGACCTCTGCTTCCTGATACAAACTTGAGTGCTAAGTATGGATAATCCTATATAATAAAAGCCTAATATGCAAATTGTCCCCTTGACTGGGAGCTTGACCAGGATTTCGACCAGGGGGCAGGGCGGGGCGGTCAACCTCCCGCAGCCCCTCCCTCTGGCCGGCCCGGCCCTGATTGGCCCCAATCAGGGCAGGCTGGCCAGACCCCACCCATGCACAAATTTGTGCACTGGGCCTCTAGTAAGAGAATAAACTGATTTGTATAGTGGAGTTGGCATCATGTCATGTAAGCACAGGACTCTATCTCTACATGAAAATAGCATTTCTCCCTTCTGAAATCATTTTAGTAGTGTGACCAATTAATGTATGATAAAAATTATTATTTTTTAAAATTTCCAAGTGAAGATCTCAGATGTTTATTAATAGAAGAGTGTTTTTTTAAAGTGCCATATATTTACACAATGGAATATTATACAGCATTACAAATGAGTGAAACATAACTGCAGCCAGTTCTCATTATTTAAAACTAGAGGCCTGGTGCACAGATTTGTGTGCATTGAAAGAAAATTAATTAGAAGAAATATTTTAGAGGCCGGGAGGGACTGCAGGAGGGCTCCAGGGCATGCCCAGTCCTGATCGGCAGGACCCCGGCAGCAAGCTAATCTACCGGTTGGAGTGTCTTCCTCCTGGTGGTCAGTGTGTGTCATAGCGACTGGTTGAACAGTTGAACAAATGGTTGGACACTTAGCATATTAGGCTTTTATTATATAGGATTAGGTAGTTGCAAATCTCTACTCTCTAAAATTTATCTGTAACCCCAAAACAAATACTCCTGGTCATGTAGGTACATGTATAGAGTGGTGAGAAATTTGAGTTGCTGAACACACAAGATACTCTCCCTTCTCATTACAGCACTCACACTCCAAACAGGTAAACTTGTCACCATCTGTTTACTTACTTTTCTTACTTTGAGCATTTCTTGATGATTTTACTGTTTAAAATGCCCTTTTAGTGCAGTGCTAAAGTGTGCTGTCTGGTGTCGCTAAGTGTGAAAAGGCTGTGATATGACTAATAATAAAAATATGTGTGTTTGATAAGCTACAATCAGGCTTGAGATATAGTGCTGTTGGCTAGGAGATCGATATTAAATAATCAACAATATATGTTAAATAAGGTGTCTTTAAGCAGAAACACATATAAAACTATGTCATGTATTGGTCAGTTAACAAAATGCTGTGACCAGAGGCTCAGAGGAACCTAAGCCTGCATTTCCCCAGGAGCAATAGGTCAATATTATTTAATCAGTGTTCACACTGTCTTCATAGAGCATAACTGCTGTGAATAGTGAGAGGCAACTGTGTGTGCAACTAGATAAGTGAATCTTAGTAACATGATACTGAGAGGAAAGACTACATGGTACACATTCTATAAAGTTCAAAATCTACTAAAACTAAATGGTACTTGGTTGAAAGAAGTATTTGAATAAGACCAAGGAATAGAAAATTTCTTGCAGTCATTGCCTTGTGGGGACAGAGAGAATGGGTTTGGGGAAACACTAATTGATAAAAGTAAAGAATTGGGTGTTGGGTTCAGGAATGTTAGTTTCCTTAATATCCAGATAAAATAAGTAAATAAATAGATAAATTGAAAAGGTCATAAATGACAGATAATAATGTGTCATAAACCAAGGACTATGATGAAATCATTTCTTTGCACTGTCCATGAAAACATATCTGTACTTTTTTCATACCCATAAATCTATGTGGTGAATAAATAAATCAATAGATTTTGCCTCACATAAGTGAGACTTTTCTCCCTAACTCCAAGTTTTCTTGATGAGAGTCCGAGACAGGGATCCTATGAAGAATTGAAGAGCACTGGCCACAGAAAGAAACCTGAGACCAACAACTGAATTTCTCATTCTATTCCTAACAGTGCAGACATTTAATGTGTGAATGTGGCACTAACAGAAAGGTATTCCATAGGGTATAGCGACACCCCACTATCCTTGTGGAGTTCAAATGCATCCCTGACCCAAGTAGTCAAACCTCAAAGATGTGAAATAACCATTCCAATTCATGTTGAGAATGACAGATGAGGAACAGTTAGACCTAGTGGAACTTAAAGCTGTCCTTTGGAACTCAAGCCAGTTTAAAAACCAGAATCCCATGGAAGTGGATGATACAGAAGTGCCTATAGTATTGATACAAATACAGAAAGGTGAACATTTTTAACTAAGAGGTTACAGCTGGGTTACCATGATGGTTAAGTCTCCAGAAACCTTGAGAAAAACAAGGATGATTGGATTTGGGGAAGGGCAAATAGTCTAAGACAGTGATGGTGAACCTATGACACGCGTGTCAGAGGTGACACGCGAACTCATTTTTTTGGTTGATTTTTCTTTGTTAAATGGCATTTAAATATATAAAATAAATATCAAAAATATAAATCTTTGTTTTACTATGGTTGCAAATATCAAAAAATTTCTATGTGACACGTCACCAGAGTTAAGTTAGGGTTTTTCAAAATGCTGACATGCCAAGCTCAAAAGGTTCGTCATCACTGGTCTAAGACAACAAAGTCTCTATCTATCTATCTATCTATCTATCCATCTATCTATCTATTTCAGAGAGTTAGGGGATGGAGAGATAGAAACATTAATTGTGAGAAATAATGATTGATCAGCTGTCTCCTACACACCCTACACTGGGGATCGAGCCCACACCCAGGCATGTGCCCTGACCCGGAATCAAACCATGACCTCCTGGTTCATAGGTCGATGCTCAACCACTGAGCCACACTGAGCAGGGGGAGTGTACCCTTCTTAAATGAGAAATAAAGATGTGTCCTCGTTGGAGGTTTGCCTTTAATATATGGACATTATATTCCAGCAACCAGTTCCCGTACAGTGGTCGATAATTTAGGGTGATTTGTATAATGCACCTTGCTGACGCATGCAAATGACACCACCTCCTCCCCTGGCCCGGCTGCAATGGAGCTGGGCTGGTGGAACTGAAACAAATGCCTGATATTCAAGCAGCATTTAATCACACATTTGGTTTGATTTACTAACGCTATTGTCTTTCCATTTTCCGTTAAGAAATTATTAGCAGGAAGTAACTGGGCCCAAATGCCAGGATATGTTGGATCAATTTAAGAGACAACATAGATCACTGGGATTTCTTTTGTCAAATAGAACCATTAGACTTGCATATTAAAAAAGTATATGTTTCTCTTTCAAGTGTGTAAGTGATGCATTGCTTAGCATTATGCAAAAGGCCACCAAGGAGGCAAGAGGAGGGATGTGAATAAATGGCAGGGAATAGACAATAAATATGTTATTGCTTATGCAGCTTATATTTGACCATGTGTATCTTGTTTTGTTGAAGGTAAGTGCATTTTTCTCTTTTCCCTAAAAAGGTAGCTTAGCATATTCTCAGAGAGAGAGAGTTCACTTTCTACTCTTGACATAAACATGCTGTGACTAAAATCTATTCTAACTATATCTAGCTACTTATATGGCTACTATTTAAAAATGTTTATTTATTAATTTGAGAGAGAAGAAGGGAGAGAGAGGGCGGGAGGGAGATTGAGAAAGAGAGAGAGGGGAGAGAGGGAGGGGGGAGAGAGAGAGAGAGAGAGAGAGAGAGAGAGAGAGAGAGAGAGACATTTGTTGTTTCACTTATTCATTAATTCATTGGTTGATTCTTGTATGTGCCCTGACCTAGGGTCAAACCCACAACCTTGGTGTATCAGAATAATGCCCCAACCAACTGAGCTACCCGGCCAGGCCTTATATGGCTACTCTTAAGTCAAGGATTTTGATGAACACTCTGCTTAAAAATCAAACTTGACTCATTTTCTTTCCTTTTGTCCTCGCCTGATGCCTTTTCCACCAATGCTTGTTTTTCTGTGTCACATCAGGTCTGTTTCTCAGTATCCCAGTGTCTTTTGCTATACAGTGCATGGACAGAACAGCTGAGTAATTATGTCAGTGTGACTGCAATTTTACCTCCGGGGCCCTCTTGCTACATCTGCACACAGGTGACAGAACCAGGAAGGGTGACATTCCTTGGCTGTCAGGGATTGGCCATGTGACTCTATCAATGGGTAGTGCAGCAGGCAGCTGAGTCACACCAGTTAACCTTACAGCGTGGCAGTGTGAGTCTGAGAAAGGCAGGTGAAATGGGACCCTAGGTGCTCTGTCCCCAAAGAACGTGGCTCCAGACTGTGCCTGAACAAATAAGATCTAAAGAGACAGTGTGAATCTGGGAAAGCAGGCTTCTCAGAGCTCGCATTCTAGCCCTATCTAATCTCTGACCAGACCTTTAAGCATCCACTTTCTTAAGGTGCTTCTGTGCCACCTCTCACATACATATATTGTGAAGATCAGTAATAATAACAGTAACAATTTCTATCATTTAATGACTTAATGAGTGGCTTTTATATGTATACCCTTAGTAAGTAGGAAACAAACAAACAAAAGCACCAAGAATGAGACTGAATGCATTTAGAACAAAAGCAATTTGTACAAAAGCAAGTTGGGCAACAACAACAAATCAATTCAAAATTAAATATTTTCTTCCACTGTTTTTTTTCCAGTGTTAGCAGTGTGACTACACCACAGTGTAGATTCATAAGCTTTTATGTGCTTTTAAGTATTTGTCCATGTTACAGATTCTGTTGTTGTTTGCCTATGTTTTATTGTCTTCACACTTCTAATTTACTTCCAGCTGAGTGTTTTTTTTCTCTTTGCTGTTTATAGTCATGAAAAGATGGTCATTGTGTGTGCTTTCGAGTAATACCTATTGCTGGGCATTTTGTTTGTTCTGATGAATCTCTTGTTATTGTCATTTAGCTTGTTCCAATTTATGTACTTATTCAAAACCTAGGATGCCTACAGTGGTTCAGAAAACCAGGACTAGTCAAAATAAGAATGACAAAACATAATAGAGACTGCAGTGTCCCCTGTGCCATTGTACTTGCAGAGATCCTGAGCATCTATATGTGCCAGACACTGAACTTGGCCCTGAGGTGATGGTAGTCACCCTGATAGGTGGGATCCTTGCCTTCAAGGGACTTACAATATAGTAACAAGAGATAGACTATAAATAAGTGAACACTCAAGATCAAGTGTAAATTCCACAAAGGATATCAAGCAACTTGATATGTTAGGGAGCTACTCAGTGTTTAACAATCTAACTGTGGATGGAAGAAGGATAATGTAATCAGATCTCAGGGCAAAGTATGCCAAGGACTCTTATAACAGTCTATCAAATATGAATTTTTACAAGAATAAATATGATGTAAGATTGGAAAAATTATTTGGGGGAAATTCTTTGAGAGCAATGAGGCAGTGTTATGGTTGAATGGTGTACCCCCAAAGATGTTAAAATTCTAACCCCCAGTACCTATGGATGTGACCTTATTTGGAAACAGGATCTTTGCAGACCAACAAGTAACAAGGAGATCATTGGGGTGGGCTCTTAACCAATATGCCTGCCTGTCTAAAAAGGGGAAATTTGGAAACAGAGACAGATGCAGAGAGGAAGAACACCATGTAAGGATGAAAACAGAGATCAAGGTGATGCATCTACAAGCCAACAAACACTGAAGATTGCCAGTAAACCACCAAAAGCCAGGGGAGACGTCTGGGGCAGATTCTTCCTCACAGCTCTCAGGAGGAACCCATTCTACCCACACCACAACCTCAGAAGTCCAGTCTCCAGTACTGAGACAATAAATTCCTCTTGATTAAGCCACACTGTTTATGGTACTTTGTTATGGCCGCCCTAGCAAACTAATATAAGCAGTGACCCCTGAATCCCAAGTGCTGTAATTGACTTTGTCCTGTACCTCAGTATGTGGCATAGTCTCAGAACTTTTCTTAAAATAACCCCCAGGCAGCCAGTGCAGTTCAACTGTACTGAGCTCCGCAAGGCAGAGGAAACTCACTGGGGTCACACCTTTGGAATTTTGTATTGTTTTGTGACAGGCAATAGGAAACCTTTTGGAAGTTTTGATGGGATAAGTAAAATGAAACAACATAAATTTTGCCCTCATTTTCCAGCTTAATGGTTGCTAGTAAACCCATGCCACCCCTCTCCACACCATATGGTTGATTTCACAGTGTCCCGTGAGCTGGTTTCTCTGAGTCTCCCCTGCCGTTAACTGGGAACTAATTGAGACCAGGAATCATATCATATAGTTACCCAGCACCTCTCCCAGTGCTGGTGTCTGGTAGGTGCTTGATAATGACCTGTTTTGTGGTAAATTTCATTATTTCCCCACTTTTTTATTTTGATATCATTTCATACTCTCAGAAAAAATTTCAAAAATAGTACTAAAAACTTTTATCTTCCTTTCTGCTTGTTCACAAATGATTAACATTTTGCCCTATTGGCTTAGTCATTTTTTTCCCCTCTCTATAAGCATACCATTTTTTCTGAACCCCCTGAGAGCAAATTTCAGTCATCAAGCCGCTACTCATGAAAGCTTTATAGTATATATTTCCTAGGAATAAAAGAATTATCCTATGTAAACATAGTAAAGTTATTTAAGTCAGGAAGTTAAATATTAATAAACACTTTTATTTACAGCCCATGTTCAAATTGTTCCAGTTGGATCTTTCTAGAATATTTTTTCTGAACCAGAGTCAATGAAAAATCACCCTTTTAATTTACTTGTCATCTCTTTAGTCTCCTTTAAATCTGGAATGGTTTTTTATCTGTTCATTGTCTTTCATATTAACATTTTTGAAGAGTATAGACTAGTTGTGTTGTAGAATATTCCTAAACTTGGAGTGTTTCATGCTTTCTAATGATTAGATTTAAGGTACACATTTTTAAGCAGAAATGTCATAGATCTAGTTGCATGTCCTTCTCAGAGCATTGCATTATGAGGCACAGAATGTCAATTGAATTGTCCCATTTTGGGTAATTTTAACTTTGATTTCTTGGTTAAGGTGATGGCTGTCATGTTTTTCCCTTTAGTTACTACTTTTCCTGTAATTAATAAATAACCTGTGAGAGATACTTTAAAATGTTTTGTGAATATGACATTCCTTATGAAATTTTCACTGGCAACTTTGAGCATCTATTGCCAATTCCTATGATTCCATTATTATTATGGTGATTGTACAATGGTGGTTATTCTGTTTCATCTATTAGCTGACATTCTGCTTTACCTTCTCCCTAAATGTTTGTCTGTTTATTTATTAATTTATTATTAGTGTGGGCTCATGTATTCTTATTTTGTTAAATAGAGAACTCATTAATATCATTATGTATTTTAGTGATAAAATTATCTCAGATTTGCCTCCCAGAAGCCACTTAAATCTCTATGTATTTATTTAATGATTGAATGAAGTGACATCTGAAGTGGGGCTTTGCTGATCAAATAGTAGGAAAGGCAAGTTCAGGAAAATGGAAACACATAAACAAAGAATGTAGAAACAGAATTTCATAATGTGGAAACTAGGTTTAATAGTACTATAATATTTATTAAGGTATATGGAACAGATAAAGAGTAGCTATGTTAGGAAAGAAAAAAGGAAGGAAGGAATGAAGGAAGGATGGAAGGAAGGAAGGAAGGAAGGAAGGAAGGAAGGAAGGAAGGAAGGAAGGGGAGAAAAGAAGGAAGGGAATAGTGATTAAGCAAAAACAACCTAAATGATGATCTTATTTTCTACCCCTTCACAAAGGAAGGAGGGGACAGCATTCTGTTTCCAAGGTCATCAGAGGAGCATATTCAGAGGGTGCCCAGAGGAAGAGGATAGAGGGAGGGCTTGGGATAGACGTAAGAAGCAGTTGAATTCTAAAAGTTTTTGAGAAGAGCCCTGGAATAGGAGTGCCCTTGGCTGCAGCTATGCAGGTTTTCATCGCTGTGGGGATGGTGGTGGAAGAAGTAAACCAAGATAACATTTCCAAGATGGAAAGTCCTTCAGACTCAGCTGTGATTTTACCTAGCACTCCACAGGCTGTGCCAATCTATCATCTCCCCATACAAGTAGTTCAAGAAAGCAACCTATGAGTGCAACACTTAAGAGAACGGTTGAGGAAAAATAAATTTTCATTTAATCCCTGTTACAGTGGTAAACCATCTTATAGTAGAGAATGAAGAAAATGATCAGAACTTTTTAGATAAACCATCATCATCAACACAATAAAATTGTTTGGAATTTCAAGATAACTTTAAACACATGGACAGTGAATTTGAAGAAAATTCATATTTGAAAAATACCATCAAGAATAATGATCAACATAATTTGATGATCAAGAATAGATCCAGAGACAAATGGCAGGAGAGGGGGTGGTTAGAGAGCAACCAAAGGACTTGTATGCATGCATATTAGCGTAACCAATGGACACAGACACTGGGCAGTGGGGGTTTGCCCGAGGTGGGAATGGCTTGGGGGGGGGTGGTCTAGAGGGGAAAAAAGAGACATACGTAAAACGTTAGACAATAAATAAATAAATAAACATAATTTAAAAAAAGAATATCAATGCAAGTGGATCTAAATCACTTGATACTGGCTCCTGCAGTGATCTCCAGAATGACTTTGATGAGAATCTTCCCCAAAGAGGATTAAATGAAGATAAGGCAAAATTGTTGAAACAGATTCAGGAGAAGACCTTTTTAGGAGGCTAAAACTTGTCAAAATGTATAGATCAAAGAATGATCTGTCTCAGTTACAATTGTTAATAAAGAAGTGGAGAAGCTGCAGCCAACTGTTGAGTTGCAGTCAGCTATGTCTGAGGAGAACAAGAAACTCAGCCTTATTCAGTTGATAGACCACTATGGGTTAGATGATAATTACTACACAGCAACAGCAATGAAGAAGAATTTATAGGTGTTTAATTCATAATTTTTTTCTCCAGAATATCTTTGAGAATGACAACTTAAAAATACGTATATATTTTAAAGGGAAGATATAAACCATTAGGGCTTAAAGTAGAGTATCTTGATGAACATCAATTTAGGGTACTCTGTGAGATAAATATATAAGTTCTAAAATGAAAATTTAGCACTTTAGATAATCTACCAAAGAAAATTTGACATTTAAAGATATGTGAAAAAAATTTAAATAATGTTTTAAAAAATAATTTGGGCAGTGTTGGAAGTCAGTTAGTTATAATATATTGTTTTGTTTATTATAAAAAGATGTTTTATTTTAAATGTTAAAAAATAGTTTAATCTGGTGAATGACTAAACCTAAATTGGTCTAAAATGTCTGCCTGTCTCCTAAGTTGATGAAACTTGTTTCCATCAATTTACCATATATTTCCATCTGTATGGTCTATTAGGTAATTAAACTAATGTCCAAAATTTAAAAATAAATAAATAAATAAAGGTTTGTGAGAAGAGCTTTCCAAAAGACTGTGAAAGGATGAGTTTTATGATTCTATGAGGACCTTCCTAGAGTTACTTTTAACAACACACTGAGGTCAAATGACCTTACAGACCAAGAGCTGTATGGAGTATTTCTAGAGGTTGGGTCAAGGTGCTGCCATGCCCCAAAGAGGCTCACAGATAACATTCCCACATTCAAGCAATTCAGAGTAACTAATCAATGGCTATTTCAGGAAAGACCAATGTGGACCAAAGTTGAGGGTTCTCTCTGAATTTTGTTAATTGCATGAGACACTCTCTTTCCAACAGAACTTTTGCATTATAGTATGCACTGAGAAGCAAAGAAACCCCCAAATAATTGAGAATAAATTTTCAGGAAGCATGGAAGGCAAAATGCTTATAGTAGATTACAGTTGGGTTGGATAAATAAAAGATACAGGCTACATATTTTCCCCTGTATTGTAAAAATAAAGGAAAAAAATTGTCTAAAGAAGGATACTTATATAAGGCATTGCAGTCTATGCTTTTATGTAGCCAATTATCAGGGTCAGCCAAAAGGTAAAAAATGTTCAAATTTCCAAAAGGGAATCTAGAAAAATGTCCAAAGAAGGAAGAGCTAAAGTTGGGTGGAAAAGACAAAGGTATGTGCAAGGTGAGTGGGATGGTGTGATGCTTAATTTTATGTCACCTTGACTGGCCATAGAGTACCCAGATTAAATATTATTTCTGGGTGTGTCTTTGATGTTGTCTCTGGATGAGATTAGCATTTAAATTGGTAAGCTAAGTAAGACAGATTGCCCTCCATAATCAGAGTGGGCATAGTCCAATCTATCCAGGGTTTGGGTAGAAAAGTGGAAGAAGGAGGAATTCACCCCTTTTTTCCCTGCCTCACTACTTAACCAAGCACATCCCATCTCATCTTCTTCTCAGACTGAGATTTATACCATTGCCTTCCCTGGTTCTCCAGTCTTTGAACTCAGACTAAATTATACCACTGGCTTTCCTGGGTCTCCAGTTTGCAGAAGGTAGCTCATGAAATTTCTTAGTCTCTAAAATCGTATGAGCCAATTTGTCAACATCTACCTATCACCTATCATCCTCATCTGTGTGTATATATGTTTATACATGCATATATATGTATGTGGATATAATCTATTGATTCTATTTCTCTGAAGAACCCTGACTAATAAAGATGGTCTCTCTGAAGGCATGCCCAATAGACAAACCTTTCTCTACCACCTGTTTGCCCCAGGCCATGTTATTAAGCTTTTTGGCTTTGGAGTTCTTTCAGTTCTGGGAGCTTCTGGTTGGAATACTTAACTCCTTTCTTCCCTTTTAGGTTAAACACCTTAAATATCCTTAGTACCATTTTAGTCATAATAATAAGATCATTTCCACAGGGGAATGTCAGGAGGCCTAATTAGTACCTATAGAGACTCTGTGATCTTACAAGGAAAGGAGTGTGAGGCACTATTCAACCTGAGAACCAAAAACTGATGAAGAGATTGTTCAAATTAGTTAGAGTCACAGCCATCCAACACACTGAAGAAAATGTGGCTCTCTCCATGGGGATGCTTTCCAAGGTCGGGATTTTATAAAGTCAATATTTCCCCACTGGAATAGTACCTTTGCACTGTAGCAATTTGTGAGGCAACCTGCTGATGTGGAAAGGACTGGGTTCTAATCCAAGTCAATCTGTCACCACCTAGCAGGGCAGAAATTAATTGGTCAATTCACAGCTTCGGGTGTAGTTTACGCATCTATAAATTGAGTGGCTTGAACTAAATGACTTCTAAAGTTATTTTCACCTCTAGCTTATTCACCACTGAAATTCTCAATTATACATTAGACCAGTTCATTTTGATCAATATCTACTGAGTAGGTTCTATGTGGCAGGAATTGTGGTAGTGCCTAGGCAAGGTTGCCTGTTTGCCCAACTTTAAAGACACCATCTATATAGAAGAGTGTGTGAATCCTCTCTTCAGTAATGTGCAATGCTATGGCCCTGGAGACTCAATTAATGACATCTAAATTCCCATTGAACAGGGAATAGAGCAATGAACTCAGCTGCATTGGTGTAGAGTAAACTAAAGCTTCTCCAGTGAGTTGATGTCTGCACTGGATTTTGAAATATGAACAAAAATTTTCTGGGAGGCAATGTGGATGTGGGAGGGGCTCAAGGAAAGTATTCTGGTGAGAAAGGAGAGAATGTACAAAAGCATGAAACACAGGTGAAGATTTGCTAGAACATATACTTAAAGGGGGCACAAAGGTGATGATCTAATACACTCTTACATGATGGTGGGTCTCACTATATAAATGTGATTTTTAAAAGTCTTCCCAAGCTCACAAAAACTGTTGTTATTTCTTATTTGCAGTCAAACTATGTTCAAAAATTGCTATATCACAAGATCCAAAGGAGATGAGTGAAGCTATATAGAATTAAGTACAAGCAATGCAAGCTACAGTTTGCTCTGGATTTCCTGACCTGTTTAAATAAGAAAATGAATGTAGGGTTCCCATGAAGGCATATAACCTCCGCACTGTGAGTGAGCTTTATTGGGAAATTCATTGTCTATGCCTGGCTTCTTCCAAAACTTGTCACAAAGAAGTGCAAATAAGGAGACCGGAGAAGCCAGCCAAACCCTCTCTAAAATTATCCCTGTCATCAGAAACAATTACTACTATGTGTTGCACAGTATTGTTCTAGGAAGAGTAGCCAAAGCAGTTGAGGGAGATTTGCAGATCATATAATTGTGTAACTGGAGTTTATGGTTGGCACCCTGGTTTGTGTGTCAAAGCTTAATTGGTGGGAGGCTTCGAGGGAATCCAAATCAAGTTATCCAAGGGGTTCAAACACCATTACTAGAGGAAGGAGATAGTTTACATGTTTATAACATTGTCGGGAAATCTGTATCATTTCTTTTCATTTTGAGCTAATCGAATTGATCTGATGCAGTGAAACCCTACAATATGTGTGTATATGTGTGTATGTGTGTGTGTGTGCACACACGTGCACATGTGTGCATGTGAATGTATATGAACTTTTTCTCATTCTGCACAACATTCTTTGGGTACTGAGTAAATGTCAAAGCATCATACCCAGGCAACCTTTTCAGGTTGAACTAATGGAACCTCAAATGAATTTACTTACACTCCTTTGCTCTTATAAATCCTGAGTTCAGTCACACCTGACATTTTTTTATACATTTTAACAAAAGCAAAGTCATAATGCAAGCAAAAGGCTAATGCAACCAGAGAAAGAAAAAGATAAACATTAAAAAGAAAATGTAATAATCTCTTAGGGTAAACTATAATTTAAAAACTAGTATTAGATTATTTCTACTTGTCTAGCACATTCTTTTGTGTGAGTGGGCAGGGGGGAGTTCTAATTTCTCTATTACTGATCTTCAACTTAATGAAGACATCATAAATCATTTCTCAAAGTAGTTTCAGAATAAATTTGTAAATTGGGGATAAACAGGCTTCATTCTGACTTTTGTTGTTGAAAAGTAACAGCTCCATTGTGTTTGTTTTATTTTGACATTTGAGAAAACACAGAGTTTTGAAAGGAAGTCTAATTCATTTATGAATCTATCTCCTGTATGCTAACAGTGCTGTTTCTCAAGCTCATGAAGAAATAGCAGAGACATCAGTATTTGTATTTTTTGGTAGCCTTTAAATTCGAAACTTCTACAATGCAGGCTAATTTGAGGTCTGTGCCACTCTGGGAAATAAGTGAGAAATATACAAAAAGTAGAAAACTCAGACATAGATAAGGAAATGTTTTCCAAGCAGAATAAAGGTTTTCAGCAGCATATGTGCTTGCATAGTTAGCCCAGCTCACCGAGTTGAAATTCTAGGTAAACAAAAGAAAAATACAAAGCTAGTGTTTTTCGAGGACACAGGGATTAAAGAAAACTACAAAGGAATACCCTCCCACCACCCCCAACCAAGTCTTCCACACTATTCCTTAATGGTCTAAAGAGGGCATGTAAATGTACTCTGAAAGACAGACTGAACCTGAGCATTGACAACAGGATTTGCAGGGAGGAAAGAGTGCCACCTACTGAATCACCACCTTTCAGATGTTTCTGTCAGCACTTTGATTTTCCTTGGAGTTCTACCAACCCTGGAGCGTGACCTTGCTGAGAAATGAAATCTGACCTCATTACAATGCAAGCTTAGCTATCTGCAGGCACATTACAAAATCAGCCAGAACCCCTCATCTGCAGATTTCCCCCCAAATAGTGCAACACTAACTGAGAGCCACAAGAAATACAAGCAGAGGGGCTACGTAGAACCAAAACAGCAAGAACAGCTGCAGAAGGGGATGAGGCATCTGTGTAATGATATGTTTAGTCACTAAACACAACTATTTTATCTTAAGATTCACTCAAAATTCACTACACATGTTTATGGAAAGTCTTCCTATTCTCAGTCTGAGAAAAGTGCCTTACTAAATGTTTTGTTGGATTGATCCTAATTGTTGACATCTGGAATTGGTTAACGTTAATATTAACAAAGCATTTGGCTAAATAAAATGATACGAGACAAAGGTCGATTCTGAACATTTATTGTGTCATGTTAACATAGGTAACTATACAGTTTAATGAAAAGCCTGATAAGTTTATTTTAAAAATTAATAGATATTAATGATTGCAACCAATATTATTGTTAATGTAGTTTAATCTTAAATATTAAATCAATATTTTCTGAGTTACAAATGCAGGAGGACCTATGCATATATAAATGCATATTGCAAAGATCCTGATAAACATATCTGGGTTTGTCTCCTCAGCATATTCATATATTATGAACCATGAGAACACAAGAAATGATAAAAATGTAAAAATATTGACCATGTGTGCTTTTATCATATGATTCATTTTGGAGTTCTCCACCATCCATTTTAACATATAACTTATCCCTTGTATGCACCTCATATTCCAGCTACCTATGAATGGCTAAATAGAAATAATTTAGGGACCATAGTTTCCCTAAAGAATGGTACAACTAAATGTAAATATTTTAAGTCAAAAGATTGCTATGCATATTGGTGTTACGGGGGACATGTTTAGATACATTTGCTTGTTTTGTGGCAGATTACCAGTGTCCTCCTTAAAAGAATAAAGAATTCAAAGAAATTATGTAGATTGGCCTTGGAAAATTCAGAGGCATCAGCTAGCCTTGAGCTAGACTGAAGAGAAACACTTTAACAGAGCATCTTAACCCAATTAAATGGCTATCCCCAGGCATCTTGCTATAGTAAGTAATTGAATACAATGACAAACATTCTGTTTTCATAAAGGCCATAGTGTTAGAAAAACCTAAACATTTTCAGTTGTTATTATTTATTATTCTTGGAAGGTAAAATGTTTGAAAATACAAGAAAGGAAGTGGTTAAAAAACCCAAGAATGAGGTCATGCCATATGTATATAAGAGGCAATCTAATGGCAACCAGTGGCCAAAGCTAGAACAATTTGAACAATAAACTAAATAATATAATATTGGATTATAACCCCAAGTATAAAATAAATATACATATATTTATACTGATATAAATAAATGATTGAATAAATAAAAATAGAGAATAATAAATAATTTTTCTTTGCAGAATGTCAATATGCTCCTACTTTTGAGTATGGATTGAACTTAGTGACTCACTTCCAATGAATGCAGTAGAGAGAGAGAAACATGGCAATTTTTCTGGGAAGAATCCTGGCAAGCACTGTCTGTGATCAAAATCAATATTAGCAATGATGTCATATGAATGTCATCTACCTCCTGATGTAATATTTTGAGAAGGGCATTCACCTATGGTGTTCCCTCCAAAAAACCATAATCTCATTCTAGTCATGAGAATATATTAGACAAACCACATTTGAGGTGTAGGGTACAAAATGCTTAACTAGTACAGCTCAACACTCTTAAGGTCATGAAAAAGCAGGAAAGACTGAGGAAATGCCAAAGATCAGTTAAAACCAGGAGACACGACAATTAAATGCAATGTGGAATCTGGATTTGGTCTTAAAACAAAAATCAGAGAATAGTGTAAAAATGGTGAAATTCAAATAATGTTTGGATTTTAGTTAAAAAGTAATATACCACTGGTATTTTCTTAGTTTGACACATGTAAGATGATAGTATAAAGTGACAACATTAGCAGAAATGCAACTGGAAAAGTAATATAAAGGTACATTTTAAATTACCTTTGCAACTTTTTTATAAATCTAAAATTATTCCAAAATAACAAGTTTCATTCAAAATGTTTGAAGAAAACATTCCTCAAACATAAGTTTGAGGGATTTTTTCTTTGCAAAGCCACTTTGCAAAGAAAGAGTGTCATAAGTCTCTGGATTTATGATATATAATTATTCTGGATGTGCTGTACTTTAAAATTATTTGATGAATTTCAAAGCTACATATACTACCCATTAAAATTAATGTATTTGAAACATTTCTGATTAAAGAAATTACAAATAGCATCCTTACATTGTATGCACATAACACTGAGACTTTAAATCAATAATATTTGCATAAGAGATGATGTTGACTGCAAAGAAAGTGGTGGAAAATGGGTAGTTTCCAGATAAATTTTGAAGATAAAATCAGCAGATCTGTTTAAGTATTAAAGAGTACAAGAGAAACTGCTGATTCAAAAATTTCTCTGTGGTTTTTCACCTGAGAAACTGGAAGGATGGTGTTACCATTACTTGGGATGAGAAGGATTTCAGGGCAACAGTTTTCTGAGAAGGGAAAAGGAAATCATGATTCGGATTGGGATATATTATTATAATATATTATGTTTAGGATACCTATTTAAGCAACATAATGACAATTTTAGATATGTTGTTAAAGGAGATATCCAAGCCAAATATTTAATTTGGGAGCCATTGGGATATAGAGAACAAATGATAATAGCAAGGAAGTGGCTTTGCAAAGAAAAAATCCCTGGGGTCCTCCAATATTAACAAATAAGATAGGTGAAGTGATCCAGAAATTATAAATGAGAGAGAAAACAAACAAACAAACAAACAAAAAACCCAAACAAACAGAAAACCAAGGTGAGATTTTTCCAGACCAGGACACACATTGAGGAACCCAGGTAGCCTCAGTGGACACCCTAAATTATTGAACTGGAGCTGAGAGTTCAAGGACACTAAACTGGCAAAAACTGACCTTGCAGAGTAACAAGGAAGAGAAGAGAGTTTCAGAGAGAAAATGCTGGCTGGGTGAAGAGGGCTACCTCTCAGGTATTCAGCAGAATATACCCCTGAGAAATCAGGATATACCCAAGAAAAACTAATACAGGTTAGAGAAAGAACCCACCTGAGATTAGAGGGAAGAGTGCCTGGTAGACACAGGAGCCTGGGAACAGTGCCTAATACCAACAACCAGATTTAAAACAATAACAACAACAAAGAAAACCAACTCATAATACACTGGGCATTGACTGAAGTACTCAGAAGAGTTTGTCTAGGAAGAAGAGAAATCATTATTTCTAGACCAAAGGCTGCTCTGGTCCTGCTTAACAAAACTTTAAAGAAAGACTAGAAAGAAACTGCTTTGAAGTAAATATATTGTGTTCTAATACAGAACTCAAAAATATTGATAGAAATACACAAAATAGCCCTAACTGGTTTGGCTCAGTGGATAGAGCGTCGGCCTGTGGACTGAAAGGTTCCAGGTTCTATTCGTCAAGGGCATGTACCTTGGTTGCGGGCACATCCCCAGTGGGGGGGTATGCAGGAGGCAGCTGATCAATGTTTCTCTCTCATCGATGTTTCTAACTCTCTATCCCTCTCCCTTCCTCTCTGTAAAAAATCAATAAAATATATTTAAAAAAGAAATACACAAAATATATCCAACATCCATCAAGATAAAATGCATAATGTCTGGCACCCAATCAAAAATTTAGAAGGCTGGCAAAGAAGCAGAAAAACGTGACCTGTAATAAAGAGAAAACAACACAATGGATTGAAACTGACACAGATGTGACACAGATGTTAGAATTAGTAGACAAGGATACTAAAACAATTATGACTGTACTCCATATGTTTACAAAGATTAAAGAAAAGAATTGAACATGTTAAGTAGAGACATGGAATATACATTTACAAAGACCCAAATCAAACTCTAGGGATAAAATTTATAATGTGTGAGATTAAAATACCCTTTATGGGATTAATGAAAAATTATGCCCTGCAGAAGAAGTAAATAATAGTGAACTTAAATATATAGCAATAAAAACTATTCAAAAGGAAACCAAAGAGAGAAAAAAAAAGAACACCAATCAGCCTAATATGCTCCCATTTGAGAGGACTCTCATTTGAGTCCCTGAAAGAGACAAGGGGGCCTAAATAATCAATTGTGGCAGTAAGGGCCACAAGTTTTCCAAATTTAAGGATATCTATAAAGCAATTTATCCACAAAACTCAATAAATCCCAAGTAAAAATAATAAAAACTCAAGAACAAAAGCAAAACATATAATAATCAAATTGCTCTAAACCATTGGTAAAGAGAAATCTGAAAATCAGCCAGAGGGGGAAGAAGACACATTGAGCTATCAAAGTCAGAAGAAACCTCAGGAGAAATATGAATCCTATATAATAAAAGCCTAATATGCAAAGTGTCCGGTCGTTTGTCTGTTCAACCAATCAAAGCGTAATATGCTAATGATATGCTAAGGCCACTCAACCACTCACTATGATGTGCAGTGACCACCAGGAGGCAGACAGTCTGATTAGTAGGTTAGCTTGCTGCTGGGGTCCGGTCAATCTGGACTGAGCAAGATGGGCCGGACATGCCCTGGAGCCCTCCTGCTGAACCTTCCTGGCTGGCAAACCTCCTGCATCCCTCCCCAGCCCCAATCGTGCACCTGTGGGGTCCCTTGGCCTGACCTGTGCTCTCTCACAATCCAGGACCCCTCAGGGCATGTTGGAGAGCTGGTTTCAGCCCGATCCTGCAGGCCAGGCCGAGGGACCCCACTGGTGCATGGATTGGTGCACCAGGCCTCTAGTTAAGTATAATGGGATACCCTGGATTGGGTCCTCAAACAGAAAACAGACTTTAAGTTAAGGCTAAGGAAATCTCCATGAGGAAATTTGGTTAATAATAGATGGAACTGGGTTCACAGTGTATGGAAACTCTCTGTACTACCTCAACAATATTTTAATAAATTTAAGATAAAAAGTTTATTCAAATTATTTACAGATGGAAAAAAATAAGAATAATGGCAAATTTCTTGTTAGAAACAATACCAGTGAGGGGACCAAACACAATCTTTAATATATTACAAGAAAAACTGTTAACCTAGAATTCTTTACACAGTGAAATATCTTTCAAAAATGAATTTAGAACAGAGAGTTTTACAGTTATACAAGAGCTGAAATAAAAGCAGACCCTGATGATAGGAAATGTTGAAGGAAGTACTTCAAGCAGAAAGAAAAGGAAATTGGAGGGAAATATGGTTCTATATCAAGAAATGAAGAACACCAGAAATAGTAGATTCTTAGGCAAATATATGAGAGATTATTTTTATAATTTATATCTTACAAAAGTAATTAACTGTTAAAATGTAATTAGCTGTGCTGTGAAAATGCAGTATATGTAAAAGCAAAATTATAAAATCAAAACTGGTTATTTGAAATGATCAATAACATTCATTAACACCTAGAGTGACTAACCAGAAATAAGAAATAAGATAAAAAATACTATATCAGCCTAACCGGTTTGGTTCAGTGGATAAAGTGTCGGCCTGTGGAATGAAGGGTCCCAGGTTTGATTTCAGTCAAGGGCATGTACCTTGGTTGCGGGCACATCTCCAGTAAGGGGTGTGCAGGAGGCAGCTGATCGATGTTTCTCTCTCATAGATGTTTCTAACTCTCTATCCCTCTCCCTTTCTCTCTACAAAAAATCAATAAAATATATTTTAAAAATACTATATCATAAGAGAGATTATATTACTACAGATACAAGTTATTAAAATGATTTTGAACTATTTGAAAATTTTATAACAATAAATTTATTCACTTAGGCAAAATGGACAAATTCAAGAGATACCAATCTCAGTAAAAAAGAAACCAATAACCCAAGTAGAACTATATCTACTTAAATTTATAGTTATAAATAAAAATTCTGACCCAGATGGCTTTATTGGAGATTTCTTATAAGCACTAAAACAAAACAACGGCAATTCTGCACCAATTTTCAAAAAATTACAGATGAGGGATTGCTTCTTCATTCATTCTATGAGGCTGGTATTACCTTTGTTAAAAATGAAGCAAAGACATTATAGGAGACTAAAACTACAGACCAATGTTTACAATAAATATTGGTGTAGAAATTCTTTAAAAGTATTTAGAAAATAGCATCCAACAAAACATCAAAGGGTAATATAGCATGAGGGTTTATCCCAGAAATGCAAAGATTGGTGTATCATTTGAAAATCAATGAAAATCACCATTTTGGTAGAGTAAAAATGGAAAACCATACAACTATCTCAATACATTAAAAAAAGTCATTTGACAGATTACTACATAAATTACTGATACAAACAAACAAACAAACAAACAAAACACAAAATAAACCCCTCTCAGCAATGAAGGGAACATCTTAAATCTGATATGGAACAGTTAAGAAAAATCTCTAGCTGATATCACAATTAATATTGCAAAACTAGATGTTTTACCTCTAAGATTAGGAATAAGGCAGGGTGTCCACTTTCTGCTCAATATATTACTGTGGGTCTGAGTCAGTATAATAAGATTAAGAAAGGGGGGGGGAAAGGAGTCATCCTGAGTGGAAAGGGGGAGCAAATTTCTTTATTCACAGTTGTCATTATCATCCATGCACAAAAAATTATTGAATCTACCAAAAAGCTACTAGAACCAATAAGTGAATTTAACAGGTATGTATGTACAATCAAGAAACAACAATCAACTGTTTTCGTATATATAAGCAACAAACAGACTATGCTGCAGAAATTGACAAGTTAATTCTAAAATGTTAATGCAATGTGAAGAACATAGAATAGCCAAAACAACTTTGAAAGGGAAAGTGACAAAATGTATTATAAAGCTACAGTAATTGAGACAGTTTAGTATTGGTATAGACATAAATATATTAATGGAACAAAATAGAGAGTTCAGAAATAGATCCACATATATGGACAATTGATTCCCCTTCCTGCAAATAAGAGGCACATGATAAGTGCACAGGATTTGTTGAATAAGTGAATAGATGAATGAGTGAATTAACTATGGATGGATTGGCACTATTTGTGCAACAGTTAAAGCATGGGGAAAAACAAAATGATCCTTGGGAAATCATAAAATATACCCTCCTTTCAAAAAACCTAATAGACAGTATCTAAATAAGTAGAAAACACAAAATGTTTTCTTTATCATGAGTGATGATTCCCATATACAGCAGAATTATGAAGTGACAAGAGAAAGAAAATAAATATCTTTTATGTTATTTTATTGTTAAGGGCAAATATGTTAATTGTGAACAAATGAATAATCTATATATGGTGTTCACAATAACTTTCACTAGTAAGTACATGCATAATCAGTTAACAAAAATCTATTTTTAATCTATTTTTAAACTATTTAAAAATGTAGTTTCCTTCCTGAAAACCTACAAAATAATAACTAGGGAGGATCATTTTTATTACAGAGAGATTGTTCACTTTATAAAAAAGTTCAGAGGAATTATTGAAATATCAGAATTTACCAGTGCATTCAACTGTTAGTTATCAGATCATTAACTACTTTATAGAATGAGGTTAAGCTGGAGAGAAAATGAAGTTAATACACAAAAATGGAGCATTGGAACTACTTTTGAATTGGCTATATACCATAAATAAAAGTTTAAGATCTTGGAAAAAATGTCAGTAGAAAAGTATGCAATTTAACAAAAATCAGTTATGATACATTTTAAGATGATATCTGTAGTAAGATATAGTGTTACTAGAGGCCCGATGCACAAAATTTGTGCAAGGGGCTCCGAGGGCCCCGGCTGCCAACCCAGCCCTTGTATCAGCAGCCCCAGCTGCCACCCCAGCCCTAGCAGCAGCAGCCCTGGCTTCATCCAGAAATTCATCTGGAAGGATGTCCAGAAGGATTTCCAGTCAAATTAGCATATTATGCTTTTATTATTATAGATCGAGGTACATGTGTTGAGGATGCTTGGAACAGAGATTTAAGTGGACTAAGTTTTGGCAAATTCAATACATATTCTATATAGTTGACAATCCTATCTAATAAAGGGGGAATATGCAAATTGACTCCACCACAAAGATGGTGGTGCCCAGTCCCTTCAGCCCCGCTGGAGTCCCCCAGTCCTGGGGGGCTGCCGCTGAGAGCAGGCAGCGTGAGTGGCCCAGCAGAATGCTTGCTTCGTCACCACAACTACTAGGCAAGCATTCCACCCCAGCTGCGGAGGGCCTCTGGGCAGGGGGCACGGAGCAGCCAGAGCAGAATGCTTGCTTTGTTGCCCTGGCAATGAGGCAAGCGGTCTGACCTGGCTGCAGAGGGCCAAATGACAGAATAGACTGGTACTGATTCAAAATGGCACCTGCTCCATTGGCCTTCACCCCAGTACTAAGTCTGGAGAACTGTCTGCTAAGTAAAGTAGATCCCCTACATGACCAATTAGGACCAAAGGCTCCACCGGACCAGAAATCAGTGCTGGGTTGCCATGGTGACCCAGCACTGACTGGGGCTGATGCAGGCACTCTGACCCAGCACTGACTGCCTCGGGGCTTGCGGATCAGGCCCAGAGAGAGGTCTACAGAGAGAGAGGCAGGGTCTGATTCATAGCCTCTGTGGCAGCTGTTGATCCAAACTTGCCTCTCTTTCTCTCCTGGCCTGGCCAACAGCTGTGCCTCCATTTCTCTCCAGGCCTCCACCAGGGCTGCTGATCAGCCCCACCTTTCTGATCATGCCCCGTTGATAGGCCCAGTCATGCTGACTGGCATAGAAACTGACCAATCAGAAGGAAATCTGGGTAAATGTAAGGAGCCAATGGCTGCATAGGAGGCAGAGCTTTTGACGCTGACTGGCATGGAAACTGACCAATCAGAATCAAGTTGACCAGCAGAGGAGGGCAGTTGGGAGCAAGATCAGGCCTGTAGGGAAGGGCAGTTGGGAGTGAAATCAGACCAGCAGGGGAGGGCAGTTAGGGGCGATCAGGCTGGCAGGGGAGGACAGTGGGGGATGAAATCAGGCTGGCAAGGGAGGGCAGTTAGGGGTGATCATGCAGACAGAGGCAATTGGGGGTAAGATCAGGTCGGCAGGGGAGGCCAGTTAGGGACAATTGAGCAGGCAAGCAAAGGCAGTTAGGGGCGATCAGGCAGGCAGGCAGAGGGGTAAGGGGTAATCAGGCAGGCAGGTAAGTGGTTAGGAGCCAGGGGTCCCAGATTGTGAGAGGGGTCCCCAATTGGAGTGGGTGCAGGCTGGGCTGAGGGAACCCCCCCTCCATGCACAAATTTCATGCACCAGGCCTTTAGTATATAATAAAAGCCTAATATGGTAAGTGTCCGATTGTCTGGTTGTCCTTTCAACCAATCAAAGTGTAATATGCTAATGATATGGTAAGGCTGCTCAACCTCTCACTATGATGTGCACTGACAACCGGGGGGCAGATGTTCTGACTGGTAGTTAGCTTGTTGCTGGGGTCCGGCCCATCGGGACTAAAAAAAATGGATTGGACATGCCCTGGAGCCCTCCCATATCCCTCCCAGGCTGGCCAACCTGCCATGTCCCTCTCCAGCCTTGATTGTGCACCAGTCGGGTCCCTCAGTCTTGCCTGTGCCTTCTCGCAATCTGGGCTGAGGGACCCCCGACCCAAAGTGCAGAATTTTGTGCACCGAGCCTCTAGTATTCAGGTAATAATGACCAATGCTTCTCATACCAAAAAAGGGGATATATGAAGAAATTTGTGAGCAGCATCTCAAACCTAACAAATGCACTTTTCTAGACCTTCTTAGGCCACCTTATCTTGGCAAGTGTATCTCCAAGGAACCGTGGGAAACTGGAGTCAATGAGCCAAAGACATTCTTTTCATCCTCATTCACTATTGTGATCCAATCTCAGTGATGTATGAAACTATGCTGGTTATGGATCTGTGATCTCTGTAATCAATAAAATTGTGATATGTAAGTATAGTTTTCCATTACCATGCAAGTCAGAACCAGAAAAGAAATAAAAGAACCTGGGTCTTTTTATTTATTTTGGTAAAAAAGTGAGATACAGTTATGTTGCCACCATTTTGCTGGGTCTTACAGACCCTTCATTCTGCTATGATGGTATCACTGTATATTACTAAGAAGTGCCAGGAGGTATCACATTTGTGTTCACAGATAAATATTTCCAGAAACCACAGATTAAAAACAAACAGCAAACAAACAAAAATACCTGTCTCTTAATATGCTTTTCCTATACTGGAAGTCAACATGTTCATTGGGCACTGCTGATGCATTCGTTGGTTATATTCATTCTTTTTTTTTTCAATATTGGTGGATTGGATGATTGGGTAAATATCTGACTAATGGCTGTTTTTCTTTTGTTGGCAGGAGTGGGCAACCCATAATGGGTCAATAAATGTTACTGAACCCCTACTATGAACCTGGCTCTGTGCTAAATGTTTTCCTTTCACCATCTCCCTGAATTCCTCATAAGGGAAGTAAGATTCTTTTATTTTTTTATTTTTATTGATTTCAGAGAAGAAGAGAGAGGGAGAGAGAGAGATAAAACATCAATTATGACAGAGAATCATTGATCAGCTGCCTCCTACATGCCCCCTACTGGGGATCGAGCCCACAACCCAGGCATGTGCCCTTGACAGGAATCAAACCCAGGACCCTTCAGTCTGCAGGTTGACACTTTATCCATTGAGCCAAACCACCTAGGGCTATATTCACTCTTGTAGTACATTGATGATGAATCATCAGTGGCTCACAGCGGTAGCATGTTTGTGTGCTACCGACTTTCACCAGACATTGTCCTACACTGTAGGGTAATGTCCTATCCTAACAGGCATCATTGCCCTTTCTGTTGGACACCTCTTCTACATCCTCTGCTGATGTGTCATGACTTGGCAGTGTCAAAGTAGTTCTGTTCATCCAGCCAATGAACATTCACAGAGGCCTCCAGGAGGTCACAGGAGACAATGCTTAACTAGAGACAGTCCTCTTCTAATAAGGCTTTCCATAGAGGAGTTCCATGCAAGGAAAGAGGGAGAGAGGAGCCAGACTGTGCAAAGTTTCCCCCTAAAAGCAATGGGAAGTTATTGAAGTATAGCAGGAAACACACAATCATATTTGCTTTTTGGAAAAGGTCTGTCTGAAAAAGGAACAAATGAGTAAGTGTGGAGAAAGCAGTTATGTGTCTTGTCTTATAACCACATGAGGCACAGAGAAATGCATCAATCTGAGAGAGTTTCAGAGGGAAAAATATCAACACGACTGGTGATGGATTGAATATGGGTGATAAAGGACTGAGAGATGTTAGGGATGACTCCCAGGATCCTCACTTTCTCAGACAAAGGAAGGAAGAAACTCTCTTTGGTGTCACAACTCTTCTAGAACCCCAAAGCTGTGCTCTCTGCCCATCAATATACAAATTTTTTAAAAGGAAAGCCACAATTTATTGATTTCATTCTATGTGACAACATAGTACTAACTTGCTCAACATGCAGTAATACATTCATGCATTTAATTCCCTAAAAAGTTTGTAAGCTGAGTGTTTACTGTCCTTTCCAATTTAAGGACAAGAAGGATGAGGGACTGAACATGAAGTAAATATGTCCCAAGGCTATTCAGCTAGAATAGGGCAGAGGTGGGTTGGGAGTTTGGCAGTCTAATTTCAGAACCTTCTTAAAGGGCCATGCTAAACTGTAAACTGTGCTTCTCTGTGTGACTTACTGATTTTTTATAAAATGCAGAGATATATTCATGAAGGGGCAAGGAGTGTATGTGCACATATTTCCCCATGTGCATGAGATTATTTGTAGATACAACTGTGCATCCCATGTGTTTCTATGTATATATGTATAGGTGTGTGGAGGTACATATTTTTATTTTTTAAAATATTTTTTATTGATTTCAGAGAGGAAGGGAGAGGGAGAGAGAGGTAGAAATGATGAGAGAGAATCATTGATCGGCTGCCTCCTGCATGCCCCCTACTGGGGATCAAGTCCACAACCGAGGCACGTGCCCTTGACCAGAATCAAACCCGGGACCGTTTAGTCCACAGGCTGATGCTCTATCCACTGAGCCAAATTGGCTGGGACTAAGAAGGTACATATTTTTATAATGTGTTTGTGTATATGGTATATGTGTGTGTGGTATGTGTGTGTATATGCACCGCTGAGCTAAGAGATAAATCATTTTACTCTGACAAGAAAGCTTTTACTCCCAAGTCAGTCTTATTATGTCCTGATCCTTTATTCATTAACATAGTCTTTTTCCATCCGGAGTAATGTGCAAATTATTTTAAAGAGGATAATCTCTCAGGTCTCTAGCATGAAACTACATTATTTTTATGATACTGTTTCTTAAATATTTATATGTTTAAAGCTCTTATATAATGTAATGGAAAATAAGTTTATAAATTACATGCAAACATAAAAAAAATGCTAAAAGTAGCAGCATTAATGTACTGTGATGAATGCGGCTGTTTTACTGACACTAAATCCCTCTAATATGAGTGTGGCTATGACACAGTTTTGTCCTTTTTTTTTTAAGCAGCATATATAAAACTCCTCCACCATTTTCCACTATTTGCAATATCACAAACACTTCCTACATTGGATGAGCCCTGATGACATTTGTCCCCCACTTTTTGTTTAAGCAGCATTTATGTATTAAATCATTTTCTCCCTTTCTCTTCTCATTCGCACACAGTAATTAAAATAGCATTATATAAAAACCAACACTGGCACTAAAAATTCTTGTGTTACCTAGTTATAAGTTGGTATGTTCTTACATTATACTGTGTTGATTTATGATTCAAGTGAAACATAAAACTTAAAAAACAAAACAAAACACAGTTCTTAGAAGTCTTGAAGCCTCATTTGAGAAACACTGCCTTTGGATTTTGTGACCCCATAGAGGCTCTTTAGTATCTCACACAGTAAGTTTCTCTTTGATAGCCCCACTATTAAAGTCAGATCCATTAGAATCCCAGAGAGAAACACATTGTCCTTAAGTTGTCCCTGCCTCACCACCGCTACCATCAAATGCAAACATGTACCTTTTTATACAGATGTAATAGTTAAAATTATTGTCTATATAGCACTCAGTTAAATGGAAATATTTTCATTCATTAATTGTTTCCACAAACATGCCCTTTAGGCCTCATGCTTGGCACTAGTCACATGCAAAGATGGATGAGATGCAATTTCTGCTTTAGGGAGCTTAGACCATCACCAGGTGTAAGAGATACAGACGCTAATCCAGTCTCAGTGTCCAGGAAGAGTTCCCTGGAAGACATGGCCTGGAAACTTAGCTCTGAAAGTTAAACAGCATTAAGAGAAAGAAGAGGAGGCATTTCCTGCAGCAGAAGCAGTGTGTGTGTGAAGGGAACTCAAAAATCTTGAGTTTGTACTGGTCAGAAGGACCATGTCATGAAAAGCCATGCATGCCAAGGCTAGGAGTTTGAACCTTTGTCCTGAAAGCCATGGGAAGTCTGTGCTGAGTACCAAACAGATCAGCAGCATATGTAAAGTTCAATGAAGAAAAGGTAAGAAAGATGAGTGGGGATAGAGTGTGTACAGCAGGGCCAGGATTAGGGAAACCAATTAGTAGGATGAAACAGAAATATGATAGTGTTTGCAACCAGGTAGTGATAACACAAAGATAAAATTTATGAGATTAATTTTTTTAAAAGACAGTTTTTTAAACTTTCTAAAGAAATTGAAAACATTTTTTTTATAGTTAAAGATGAGGCCCTGGTTTGATGCTAGGATATTAATGGAGGGTGGAGAATAATAAACATTGAGCGTTTGATATATGCCAGATACTGGAATGTGTGTTTTATATTTATTATTTCACTGAACCTTCTTTACCCTTCTTTAGGACTGATGATCCTGGCAACTTGCCAGTTTTGAAACTCATTCACTCAGCCACAAAACACAAGAGGAGTTATGGTCATTTGGGATATGGAAGATGAGATGAGTGTTATTTTGAAGAAGTTGACTTCAAGTTGTACATTAAGAAAGACAAAGACCTGAACAGCACCAGGGAGCACATAGGTCATGGACACTGCATTCTGAGTCCTGCTATGTCATATACCTGCAGTTGGATAAAATTGGTATGCCCTATATATGCATGTCTGGAAGTCAACATAAAGCACCAGGCTATAGATTTATATTTAGAAGATAGGGCCGTAGTCTCTGGAAGATAAAACACTCTCAATAAGTATTTAATAGGTGCATGTCATATTGATGAGAATTGAAGTCTTAAGTATGAGTGAGATAATTTCAGAAGCATGTATAGAGAAGAGGGTTGTATTACATACTAGAGGCCTGGTGTATGAAATTCGTGCACTGGGGGGGTGGCCCCTTTAGCCCAGCCTTCACCCTCTCCAATCCAGGACAGCCTCTCACAATCCTGAACTGCTGGCTCCTAATTGCTCACCTGCCTGCCTAACTACCCCCTGCTGCTGGCCAGGTCACCCCCCGCCAGCCTGGTCACCCCTAACTGCCCCCTGCTGCTGGCCAGGTCATCCCCCGCCAGCCTGGTCACCCTTAAC
>NW_005871160.1:2994569-3002745 GCF_000147115.1 Myotis lucifugus
AGTTGGGGACAACCAAGCCAGCAGAGGGGGCAGTTGGGGGCAACCAGGCCAGCAGGGAGGGCAGTTAGGGGCCATCAGGTCGGCTGGCAGAGGCATTTCGGGGTGATCAGGCTGGCAGGGGGGCCAGTTAAGGGCAACCAGGCCAGCAGAGTGGGCCGGTTGGGGGCAACCAGGCTGGCAGGGGGGCAGTAAGGGGCAACCAGGACAGCAGAGGGGGGGGAGTTAGGGGCCATCAGGTCGGCAGGCAGAGGCGGTTAGGGGTGATCAGGCTGGCAGGGGGGCCAGTTAGGGGCAATCAGGCAGGCAGGCAGGTGAGCAGTTAGGAGCCTGCGGTCCTGGATTGTGAGAGGTTGTCTGACAATCGGTTTAGGCCCGATCCCCAGGATCAGGCCTAAACCTGTAGTCGGATATCCCCTGAAGGGTCCAGGATTGGAGAGGGTGCAGGCTGGGCTGAAGGGGACTCCCCCCGCCCCGTGCATGAATTTTGTGCACCAGGCCTCTAGTATTCGAATAAAAGGTATAACAGAATCATGGCATGTGAAAATCTCAGTTCAACTCATCTGACCTCATTGTCTTCAGAAGAAACTGAAACTCAGAGTCCTATCCCAAATATTGAGACTGGACTGGAACCATTTCCCTCCTATACCACATTGCCTTGCTTGGTTCCAATGTTTGTTGTATTTAAACATTTTCAAGGCAATTTCCATCTTTCTAGAAATAAATCCATGATACGTAACTTTATCCATGATACGTAACTTTATTTTATTTTTTTAATATATTTTATTGATTTTTTACAGAGAGGAAGGGAGAAGGTCATCTATGAGAGAGAAACATCGATCAGCTGCCTCCTGCACACTCCCCCCGGGGATGTGCCCACAACCAAGGCACATGCCCCCGACCAGAACCGAACCTGGGACCCTTCAGTCCATAGGCCGACGCTTTATCCACTGAGCCAAACCAGTTAGGGTATGATACGTAACTTTAAAAAAGTAATAACATGCTCAGAAGCACAAATGAAGTGAAGACCCCCATTTTTTAAAACCACACACAACATAACACCTCATTTAAGCCACACACACTGTACGGATTATAGCAGTATTTTGCTAAATGGCTCGCTCAAGTGTATTTTCCCTTCCCAAGTTGGTTGTTAGCAAAAATTAGAGCTGCAAAATCTTGGTTCATACAAATAATTGAGTTCATTTTCATAATAAAAAAACACACCATAAATTGTTTAAAAAGATACAATGATTGGATGGTTCTACTAATTACATACATGGAAAGTTATCACCTTATTCACCTTCATAGTTGAAAAAGTACAGAACAGCTGTGAGACACAGCTATGACCAAAGACTCAACCCTGAAGTTGAAGTCTGATCTTCAGACTGAATGAACTATGACTTGGTCTCTAGGTTTCTATCAGCCTCAGCCTTAATGAATTTAGGAACTCAAAGCAGCTAATGAACTAACTCTTCTGATTAGACTCGGAAAGCTTAGTAATTATAGTTTCCTTCCTACATGTTACTAATAATGATACTACTGGCATCTACATAGGATTTCTAAATATTTATCTCCTTTCCTTCCATTAAATCATCATCATTCAGTGACAGGATAAAATAGACTTTTTTTCCCTCTGAGATAGATAGGGAGACAAGATAAGAAAGATGTGTTCAAAATCACAGTTAATAAGTGATAGAAAC
The DNA here is from genome assembly GCF_000147115.1 of Myotis lucifugus. Classification (NCBI taxonomy): domain Eukaryota; kingdom Metazoa; phylum Chordata; class Mammalia; order Chiroptera; family Vespertilionidae; genus Myotis; species Myotis lucifugus. The sequence continues at coordinate 2,996,267 of NW_005871160.1, forward strand.
AAGTTTATAAACCATCTCTCCTAACCATTTGAAGTGAATCAGATAGTCTCTCATTGAAGGAAACATGGCTAAAGAGAACAGAATTCTTGGTGATGATTTTCAGATTTCCAGACTATTAAGTCAGTAATATTTTTCCTCTTAAGGGGAAGATAATAGACGGCTATTTTATAAAAATGCAACTCCTGTCCTTGAGAGGCAAAGTCTACATTTATTTTCATCGTGAATCTAGGATGTCCTTGTTAACTTGCTTGAACAACAGAATGTGATGAGAATGGTATTTTGCACTTCTGATGCTGGGTCCTAAGAACCCATACAGGTTCTGTCTATTTCTTTTGGAATACTAACCCTGGGAGAAGTCAGTTGTCATGTAAGAAATTCTGAGAACACTGTTGTTTAAGGAAGCTCAAGATAGCCATGGGAAGAGGCTACATGCATGGAGAGAGAGGGATAACTGGCCAGCCCCTGTAGCTCAACCATCCAATATAGGGACCAGATTTTGAATTATGAAGCCATCTTGGACTTTCTAGCTTCAGGAGACAGATGTGGAAAATAATTGAAAAATGAAGCTGATAAAACAGCTCCTTAACATATGGTCCCTATTGAGCTATCTCAGCTAAATCCAGCCACGTGAGCCACCCCTACAGGGTCCCAGTCATCAGGGAGTAGAAATAACATATTACTGCTCTACCTGTTTGAACTGGGAGCACAATAAAATGGATGTGTTGCTCCACTAAATTTTTAGGGTTTTTTTAATGAAGCAATAGATAAACAGAACATCTTAGGTAAAGCTTTTCATATGACTTCTTGATTGAGTACCCTTCAAAATTAGAATTGTTAGTCATGGAAACAACACAGTAAAATTTAGTTACCCAGAACTCTTGAGGAATAAGTCATTCAGGATGATGGAATGATGACATTTCAAAAGATGGAGGTGATCAATCTTTCAAAGGCTGGTGATGTTGTATTTTAATTGTTTAATATGAATAGTTAAATATACAATCATTTACATATTAAAAATATATATCTTGAACACATGCTAGGTGTCAGACTGTATACTATGCACTTGGTAAGCGTCTTGTACTGGATAGACACCTCCCTAGCTTTTCACAAATTTTTAGATTAGTAGGAGAAGCAGAAATAATAAGAATTTTGCCCAAAGTTTCAAGGACTATATGCTTCAGAGCCAGGTTTTCTACCCAGGTCCACCTGACTCCAAACTTCTGGTGAAAATAGTTCTCAAGATGGTACAGCTGAGGCCAATGGTCCACTGATGATTTTGAATTTATCTCTTCTTTTATCATATTTTAAGTATCAATCCTCAGTGAAATAGCTGCATTAAAATTTATGTATATCTGTCTACAACCTTCTGAATAAGACAAGCTGAGCTACATTGTGGGAATGAATTTTGTTTGTGTTTCTGCATAGTCATAACTAAGATTTAATCAGCAAACCCAAGTGTAGCAAACTGTTTGCAGTCTTTCAAGATGGCATCAGTGATAATGATAATGATCCCTTATACTTTTCTGGTTCCTCTCATCTAAGTATTGTAAAAGGCTTTACAAACATTAATTAAGCTTTACAGTATTTTGATGAGGTCATGAAGCACTTTAATTACTGTAATATATGGAGACTTTAAATAAATCAAAGGGAAATTCAGAATCATATTCTGAAGCATCCCCCATTGTTTTTCATGGTGTGGACCCAGGAGTTTAGGGATTACTTTTCTATTCTTTAACTTGTTTTCCAAGTTTTTAGGAAATTGTGACACCATAATGTGTCCCTTGTTCATATTGTAACAGACAGGAAAGTGATATTATATATGGCATGAAAATTAATTGATTAACCAACACACATTTCACACTCAGTAAGTATCAGGCACTGCTATCCACTCATGAGAACAAAGAATATAATATCTGCCCTCAAAGAGCCTCCAACTCAGTTGGAATACATACAAATAAAATACAATATGATTAGAGCTTTGCTAGAGCAATGCAAAAAGTACCCACTGCTGGCGCCGGCCCCAATCACTCCACACCATCAAGCGGGTGCAAGCATGAGTGGCACCATCAGTACATAGGAGCTGTGGCGGTGGGAGCAGGGCTGTCGGTAGAGAGGGGACCAGGAACTGTGGCGGGTGGGACCGGGAGGGGTTGGGGAGGATGGGCCGGGACCCGCCCCTGTGCCCACTGCAGCCTTGCGGCTCACAGTTCCTTTCAAGGTGCACGAATTCGTGCACTGGGCCCCTAATCCTATCTAATAAAGAGGGAATATGCTAATTGACACTCATGCCATCACAAAGATGGTGGTGCACACAGCCACTAAGGAGGAAATATGCTAATTGACTGCCCCACCCTCAAAGATGGCGGCACCCACAGCCAATAAGGAGGGAATATGCTAATTGACTGCCATGCTCTCAAAGATGTTGGTGCCCACAGCCACAAGATGGCCAGCAGGGGAGGGCAGTTGTGGGTGATCAGGCCAGCAGAGGAGGGCAGTTGAGGATGACCAGGCCTGCAGGGGAGGGCCATTGGAGGGGAACAGGCGTGCAGGGGAGGGCCGTTAGGGGTGACCGGGCCAGTAGGGGAGGGCAGTTGGGGGTGACCGGGCCGGCAGGGGAGGGGAGTTGGGAGCAATCGGGCCAGCAGGGGAGCAGTTAGGCGTCGATCAGGCTGGCAGGGGAGTGGTTAGGGGTGATCAGGCAGGCAGGCAGGCGAGCAGTAGGGAGCCAGCAGTCCCGGATTGTGAGATCAGGCCTAAACCAGCAGTTGGACATCCCCTGAGGGGTTCCAGATTGGAGAGGGTGCAGGATGGACTGAGGTGCACCCCCCCAGTGCACGAGTTTTGTGCACTGGGCCTCTAGTCTACATTATAAAAGGCCAGGTGGCTGTCACGACCTAAACGACCAGAGGGACGGGATGACTGGTCACCAGGAAGTGCATGGAGTACTCTGGGTCCCTCCCCCGCGGCCCACAAGCTCCTATCATAGCATGGCTGGCAGCTGCTGGGCTGGGCGTTGGGGATGGGAGGGGCGGCAGGAGGTGGGCGGGGTGAGGTGGGCACAGTGAGGTCATTAGCCTCCAGCACAGGGCCAGGCCAGAGGCCTAACGACCTCGCCACTGCCGTGGTGGCTGTGGATCAGGCCCAAGATAGGCCCGGAGACGCTGACTGGCATAGAAACTAACCATCAGAACCAAATCTAGGTGAACTGTGAGGAGCCAATGGCTGCCTAGGAGGTGGAGCTTTTGATGCTGACTGGCATAGAAATTGACCAATCAGAACCCAATCTGGGTTAACTGCGAAGGCCGAACCTAAGGTGGGGGCAGAGGAGGGGTTTTAAGGGCAAAGCTGTTTGCTGTAAGATGTAAGAAAGCAGTTCAATTTTTTAATGACCGGTTTGGCAGTATAGTGCATATGGCTGGCTATCAGTCCAGATATAGGGATTATGTATTTTTGTCTGCCAAGAGCATCTCCTCCTGCTGAAAAAGGCTTCCCCACCCCCATTTAAGCAATCCTATCCTATATAATCTATCTATACTAATAAAAGTGTAATATACTAATTAGACCAGGTCAACTGGTCATCTTTTGGATGTCCAACTTCCTTCCGGACAAAGCCATGGTGGTGGGGGATGAGGCAGAGGCAGTTAGGGGTGATCAGGCCAGCAAGGGAGGGCAGTTGGGGGCGAGATCAGGCCGGCAGGCAAGGGCAGTTGGGGGTGATCAGGCCGGCAGAGGAGCAGTTACAGGTGATCAGGCAGGCAGGCAGAGGTGGTTACGGGCATCAGGCAGGCAGAGGGGTTAGGGGCAATCAGGCAGGCATGTATGTGAGCAGTTAGGAGTCAGCAGTCCCAGATTGCGAGAAGGATGTCCGACTGCTGGTTTAGGCCCCATTCCCCAGGCCTAAACTAGCAGTCGGACATCCCCCGAGGGATGAACATATAGGAATAGAGAATTAGAAATGTATTCAAGATCAGAGGAAATAATATAAGCAAAGCCCTGCATTAGAGGAGGATCATCAGGTATTTCTGGATGCAACACTGCATATAGAAAATAACGTGGTGAGAAAAGATGGAGGTTCACTTTAAGGCATTAGCTTTGGAAATTTGGAGTAGAAATATATTTAGGTGGTAGAAATACTAGTAATAGAAATTAATTAGAGGTGACTTGTAGGTAGACCACTTGGGCAACTGAATAGAATCATTCTTATCAATAACATTATAGATGTAGTAAGAGAATGAGATTCTTAAGGGGTCCAGTAACATAATTCAGTAATGAAGATGATAAATTTAAAATAATATGATAAGAGAATGGGCTCTTTTACCAGACTAACTGGCTTTGAATTGGTCTCCACCATCTATTAGCTGTGTGGCTTTGCAAAAATTATCTCTGTCTGCCTTGGTTTCTTCATCTTTAGAATGTTTTTAGATAATGGTGATGGGTAATTTGTATCAACTTGGCTGGGCCAAATTTGGTCAAACATTATTATGAATATTTCTGTGAGGATATTTTTGGATGAAATGAAAACTTAGATGAGTAGACTTTGAGTACAGCAGATTGCATTCTGTAGTTTTGGTGAGCCTCATGCAAACAGCTGAAGGCCTGTATGGAAAAACAAAATAGACTTCCCTGGAGTGAGAGGGAATTCTGCAGCAGACCACACATTGTGAATTTGAATTGCAATAACAGCTCTGGTCCACTCTGCAGATGTTGGTTTTGCCTTCTCCATAATTGTGTGAGCCAACTCATGGAGAACCCCGAATTAATACATAATAATAGTAATAAGTCCATAGAGTAATTATGAAAATTAAATAAGATAATATATGTGTAAATTTTAGAATAATACTTCGTCATACTGAATACTAAAATATCAGATATTATTGACATGTCTGTGGAGTATCAATTTCTTAATGTCCAACATGCCTTTGCATACACTAGTACATATTTGTAGTGCATGGGTATTGTGTAGGTTGGAGATAAAGGTTTGGTATTATTAGCATATAGATGATAAATGATGCAATTAGAGTAGATTGGATTATCTAGAGAGAGAAAATGCTATGTGAGAAATGCTCAGAGCAAAATCTTTAAAAAGCTAATGTTTAAGAGATGAACAAAGACTTTAAATGAGAAACCAGAAAACAGAAAAAAAACAGTTTTTCACTAAAGCACTGCAAAATATACTCATTATTGGTGAGATTAAAGTCAGCATATGACATTGATCCAGTAACTATAATTAGAGTTTGAGTTTACTTTGTCCTGCCCTGGTTTTCACCTATTGTCCCAGGATAGTTAGTAAATAGCTTTTACATCATCTAAGATTCAACAAAGGGAGACAGCATGTGACTTGAGATAACTCAATCAAATTAAAAGAATGGAGATTTTCTCACATCCTTCCTTGATATATAGACAAGGAAGAATGTAACGCAAAATGTTACTGACAAGCATTTTGCTTTTAAGAGGGGACCATGCCTACTCAGTCGGCATGGCTCAGTGATTGAGCATTGACTTATGAACCAAAAGGTCACTGGTTCGATTCCTGGTCAGGGCACATGCCCAGGTTGCCAGCTTGATCCCCAGTGTGGGCATGCAAGAGATAGCCAATCACTGATTCTCTCTCATCATTGATGTTTCTATCTCCCTCTCCTTTCCCATCTGAAATCAATAAAATATATATTTTAAAAAAGAGGGGACCATGCCTAAAAGTAAAATAATGCTGAGCATGATAGAACAGAGAGATGGAACATACCTGTTCTTTGATAACATCTTTGAGCCTATGTTAGTAGAACAAAGAATTTGACTCCTGGACATAAGATATGACATAATATATTCCTTTATTCTTTAAGGCATTTTGAATAGGAGAATCATGTAACTTTAAACCCAAACTAACTTAATTGTTAGAGAGACTAGGATACTAGAAGCTTTACTACTAAGAAGGAACATCCTAACAGTAAAATAATTTAAAATTAACTTTCATTTTTACCAATGACTTCTAAGAAAGGAGAATCCCATTTCACAGAACAACAAGATGGTACTTTACTGAACATTGTAATAGGCATGAGGCCGAATAGCCAAGGATCATCACTATTGAATGAAGTTCTTATTACCTTTATATAAGGGTATCAGAAATATTGAAGCCTACTGTACCTTTGCTATGCTTCCCATTGGCTAATCAGGGCGATATGCAAATTAACTGCCAACCAAGATGGCGGCCGGCAGCCACTCAGCTGAAGCGAGCAGGAGGTTTGCTTGCTCCAGTGATGGAGGAAACCAAGGTTCCCCGCCTGCCGCGGCCCAGCTCTGAGCTCTGAAAGCAACTAAGTTTCAATTATAGAAGCTAAACAAACCCCAGATACCTGCTTTCAGCCGGCATGGCCATGGAGCTGGAGCCGGCTCTCAGCTCCAGTGACAGCAATGAAGTGTCAATTATAGAAGGTAAATAAATCCCAGAATAAAAGAAAAAAGAAAAAAAAGGAGAGGCTGGGAGC
>NW_005871160.1:3002845-3029253 GCF_000147115.1 Myotis lucifugus
CAGTCGCCAGCCAGCCTGAAAATGGCCCTTAGCCCCTCACCCAGACTGGCCAGGCACCCCAGTGGGGACCCCCACCTTAAAGGGGGGGTGGCCAGCTGCAAACAGCCATCAGCCCCTCACCCAGGCTGGCCAGGCACCAAAGCGGGACCCCCACCCTGATCCGGGACACCCTTCAGGTCAAACCAGCCAGCCCCCACCCATGCACCAGGCCTCTATCCTATATAGTAAAAAGGTAATATGCAAACTGACCCTAACAGCAGAAAGACTGGGAATGACTGATCACTATGACACACACTGACCACCAAGGGGCAGATGCTCAATGTAGGAGCTGCCCTCTGGTGGTCAGTGCGCTCCCACATGGGGGAGCTCTGCTCAGCCACAAGCCAGGCTGATGGCTGCCAGTACAGCGGTGGTGGTGGGAGCCTCTCCTGCCTCCTCAGCAGTGCTAAGGATGTCCGACTGCAGCTTAGGTCTGCTCCCCGCTGGCAAGTGGACATCCCCCAAGGGCTGCTGGGCTGCCAGAGGGATGTCTGATTGCCATCTTAGGCCCAATCCCCCAGGGAGCAGGCCTAAGCCAGCAGGTGGTCATCCCCCGAGGGGTCCCAGACTGCGAGAGGGCACAGGTCGGGCTGAGGGACCGCCCCCCCCCCCCGAGTGCACAAATTTTTGTGCACCGGGCCTCTAGTCTAATATAAAAAGCAAACTCAGGTTGGAAAATATGGGATACATATAACATACTACTAGAATATTAAGTACAATCCCTTTACTATTCATCTAGGAGGTTTTCTTCTTGGTGATGCAATAGAAAGAACGTGGGTTTGGAAATGGACTTATTCAAACCTATTTTTAGTACTTTTTGCTCATACTAGCAAAACAACAAATTAACTAAGCTGCAGTTCTCTTATTTGGAGAGTAATATAGAGTCCTTTTTTTCAAAGTATTTATATGCTTGTGGAGAGGAGTGAAAGTGAGAAAAAATAAAGACAATAAGAATTTTAAAAACAGATAAAAGATTGAAAAAGATAAACTGAGCTAATACATGAGAGAATATAAAGGGGGTATATTGTTGCATTTGGAGGGGATATCAGGAAAGAACCATCTAAGAAGTGATAATATTTGGAATATATTTTTAATTAAGAGCCAAGAGGCCTGGATATGAATAAAGTACAAAGAAAAGAGAAGGGAAGATTTGATGTATAGGTGTATAGGTTTTTGGACTGAGCAACTCGGTGAAAGGCAGTGAAATAGAAAAGTGTCTCTAAAGGAGTATATTTTTTGGAGGAAAATAGTTCTTTTTTGTCTGTGTGAAATTTTAGATGCCTTTTAAACATTTAAGGGAGATGATGAACAAGACGTAGGATGCATGAATCTGGATCCTGGAGGAACATTTGGTGACAGGCATATCATTATAAGTATGATAATATTTAAAGACATGGGACTGATGAAATAACTTGTAGAAAGACTGTTGGTGGAAATCAGAGCCCAGAACAGAGCTCTGAGAGAGAGTTTCTCCAATGTTTCGAGGAACCAGCAAAGGTTACTGAGAAGGAGAGAGCCATAAAGTGTGAGGAAACCAGTTGGTTATGTGCCATTGATTCACAGAGAAGAAAGTAATTAAGAAGGGACCCTGGCCAGGTAGCACAGTTGGTTAGAGCATCATCATGATATATCAAGGTTGCAGGTTCAATCTCCAGTCAGGGCATATACTGGAAGCAAGCAATGAATGAATGCATAAATAAGTGGAACAACAAATTAATGTTTCTCTCTCTCTCTCTCTCTCTCTCTCTCTCTCTCTCTCTCTCTCTCTACCATTCCTCTCTCTAAAATCAATAAATAAAATTAAAAAATAAAAGAAGGGATTGGTCTCTCATGTCTGGGCTTCCTCACAGCATGGTAGCTTGAAGACAGCCAGATGGCTAATGTGGTTTCTAATGTGGGCTCCAAAGGTGAACATCCCAAGAAAACCAGACCAGACCTAAGTTGCTTGTATGGCCTGCCTCAGAGGTCATGTAGCATCATTTCTACCACAATTTCAAGGCCACCCAGATTCAAAGAGAGGGACCTGAGACCCCCACCTCTCAGTGGGAGGGGTGTCAAAATCACATGGAAGAACATATATTGTTAGATATGTTGGAAAATAAATTCTGCCATAAGTGTAAACCTAAAACAGATTAAAGTTGGTTTAAGAAGCCTGGTGATGTCATGAAGTCCTCATGTTGATTGCTTATTCTCCTACCTCCCTATCCTCCAAGTGAAAGGCTCATAGCAGGCACAATGAATCCTAGTGCAACTCGCTGCCTGATATTTTTAAAACATTTCGCAGAACAGAAGTGAACTTGCAAATGAAGTAAAATCAATTCCAACAAGTGAATTACTTTTTTCATAATTATTTTATTAGTCTTCAAATATTATTCTTAGAGGACTCTTTTGAATACCTCAATCAAAAGAGGGATCAGTTTTTTTTGGGGGGGACATTTTGGAAGACCTATCTGTTTTTGGCAGAGGGTATGATTCAAAGCATATTTACTGTTCATAAGTTATTTGCCAAGCACTATTCTTGGTAATGGTAATCAGCCATAAACAAAACATATTTAAAAAAATCCCTACTACCACAGAGGTAACCTGAATACATTATTCACTTGGGGAAAGGAGACTGCCTAGTAAATGCACATGTACTTAATGTTTCCCAACCATTATGGCATGAGCCTCCCAGGGCAGGAGCTGTGTCATTTTCCCAACTCTCTTCTCAGGGCCTACCACAGTGCCTCAGGGAGAGCAACTTTCAATAAATATTTGTTGAACGAATGTGCAGATATGAAGGGATTCAGGCCAGTTGCTTAAAGGAAAGGTATTTCCCGAGAAAGGAGTCAGCATGCCCTCTTCTTAAAGCATTGGCACCAGACCAACTAGAGGAGATGGCTGAACTCCATCCTTAGCAACAAAGGTTGAACAAAATGTGTGTGTGTGTGTGTGTGTGTGTGTGTGTGTGTGCGCGCTTGGGGGCGGGGGCGGGGGCGGGGCGGGGGGGAAGGGCTGGTTCTCTATTAACTTTCTCAGTAAGAGAAGAAGAAAGAAATCCATACAACTTCTTAAACTTTGTAATTCCCTCATGTTTGTCATTCTTGCTTTTCTCTATTTCCACATGGTGATTAGTAGTAAAAAATTTTTTAATGCCGTGTGTACTCGTCTTTGGGGACTGGCAGAAGGAGGAAGCTGAGAAGAGTGATAATCTCCACAAGGAAGCTCGAGGGAAGAGGATCCTCCAGGGACAGAGTTGGTGTTCGCAGCTTTTGAGAGTGGGAATTGGGAAGAGTCCGTGGGGCTGCTCAGAGGAAGAGAGGAAGCAGCAAGTCGAGGCTGAAGAGAGTCCTGAAGCTCAAGAGTGCAAAGGCCATCATGGCTACTTGACAAATCCTTGCCCAATTTCTTCCTGTTTAGCATTAAAAACAAGTCATTGCTCTTCTGGTGCTTTCACTTTCCCGTTCTCTCTGTCAGTGAAATGTGTCATCCATGCTAGAAATCTTTCCTGAAGCCCTGCCCTGCTTTTCTCATCCTTCATTTATAATCACTCTCCTAGTCCTGTCATTTCTGCTTCTTAATATCTTTCAAATCAGTCCCTGTGTTTCCATCTTCTCTCCTCTGCCTGTGTTCAGACCTGGATCACAGAGCTGCCACTAATGGGTCTCCAACACGAAAAACCTTCATCCTATCCACACTACCTTTTTCAAAAAAGCAAGTTTGATTATGTCCTTCTCCATTTAACTCTTCTGTGAAGGCCTACTGCCCACAAGACAAAGCCCCAAAGCTTAGTATATGAGGCCCCTGTTTGCCATCTAACATTTCATCTAATTTTTGGTGCCTCTGCCCCATATACATCCTACACTCCAGTCATAAGTGTTTGCTCACTGAAACCCAAGGATGTCAAAATACCCCAAATGATTGACTCCTATCCTTCTGCATATGATGTTCACTGTGCATCACTCCTTTTATTGTCAATAGGTAGATTCTTTCTTATCATTCAAGACTTAGATGAAATACCATGTCCACTCAGTGAAGCCTTTGTTTTGTGTGTGTTTGTTTTTTTCTCAAGCACTCTAGGGTTCCATCATCTATGTACACATTTGTGTTCTGAATGACCTTCCTCTCTTGACTGTGACTTCCTTAAGAGGAAGGATTATTTTGTGTTAATTAACACAGTATCAGAAGTGCCTAGCACAGCGCATATTATAAAATTTTGAATAACACATAGGAGGTAAATGAATAAATGAGGTAAAGCATGGACTCTTTGGTCCTCAATAATGTGATGCTGGAAAAAGAGGTGGAAGTACTAGGTTGATATGAAGTGGCTTCCTTGTTGCACATCACCATTTGTGCCTGTGAATCTGCCTTGTTATTCCTGGGAGGTATAAAGAAATTAAGTTAGGAAGTGCCAGTAGTGCCAGTCAGTCTCTGGACAACTAGAAAAACCTCAACTCCATAGGAAATGTACAATTTTGTTCTTGGATGAAAGAAAAACACCAGCTTTGAACAAAGTAGATTTGTAGGAAACTACACACAGCTGCACCTGAAGAGATGGGTTCCCTTGTTTTGCAGCACAAGTGCCTATTCCAGATACTCTGTGTATGGCCAGCTCATCTCATGTAGAAGTAATGACTTAGCTAGGCAATACATTCCAAAAAGATGACTAATTCTTCTTGCATATTAGTGCAAGAAGAGAGATTGATTAATGATCTTTAAATAGCCAATAACCTAGTCTTCTTACTTCTACTAAAAGTAAGTACCATAAACTGGGTGGCTTAAACAACAGACATTAATTGCCTATAGTCCTGGAGGCTGGGAAGTCCAAGATCAAAATATCTGCATATTCAGTGTCTGGTGCATTTTGGTTTAACACAGCTGCCTTTTTTCAATGCATGCTTGTGGAAAGAGAGAGGGCTCTTCTGTCTCTTCCTCCTCTTAGGGCATGAATCCCATCATGAAGGCATCACCCTCATGACCTCATATAAACTTAATTACCTGCCAGAGGCCCACCTCCAAATACCACAATAATAGGGGTTAGGGTTTAACATATGAATTGGGGTGGAGGAGATAACAAACATTGTGATCAAATAGAAATGACCCCCCAAAAATAGAAGTAGTAAATAAAAGTAAATGATGTTAGTAGTTGTAGTCTATTGAATTCTTGCCATGTGGCAGTCTATATTTGGTAATGTTTTTATAAAATTGTAGCTATTTTAATTCTCCTATTGACCCTATGAGGTAGGTGTTATTATTACCCTCATTTTACAGATGAAGAAATTGTAGTGTAGAAAGCTAAAGCTTCAGTAACCAGGCTGAGATGAGTTAAGTAATAGTTAGCAGAACTAGAAATCAAACTCAGATGGTCTAGCTCAAAAGCTTATACTTTTAAGCACATAATTAATTTAGACAAATAAACATTCATGGAGATTTTTAATTTAATGATTTTAAACATTTTTTAAGCTATTGATACATTTATCCACAATATGTTATTTGAAAAAACAAATCCTAATATATAAAATAGACAAAAAGCTGAACCAGGCTTCTGTTCCTAGCAATATACACTACTAAGTACACTCAATTTATTTCTTTTGTAAATAAAATGGAAAAATATTTTTAAATGTTTCAATGTGCATTTTTGGTACTTAATAAAATAGTTCTCAAAGATTAGAAAAAAAAGTGGAATAAAAAAGATAGTGTAATGAAATAAAGGTTGCCTTAAAAGAATTGTAGATTCTGAGTAGGCTATAGCTTTTCTTTTCATATATATATATATATATATATATATATATATATATATATATATATATATATATATATTGATTTCAGAGAGGAGGAAGGGAGAAGGAAAGAGAGATAGAAACATCAATGATGAAAGAGAAGCACCGATTGGCTGCCTCCTGCACGCCCCACAATGGGGATCTAGTCCATAACCCAGGCATATGCCCTGACCTGGAATGGAATCATGACCTCCTGGTTCATAGGTTGACACTCAACCCCTGAGTCATGCTGCCTGGGCTACAGATTTTCTTTTAATAGTCATATGGAGCAGAGGAAAAAAGGTCTTGGGTCCATACAAGGTTCAGACTCATAATAGTTACACTTAACGCTGGGGTTTAGGACAGGAGGCTCCTTCAGAAAAAGAGTGAATTGAGAAAAAATGCCATATGAAGGAAGAAAGCAGATAAACTTCTCAATTTCAGCCTAAAGTCTTAGGTGAGGTAAAATTTTAAAAGTTGACTCTAAATTTTTTTTTACTACATACCAGTCATCACACAAGTGGAGAATTAAAATGCACAGTGCCTAGAAGTACTGAGTCAAGAAATTATGTGAAATGTTTTGTGGCTACAGTTCCTCCGAGGAGCTTGCAGAAGATAATGCAATTCCTCTCTCCAGGAATGCATTCTCCACCCAGTTACTATAGAATTCCAGAGATAAAACTCCAAAGGAATATTAACTTACAGAAGAATTAAAAATAAACTCATAAAGAAATAAGGCATGTGGTTTCTGGTCCAATGTATAAAGACTTTAGAAGTCATCGCTCCCCTTCTCACAAGCGAAAAATGAACAAACTGAAAATCAACAACTTTCCTTAGATCCATCAGAAAATTGGTGTCACATGGCAAACTGGAGCCACCAAAACGGGAGAGAAAAGTGAACAACAAGAATCACATTTCCTTTTGCTGCCTACAGCAGAAGCCCAAAGCCTGCTGCTGGAGCCAGTACTCCGAGGAGCACTAAAATGTAATTGATGAATTACCAGAGGCTAAGTGTGGACTAGCTTGAAAGTTACAATCTCCAGGGGTCTGGCATTTGGTGTGTGTGTGAGAAGGCGGGGATGGAGGCACATTTTGTGAGTCTTACCTCCAGGAGCCCTATTAGTTCTCAGGATAAAGATTCACATGATCTGGCCAACTTCTATATGAATACACCCTAAGATCTTTTTAAAATTGAATTTATTGGGGTGACTTTGGTTCACAAAAACATACAGGTTTCAAGTGTACAACTCAACAAAACATTATCTACACACTGCATCATGCACACATCACCCAAAGCAAGTTTCTTCCTATCCCCATTTATCCCTCTTTTGCCCACCTCTACCTACCGCCAACTCCCTTTCCCTCTGGCTATCACCACACTGTTGTCACTGTGTTATATATATGTTTTTTTTCTTAATCCCTGCACCATCTTTTATGAGCATACCCTAAGATCTTAAAATGTTTCTTTATAATACATGCTCTTCAAAAGTTCATGCACATGGGCACTAAGAGAGGTATATAAGAATTTTTATAGCTGTGGTTGGACCCAGTCCACAGATCCATCAACAGGGGAATGAAAATGTACACTTTGGTCTTTATTGATATAAGAATAATAACGAACAGGTATCAGTCACAAAAGAATATTTCAACAATGTATGAACTGAGAATATATATTCAAGGATACAAATATTTTAAAACTCTAAAGACAAATAAGAGAATAATATGCATTAATTCAGGATTGACTATACCTTCCTCTGCTACTCTTTTAATGGGGAAGAAGGGTTTTGATCTTAAAGACTTGGCTATTTGTTTGTTAATGTTCTATTTCAGGGTGTTTGAGGCGCAGCTTAAAGAGACTTGCCATGACGAATGTTGTGACCAATGCCACCTATTAACAGTTAAAGATACTGAGGACCAAAGAGGTAAGAGACATACACTGCCATTAGCTTACTGCTGACAGACATGAGTCCAAGTCATCTGACTTGCTCATGTCACTTTCTACCTAGCCCAGGAACTCATATAATATAAGATGCAGTAAAAATATGGCTTGGCATCTTTGACCCATCATGGTATACTCATAAGGTAGGAAAAAGTGGGAAGGTGCGATGGAAGTAGCAGGTTTGATCAAGAACTTAAATGTGGAAAGAAAGCATTACCTTCCCCTAGACATACCACAGAGCATTTTACTATAGCATCTTTATTAGACAAAACACAGCCAGCTGGAGGCAGTGCAGTGTCTCAATCTTCCAGGGTCTCAATCCAAACATGGGGATATTATTGGAATTCTCTGCAATGTAGCTAAGTAACATGGGGGAAGTTAATGAGCAACTAGGGAAATTTGGAATATTGCAGTTTGCCTTTTTTCATAATGCCCAATGGCTAAGAATTTTTAAACAGATTTTAGTCAGCCTATTAGGCTCAATAGTAGAAATATATTTCTAGTTTTCCTGCTATGTATTCAGGCTAAGAGAAATGTGATGCCAGTGAAGACTAGCCAGCCTTCAGCACTATAAATTACTTTATATAGTTCAATATTTATGTTGGAACTTAATAGGCACAAGACATTAAGATTTAGGAAGAGATTAAAGGGAAATAGATGAGACACTTGAAGATATTTGGAAGAGGAAAGATTAATTAATGTGGAGTGGTCTCACACCTTTTTTTGGTGGGGGGATACGGGAAGATTTTATAGAACTTTTCTGTCCAAAGGTAGAGAAGAATGGCATTATATCTTTCCCATTACAGAGATAAAGGAGAGAGATTAGTACTTTTATACAGTGGTATCCAAATGTGGTTTTATGATGAGCTATATCAGAATGTCCTTATTTAAAAAATGTAGATTCATGAAAACTCCCAGAGAGCATCATTTATTTAGTCTGAAAGTTAGCCTTGGAAATTTACATCAACCTATGAGGGAAGGCCGGTGGTGGGAGGATAAGAAATCAACCAAAGGACTTGTATGTATGCAGATGAGCATAACCAATGGACACAGACAGTAGGGGGGTGAGGGCATGTGCTGGGGTTGGGAGCGGCCAGGGAAAGGTCAATGGGGGGAAAAGGAGACTTACATAATACTTTAAACAATAAAAAATTTAAATAAAATAAATAAATAAATAAAATAAATTTAGATTACTAAAAAAAAAACTTCTAAGATGATTTTGATGGGAAGTTAATTCTGAGACACTCTTCCTGGTAATTTTGAAATCATGGAAACAGCCATTCACCAGTGACGGAGTGAGGCTGTGATGCCTTGATGTACTGGTATACAAATGAGATTGCTTCCCCTGCAGGAAGTGCAAAGGCAATCTGCACACCTTCAGATTCTCTGAATCAAGAGTGCAAGAGTGGGAGGTAGACATTCATGTGAAGGACATTGTGCTTAGTGTCTACTTCCTCTCCGACGTATTGTTCACTTCAACAGGGAGATAAAATCCCCAGGGTGCTGGTCAATATCCAAGATTGGAAGAAAACAAAACCCACAATTAGTGAAGCCAACTGGTATTTTCCAGGGCTTCTAAGGATAGATCATATTTCTGAAGACTTGAAAGATTTATAAAACATACGGTACACCTGGTGCATTCCAGATGAGCGGACTTTGTAAGTTCAGAAGTGCGCAGGGAAATGTGCTATGTTGAATTTTATTGATTTTTCTCTTTGCTTGTATTGTTTTATGATGTTCCATATTCTCTTTTTCTTGGTTTGGAAATTGTGGCCTCAATTATTTTTCTTCCTTCATTCTATCTTTAAAATATATGTGTAACACTGTACCAATTTTCATGACCACAGGTGAAAGGGCTAGATGACTTCTCTGGCCAAGAAAAGATGGTCTAATGATATAGGAGTTAATTATTTTCCTTCTTAAGAAGATTCTCTCCGGATCTCTTCCATTTTCATTTCCTTGCATTTTTGGAATAGATTTATAATTTTTTTAAATTTCATCACTTTCTGATTTTTAGCATTGTGGTCTGAGTTTCAGAAATTATATATGGATAGCTCTGATTTTTTTTTTTTACATTGGTAGTCTGTACCAGGCCCTTTGGTGGTAAACAATTTCCTTTTACAACTTCATGTAACTCATCCAGCAATAAGACTAAATGGCTGAATTATAATAGAAATAAGACTTTTATTTGTGGGAGCCTGATAATTGATGGGAATTAACTTTGCTAACTAATTTGTTTTTCCTCTGGTCTTCGCTCAGTTTACACTGTGATTGTAATTAAATTATTATGTCTTTTGTATTATAAAGGATGTTTCTCTCAATAATCTCAAAGTTTTAGATATGCCAACCAGTTATATACTGAAGTCATGTTTGGACTCATGGCCCATGGCATAGAGTTCAACCTCTAATTTTGCTAGTTTTTTTTTTTTTTCCATATCTGGTGACTTAATATGCTAGATTAGAGAATGACAGTATGTGGGTTGTTGCTCAAATCAGAGAGCATCATTCTCCTTGTCAAAAGTGACTTAAATACATAAAGGACAGGCCAGAAGAAGAGGTTCTTCTTGTCAACTATTAATGATGTGAGCTCCTATCAAAGGTACCCATTATTATATGAATATTCCCAGATTCAGATAGTTCCATGACATCACCAGTTTTCTATTACATACTAGAGGTCTTGTGCACGAAGTTCATGCACAGGGGGCAGGGGGAGTTCCCTCAGCCTAGCCAGCACCCTCTCTCAATTCAGGACCCCTTGGGGGGGTGTCCGACTGCCGGTTTAGGCCCGATCCTGGATTGGACCTAAACCGGCAGTCGGACATCTCTCTTACAATCCGGCTCCTAACTGTTCACCTGCCTGCCTGCCTGATCGCCCCTAACCTCTCTGCCTGCCTGCCTGATGCCCCTAACCACTCGCTTTCCTGCCTGATTGCCCCTAACTACTCACCTGCCGGCCGTGATTGCCTCTAACTGCTTGCCTGCCTGCTTGATCACCCCTAACTGCCTCTGCCTCGCCCTACACCTGGGACCCAGGCTTCCCTCCTCTGGCCAGCCACAGGCAAGAAGGACCTGGGCATCCCTCCCTCTGGCCAGCCACAGGCAAGAAGGACCTGGGCATCCCTCCCTCTGGCTGGCTGCAGGCACCTGGGACCAGGGCTGGCTTCCCTCTGGCTCTGGCTTTGTCAGGAAGGATGTCTGAAATGACATCTGGAAGACAACCCGTCTATCGGGTCTAATTAGCATATTACCATTTTATTAGTATATAGATTAACTACGTATTACAATGAGCTTGAACCACATAATATTGCCATCTATGCAGGTCAATTATGGGTTGATATTGAAAATTTTGTATAATTCAAAGTAATACTTAATATTGTGTATTGATCTACTCTTTTAAACTAATGTACTAACTTTAAAAGAAAGATAAAAATAGGAGCGTCAGCCTGCCGATGGAAGGGTCCTGGGTTCGATTCAGGTCAAGGGCATGTACCACTGTTGCAGGATCCTCCCAGGTCCAGGCCCTGGTCAGGGCTTGTGCAGGAAGCAACCAATCAATGTGTTTCTCTCACATCGATATTTCTCTCTGTCTTTCCCTCTCTCTTCGACTCTCTCTCTCTCTAAAAAATCAATGGAAAAATATCGTTGGGTGAAGATTAAAAAAAAAAAAATTAGTTTCCACAGAAGGAAAACTTGTACCACTTGTGATAAACAGAATGTAATATTACAAACAAATGCAATAAAACAAAACAACAAAAAAGGGCAATTTCATTAAATTCTAGCTAGATACTGCAGGCTGCCAAATGCTCAGAGCTAGAAGTCTGTACATTCTTTGTTAAGAGGAGAGATTAGCAAGTGGAAAGATGCCTTAAAACCAACAAAAATCAATCTAAATATTTTCTCTTGAGACAATGAGTAATAAAAGACAATTTTAAAGGGAAGAATTCTTTTTCAGTCTATGACTTAATATTATTTAATTCCATACACTGTAAAATTTCATGTTAGTTCATTTATTTTGCCCAGTTTTCCCTTTCATATTCAGAAGGTATATCTAAGTATGCAAAAAATAGTAC
Organism: Myotis lucifugus; assembly: GCF_000147115.1. Taxonomy (NCBI): domain Eukaryota; kingdom Metazoa; phylum Chordata; class Mammalia; order Chiroptera; family Vespertilionidae; genus Myotis; species Myotis lucifugus. Next base: position 3,014,632 of record NW_005871160.1, read on the forward strand.
AGCTATCCATGTGTCAACATCGAGGGCTGAATTAGTTTTGTAAATTATGTCAAATGAAGCAGATGATGTCTTGCAGAGAGTCTACAACTCACTTAACACCACTTATTATAGCATATGGTTTAATATATTTTTTATTTATATTCTGTTTCTCTCTTCTATGCTCTGCAAATTCAGGATATTCTCTCCTCCCTGAGTCAGTGCTTTAAGAAATGAATAAACAGGTAGAAGTAGGTATCTGCGTCAATGAGTACAACAAAATATTTGAAAAAGTAGTTAAGATTGAAAAAAGAAAAGTTTAGTCTCATTAAGATTGAAAAAGGAAAAGTTTAGTTTCATTATTATTTCCATAATAAACAGCCTATCTATACTAATAAAAGGGTAATATGCTAATTAGGTGGGCCAAGGCAGAGGCAGTTAGGGATGACCAGGCCGTCAGGGGAGAGCAGTTAGGGGGATCAGGCTGGCAGGGAAGGGAAGTTAGGGGGACCAGGCCGGCAGGCAGGCGAGCGGTTAGGGGCCAGTGGTCCCAGATTGTGAGAGGGATGTCTGACTGGCAGTAAACTGGCAGTAGGACATCCCCCGAGGGGTCCTGGATTAGAGAAGGGTGCAGGCCAGGTTGCGGGACACCCCCCTCTCATGCAGGAATTTCATGCACTGGGCCTCTAGTTTCTGTAATAAACAGCCTATGGATGATAAAACTGGTATGCAACATGTTGAGGTAAATGCATTCGCTTCTCACTTAACCACTTAATGGCTTCTGGAAATGAGACAAGACACTGGGGGAAGGGGGGTTGGATGAGGGCATGTGCCAGGGGTTAGGGGAGGCTGGAGGAAGGTCAATGGGGAAAAAAAGGAGATATATGTACTACTATTTGTAATACTTTAAACAATAAAATAGAATTTAAAAAAAGGTAATCTGGTTTCAAATGAGAATGAGAATCCACAGGATTAAGTGGAAGTATTTTTATAGCCATTGATATTACTATACATATAAAGAGTATATAAAACATCACACACACACATACACATATGAATATTATTTGTAAACAGTGCAATATGATATGGATTTAAAAGTAAAAGTGAGACTTCACAAACAAGTTTTAAGTATATTCCTTCTACAAATAAAGAGATGTTATATTATTCTGGAACAACCCTCCTAATTAAAAAATATAAAACTAGACAAATGTCTATGTAATAAAAATGACTTTGAAAGTATTAGCAACCTTATCAAGGAAGTGAAAATTTTCAAGACCAAGATTATGAAAATAAGCAAATCCTTGAGAGATAAATCCAGAATTTGGAGCATTATTTTTTTCCTTGACTGATTGCCAATTTCGAATGCCAAAATAATGACTGAAGGGCTGAGGCGGTTACCTAAAACCTTGCCATAATGTGAATCAGAAAAAAGAAAAAAAAAGCCAGATTTCTAACAACTTTAATTACTGATTGAGTTAAAGTGATTTGTTCTTAATATATGTCATCCAGAAATATATTAAGAGTAAAAAGTGTAAATCTTATTAGGAGAAATATAGTGTCATCCAAAATATCATTTTATTTTTTTAAAATATATTTTATTGATTTTTTACAGAGAGGAAAGGAGAGGGATAGAGAGTTAGAAACATCGATGAGAGAGAAACATCGATCAGCTGCCTCCTGCACACCTCCCACTGGGGATGTGCCTGCAACCAACGTACATGCCCCTGACCAGAATCGAACCCGGGACCCTTCAGTCCACAGGACGACGCTCCATCCACTGAGCCAAACCGACTAGGGCCAAAATATCATTTTAAATAAGTTTTTGTATGGAACCTGATATAATGAAAGATCACAATTCACTAAAAATTCAAGAGAATAAAATGAGAAATGGAAATATATTAAGGAGAGATACACAAATGGAAGTTATTAGAAACATATTAGAAGAAGACTAAAAAATAGCTATGTTTACTGGGTATAAGTAAATATATGGCAAATATAGAGAATGATGTCAGAAAACAGTATATAATTAAGAATAAAATAGAAATTAGAGAAACTGAAAGTAGAATAATTAAAATTAAGAACTCAGTGGGTGTTTTAGAAGACTAAAGACAGCTAAAGATAAAATTAGTGAATAGGAGAATAAGTCTCAAGAAAATACACAGATTGAAATACGAGGAGACAATGGCTGAAAAATAGAGGGGATATGTTAGAGACAAGAAAAATTCTAGTGAAAAATTCTACCAAACATATAATAGAATACCAGAAGGAGAAGAGATTTAAGTAGGAGGAATATTTAAAGACATAATATTCATTAATCTTGTAAAATAAATCACCACAGATAGAAAAATTACAAGATTCAAACAAGATAAATGCAAATCAACAAACAAACAACAACAAAATAAGAAGACACACAGGTATATTACAGTAAAATTGTTACAAAAATAAACTCAAAATACAAAATATTAAAATAAACCAGAAGGAAAAAATAACTGCAAACTTAAAATTCAATAGTCAGAAATTGATGCTTAAAAATACATAAGATAGTTTCAGACAAAAACCAAAAAAATTGGCTACAATAGTCATCTAGTTAATAAAATACTAAAAGTCAGGCATACAGAAAATTGTCCCAATAAATAGAGTGAATAAAGTGGCTAAATATATTTTTAAATACAAATGGATATTGACTACTTTAAATGACAATAATATTATTGGCTTATACACATGTAATTATAACATCTGACAAAATTTGTCCATAAATCACGAAGGGAGAAATTAAATTAAAATATTTTAAAGCATTTGTATTTTTCTGAAAGTTGTAAAAGTACTAATTTATATACACTGTACTAGGCAGGAATTAATGTTATAATCTCAAGTAAAACCACTAAAATAACAGAATTATCATAAATTATATTTATCTATATATGTGTGTCTTTGTATCTATAACTCTGGTAAACATATATGAATCCAATGCAGAAGAACCCAAATTCATAGAACAAAACAAAACAAAACAAAACTTCTGGAAGATATCAAGGGAGAGATCAACAGTAATATAATCATAGTAGGGGACTTTAATACCCCATTAACATCACTGGATAAATCTTCTAGACAAAAAATCAACAAAGAAACAGCAATCCTAAATGACTCACTAGATCAGATGGAATTAATTGACATGCTCAGAAAATTTCACACCAAAGTTAAGTATTATACAGTCTTCTCAAGTGCACATGGGGGCATTTTCAAAGATAGACCACATATTGGGACACAGGCTAAGTCTCTACAAATTCAAGAAGATTGAAATAATATCAAGCATCTTCTCAGATCACAATGGCATAAAATTAGAAATCAACTACAATAAAAACAATAAAAAATCAAACACTTGGAGGCTAAATAGCATGTTATTAAACAATGATTGGGTTACCAAAGAGACCAACAAAGAAATAAAAAACATCCTGGAAAAAAAATGACAATGATAACACAATAATCCAAAATCTATAGGACACAGTGAAAGCAGTCCTGAGAGGGAAGTTCATAGCATTACAGTCCTACCTCATAAAACAAGAAAAACTGATAATAAATTATCTAACCCTACAACTTAAAGAATTAGAAAGAGAGCAACAATAAAAGCCCAGAGTAAGCAGAGGGAGGAACTAATAAAGATCAGAGGGGAAATAAATGTTATAGTGACCAAAAAAAAAAAATACAAAAGATCAATAAAACCAAGAGCTGGTTCTTTGAAAGGATAAACAAGATTGACAACCCTCTAGCCAGGCTCACCAAGAAGCAAAGAGAGAGGACCCAAATAAACAAATCAGAAATAGAAGAGGTGAAGTAACAACTGACTCCACAGAAATATAAAAGATTGTAAAAAAAATTCTATGGACAACTCTATTACAACAAACTGGACAATCTAGATGAAATGGACATATTCCTAGAAAAATACAACATTCCAAAACTCAATTAGAAAGAATCTGAAAACCTGAATAGGCCAATAACCACTAAGAAAATTGAAGCAGTAATAAAAAAAAAAAAAAACTTTGAACAAACAAAAGCTCTGGTCTGGAAGGCGTCACAGGGTAGTTTTACCAAACATTCCAAGAAGAACTAAAACCTACCTTCCTCAGACTATTCCAAAAAAATGCAACAGGAAGGTACATTTCCAAGCTCTTTCTATGAAGCCAGTATCACCCTAATCCCAAAACCAGATGAAAACACTATAAAGAAAGAGAATTACAGGCCAATATCCTTGATGCATATAGATACTAAAAGCCTCAACAAAATATTAGCAAATCACATCCAGCAATACATTAAAAAGTAGTTTTTCTTTTGAAGCTACCTGCATCCTTTGACTTGTGGCTCCCGGACAACCATTTCTGCTGCCATCATCACATCTCCTTCTCTGACCCTGAAGCCCGTCTTCCTGCTTCCCTCTTTCACTTATAAGGATCCTTGTAATTGCAGTGGGCTCACCTGAAAAATCCAGGTTAATCTTCCCATCTCAAGATCCTGAATTGAATCACCTGAAAAGCCCTTTTTGCTGTAGAACAGTGGTTCTCAACCTTGGCTGCACATTAGAATCACCTGGGAATCTTTTTAAAATCCTGATTTCTGGGCCTCATCCTCCGGAAATTCTGTTTCTTTGTTATGGGTTGGAGCCACAACATTAGTAACAAAGAAACAGAAAAAAAAAAAAAAAAAAAAAAAACAGGAAAAAGATGCTCCAATAGTAAAATACACAAAGAAGGTACAATAGTACAATGCCAAAACCAGAATTTTCTCAACTTCAATATCAACCCTAACTCCTTACTAAATTTAGAAAGAAACATAACACTATAATAATACTACAACCCCTTTCAAGCTAAAGTATAAGACCTAAATAATAACACTAGACATCTAATTCTCTTTCTCTGTGTATTTAAAGTTCAAAGAATTTTGTATTCCACAGTTTCATATTTGGTATGGTCTCAGCCAGAGACATTTTCCTTTGCTGGTGGCATTGAGGCTTCAACCACAGCTGTAGCCTGGACTATTTTTCAGAAAGATCTGTGTACTTTCTTCAGTGTTTCAGATGTGTCAACTTATTTCCAAGGCTCTGATGTTTCTAACCTTTTAAAGATTACAGGGACTTAATGGGACACATGAGATTGTCACAGCGCTGGCCCCACACCATCACTTTGAGAATGAGCCAATCTTCTTCCTCAAGGGCAGTTAGTTACCCCAGGCAAAAACCATGTTCCAAGATCACAGACCCGTGTTGCCAGATACTGTAGCATAGAGTCAGTGGCTTTGGGGTAAAGACGATAGATGGTGTTAGGATCTCAGAATTACTGAATACTGGTAGTTGTCTTTTTTATTCTTCTCAGAATGAACAATCTGTAAAATTAAACTCATATTGGAGAAATCTCTGAGCAAAAAGATTAATTTAGCTTTGCCAACTTACCCAATCTATTTCAGAGTAGATATACATATTCCCATAGTGTATCTTCTCCCAGAGAAAGTCATTTTCTTGTTTTGTTTTTCTTTTAAAATCCAAGCCACTTGCAATGCTGACAGCCTCAGTCTCTAGAACTTACCTAAGACATCTTTCTTTTTCATTCAGCCTATTCGAAATCTCTCCACTTTCACTTTGCATTTTTATTGTCCGACATGAACCTTTCTAGTGCTATTCCGACCACACTCTCTCAGAAGCAGACATCCTATTTTCATTAGTTTTCATTAGTTCTTGCTAAGGAATCATCTATAATAATAAAAGGGTAATATGCTAATTAGACCAGACATTCCAGAAGTCCTTCCTAACAAAGCTGGGGCTGGAGGGAAGCCAGCTGGGTCCCGGGTGCCTCCCCACAGCCAGAGTAGGGAAGTCCGGATCCTGGGTGCTGGAGGGAAGCTGGTGCCGGCAGCTGGGGAGGAAGGCCTACTCTTGCATGAATTTTTGTGCATTGGGCCTCTAGTTTAGGTATAAAACTCTTGCCTCTTAGGGGAGATTTTTCCTTCTTAAGCAATTAACCAGGTCAGACCAATATAAGACCCTTTGGAATGGTGTGACTCTTGTGCTTATAAACAGGAAACATCTTCTTCTGGGATTCTTTCTCTTTCCTGATTATGGAGAGCATTGTCCAAGGGTGCCTCCTTCACCATTTTGTCTGTTTTGCTACTAATATAAATTTTTGAAAAATTATCTTTTTTACCCATTTATGTGATTCTAATATGTAATTTCAATTTTGTAATGAACATATACCTTTGGTTTCTTACCATCATCTTAAATTTAACATGTCCATAATTAAATTAATTATTGCTCCCTTCCTACCAACAAACCCAAATTATTCCACAGTGACTTCAAATGAGAATGATACAATTTTGTCATCCAACCTTGAAATTTCAGGATCATTTTTCATTATTCTTGATCTATGCAATATTTATGTATACTTTTAAGCTTGCTTCAGCTTATATATATTTCATTAACCTTTTTCTCTGAATTAATGTGTGTATATCACAAACATATGTAATACATACACATTAAATTAAGTGTATATATATATATATATATATAGAGAGAGAGAGAGAGAGAGAGAGAGAGAGAGGGAGAGAGAGAGAGAGAGATAAATTCTAAGTGAACTCAATTATTTTCACATTCCATTTTCTAATTTATCCTAGTTTTCATCAACTATTATATCACTTTCTCCTTTATGGATAACTGTACCTCATCTTTTGTCAAAGCTAACAATTACATTTATGCTGTTGTGCCTGTATCCTTTTACATTCTCTAGGTCTTTCCTTCATTGGATATCTCTTCTATTTCACAGATTGTATTTTGTATTAATCCTGAAACTATATTTAGTCTCAAACATGATACTCCATTCTATTTTGGGTAATGATCTCACCATTGACTGAATTCCTCAAACCAAGAGCCAAGAAATTATCTTTATGTCCTTCAATTTCACCACTCATATCCAAGTAGTTGCGAGGCCTTACATTATAAACATCTCTCCGATATATTTTTCTTTATCTTTACTACCCTAGTTCATCTCTTCTTACTCATATGGATTATTTTAAGTTACCCAGCCAGTAGTCCTGACCTCAGAAACTCCCCTATACTTCAATTAATTCTTCACACTACTGACAGATTTATTATTCTAAAATAAAACCATGATCATGTTGCATCACTTCCTGGCTTAAAATATTTCAGTGGCTCCCTAGCTTACTGGCTAAAGCCCAAAATTCCTTGGGGTGACAGGCAGAAACCTTGAAGATCTGATGCTAACCTCATCCCATGCCACTTCCTCACATACTCCAATCAAATATACTATTTCTCAATAACAATATTTTCTATCCCTCACTTCTATGTATATTGTTGTCTCTGCACATAAGTGGTGCCTCAGTCTGAATCACCTTTATCTTTTCCCTTCTCAGTCTAGTACTGCAAAATAATAATAATCTTACATTCTTTAGCCCCCTAAGCAATATTAGGTGTTTTTGCTTCTGGGTTCCTATTTTTAAAAGAGTTCTTACTTATTACACTGGACCATGATTATTATATTATTTTGGTAATCACTTTTTCCTCTGCTCTCAATTTTTTTGTGCTTCCCACATTTAGGATAAAATTCAAATGCCTTTTAATGTTCTATGAGGATCTGATCTTGTCTTTGGCTACTTTCCTGACCTCAATTCCTCCCCTCTTCTCTCCAGCGGATTCTGCTCCAGCAACATTGGCCTCCTTCCTATTGCAGTGCACATTCCCATATTCGGTCTTTTGTGCTTGCTGTGTCTCTGCCTCTTGTCCTGCTCCCCAGATATTTGTAAGGCTGGTGTCCTCCTTCCATCCAGGTTTCTGCTCATGCACGGCTTCCCTCTGAAGGTTGTTTTGTGCTGAGTAGGTAGTTCAGGATGACCTGTGCCTCAAGTTGCCCAGGCATCTTGAATTACATCCACCATAATAATACATTCCCAGCCTGCCTTCTAAATTCTAATCCTTTGACTTGTCCGTAAGGGTATATGTGCCACTTGTTGATCGTGTTGTAAGCATTCTGGCACTGGCAAAGCGTGGCTGGTATTGGAGTTTTTTCTTTTTGAAAATAATACTAGAGCCAAGTTTTCATTTGAAGGTCAAGATTAACTATGGTTTAACTTAAACTCAAAAAAGCCATTTGGAATATTTGAGTACTGTTAATAAGGATGGCATATAATGTAGCAGAATGTTTATCTGGGCTTATTGTATAAACAAATATACCTCAAGGCAATTCAGAACCTACGCACATTATTGTTTAAACAAATTCCACAATGTGGACAGTAGCTTTATATGCTACATAATTTACAACATGATATGCATAACTAAGTTGTATTTTGCAGCAGATGGCGGATTAATACTGTGTTCTTACAGGTTTTGTGCAGAAATGAGTTTTACCATCAAGAGAGGAGCTAATGGTTTAGATTATCAAATATGTGCCTCGGACCCAAGAAATCCAAGGGATTCTTCCTCTGAGGCTGCATGTTGGCTTGTACTGACCAGCATACTAAGTGTGTAACCAGGGATCATCGCAACATCTGTTTAGAACAGACAGATGTTGTCATTACACACCTTCATCAGCATGCTCCTTCATAGTTAAAAGGAATGGCCGACTCCCACGCATTGAGCTCATAAAAGCAAACGATAAATAGAGAGAAAAAGTAAAAGTCTCCAGAATGTTTTGAATAAGAGGTCTCAAGACCAGAGAAAGAAAGAAGGAAACAGAATGTGGAGGCAGAACACATGGCAGTAGTGAGGAGAAACAAGTATTGGGACGAAGTCTCCAGCTACATACAAAGTTTGTCTCACGTGGGATTTTATAACTGCATAAAATCCGATACACTTGTTTCATTGCAAGCTGGAGGATGCTATATTATAAAAAGCTGGAGAAACAGCATGCAACTCATAAAAGACAGACAGTTGGAATTTACATATGTATCCATCATGGGGTCATGTGCACTAAGAGGCAGATCAAGCCAGTTAATGGGAATGGAAGGAGGTGCTTCCCTTTCCAAAGTGGAAGCTTTTCAGTCATAGCCAAGCCGATGAGACACACAGGCATCACTAAAGAGAAGGACCCTTTAGGACAATAAGAGGAGCAGTTGATACTCCACTTCAACAAAAGGACACAGCAGGCTGATGGTAGTGGCATTGCCGATGGAGGAGATAATGTTCTTATGTACAGAAAGGTCTTTTTATGCAGGGGACATTTATTTTTTTCCCCACCTCTTGCTTCCTTGGCTGGATCCTGAGAGTAACAGGTGGTCAGTGTTTTAAAGCCAAGTTCTTTCTTGACCACAGAGCTGTCTCTAGTGGGTTTTGTGATTCAGGGCCTGGGAAGAAGGAAAGGGCATAGCTATCAACTAGTCACTGACATGAAAATGAAGATCAGCATCTGAATCTCAGGGCCTCCCCTTGGAGGTTGGCTTTGACCCAAAACCACTTCTATCTACTGATAACAGATTGTGATATTTGTACTCCAGTTCCATTGATCAAGGCTGCCAGCAAGGTTCATCTTACTTAGATGTTATCCATGTAACAAAGAGAGGGGCAGATGAACTTGGCAACATGGGATTTGTTTGGGTCCTTGACCCTGTCTAGGTATGGTGCCTTCTGGCAGTTCAATATATTGTGCTCTTGGGTTTATATCCAGGTTCTAATCCTGCAGCTGGATTAAGAGAAAACTTTCTTGTAGTTTCTGACAAGCTAACCTCACAGTCAAATGCTCAGGACAAATCAAACCATTTACTTACACAGACCTCCTTTTTCAGGGGAAAAAAAAAAACTGCTGCAAACACTCTTCCTAAAGACAGACTAATTACACAGTTTAAGGTTGTAATTTGGTGATTTTCAGGGAAATCTGAAAGCTTCAGAAAATCTAAATGGTTTTGTAAGTCTTTAGAATGCACACTTACACCAGCATAAATGAGGGCTTCTCTCCCATTAGGGAACTGGAGTCTGTTACATTATCCCCATTGACTCTCCTAATGTCCCTGGCTCAGCACCATATGCAACAGATGCAAAGGGTCACCAGTGAAGGGCAAAATATCTTTGCAAATAATAGAGCTATGCTATCTACATAGCCAGTTTTCCCCACTCTGCACTTTGAGTGCTATTGCCTGTTTTCATGGAGTGATTTTAAAAAAAAACTTTGGTGGAGTTTTTTTGTTGAATATGATGGAAAGACAAAAAAAGAAAAGAAAAGAAAAGAAAAGAAAAGAAAAGAAAAGAAAAGAAAAGAAAAGAAAAGAAAAGAAAAGAAAAGGTCTCTGTTTTTCTCCAAGTATTAACCAAGCCCTGCCCAGAGCCTGCTTCAGATGGGCTTTGTCATTCTAAAGCCTTGTGTTTCTTTTACTCTTCCTGACCTGAGTGATTTGTTGAGGCAATCAATTGTCAATAATATCTAACAGGCAGGAAAAGAATCACTAAAAAATAGAAATGGCTTCATCTGTTTTCTGCATTCTAGGAGAAGAGCAGAATTCATCTCTGCAATGGACCCTCTTTTGTTTAGGAAGATTCACTGATGGGATTTTCAGGTTATGCAAAATTAAGCCCCCAAGACCAGTCCAGGGCACAGAAAGAAGAGCAAGATTACTCTGCATTATCAAGGGTCAAGAATTTTGCTTATGCACACTGGTTTTGAAGGCGCAGTGATGATCGTGTCTTCTAGGACCAGAGAAGATGGAAATAGAGGCACACATTTTATATACATACTCACAAGAGACATCAGGAAATTATGGCCACCTGGGTTCTAAGCAGGAAGATTTGTGAGAAATGTCTTGGTGTAGAGATGGCTGAAAGAAAAAGTAACACTCATGTAGACTAGTTATTTTGTGTTGATTCTCATTCTGATATAATCAAACCTTCTTCCCTCCTCCAGGATCTCTGTATAATTCTTTTATTATTCAATTAGTATGTGTTATATTCGAAACCACCTTGAATTGGTGGTTCTTTCAGGAAAGAAGGGGGCAGGGCTGTGTCTACACATGAAGGCAGGTAGTACCTACAAAGTTCAGGAGAAGCAGAAATAAAATCAGAATTTTTAAAGCAAAGACATGCAAGGAGATCCAGAGGTTAGAAGAGGCAGGAATGTCAGGCACCTGAACGTGCAGGAATTCTCAAGAAATGGAGAAGCAAAGCAGGCTTCCTCACAGGAGAGCTGAGGTCACATCATTTTGTTTGAACATGAAAAAGAGGGTATAGCTACAGTAGATTGCAATCCTGCCACAAATGGAACAGCTCAAAGTGTTTCTTGGTGCCCCCACACCTGAGACCCACCATCTGACCCAGCCTGGCTGTCCCTTTCCCACGGTCTCCAAGCACTATCTAAAACAATTCCGTTTTCTGACTTTTGTTGAGCCATTTTCCTCTATCTGAAAAGTCCCTGGCTTCCATCCTGGGCTTATTCACATTCTACCCATTCTTCAAGACCCAATTAAAATTCCACCTCTTTTTAAGAAGTTGACATTGACTCTTAGACCTATCTTTACATCTCACATTTCTGAAGTCCTGTAGCATTTATGTCAGGAACGTCATAACAGCAATGTGATAGTAATATTCTATTTTCTGTTCTTCTACCTTCATTTTGTTTTCTCCAAACAATAATGGAAATTCTTACAGTAAAGCAAAGGTGTCATTTATTTCTCCTGTATTTCTCAGCTCTAACTACTCTATTTCTGAAAACCTACTTGCTTCTCAATTAGCTTTTGGTTAATGGGCAACGAGTCACATCAGGCTTTACAATAAGCATTTGTTATCCAAAAAAAGCTCACTAGTGGGAAGTGATATTGATACATTAGTGGATCCACTCAAGCATTATATTCTCAGTTGATGTTGCTTAGGTGGGGCACTGTATAGTAAATGAAATTCTCAGAATAAAAAATTATAAGAAGTTCTGATTTCTTCCTTTCTTTATGGCGGTGACCAAACCAGCACATTTTCACCTCTTTCTACTTTTAAATGAAGTATTTGCTTCCAATATAACTTAAGAGAAGCCAAAATAAAGTAAAACTGAACAACTTCCTTTAGTCAAATAGTGATTCAACTTGGGAGGACTTATGAAACCTTTTAATAATTATTTCAATGTTAAGAGTACAATTAACTTAATGAGAGACTAGTATTTCAAACCTCAAATCAACTTGATGCAAGTTAAAGCATTAAAATACAAATAAGTGTATATTTTAAATACTTCTATTTGCTATATGAGTCAAGGGTACCAGAAAATCTATAAAATTCATTTGTGTCTCCATTTTATTATTGGTTACCTTTTAATGCTTTCTATCCATTGCATTTGCCACCTCTTGCACTCTTTCTCTTTTGCTCCAAGCTTTTTTCCCCCTGCACATTATTCTGCAGCTGACATTCTAGTGGCTTCTCACAGCATCTTCTCATTTATGAGCTGTCATCGGACTACCCTCATCTGCAAAAAAAATAATAAAATATAATTAAATTAAAATTAAATAAAATAAAAAGCTGGATCAACTGAGCACATCAGGAATTAAAATGATAATGCTGCTTGCATGAGGTTTAGATTCTAATGTCATAGCATAAGTAAGAAGAAAATTGTGTATTATTGAATTACCCATGAAACTGCCTTAGGTAGGTGCTGGGTAGAAGACCTTCTCTAACCAAGTTGAGCAAAGTCAGTTTTTCCTCTAATATTAGAAACATTCACTCTTTATTCAGGTGAACCACAGATACAGGAATTGGCTCCTTTCATACAGACCTTGTTGATCCCAAAATGAGATTCTATAAACATATGTTCTGAGATGCATACAGGAACCCAGACCCTGGCAGAAGGCACATTCTGGGCTCCAGGTTTAGGCTGGTTCAATTTGCACATTGAATACTTGTACGGCTTTACTATTAAGTATTGTTTAAATGAGTGTTTCTCTTCTCTGTTTCTTGTCCTCCTCTTTCCTTCCCTCTCTTCCATTCAAATATGTATGTTGATATTACATTGAGTTGAATATGTCTATAATGGGACTCTACCCTTGTACCAGGATAGAAGTGCCCACTGCCCTAGAAACAAAGTCATATTTCTATAATGTTCTTAATAATTCATTTGGAGTAATTAAAATGATATACAAAGATTTTGCACATCAAATGTGACAACTTTTGGGGTCTGGTAGGTGGGATTTTGGGCTTAACTCTCCACTGTTTTTCATGTTTGAATCATGTTAATAGATCTGGTTAAACAAAAGAAATTGTGATAAGTATTTTGGCATCATTAAATAGCTTTTTATTTTTTTTTGATATTGTGTTGCCTTCAAGTCTGTTTTTCCCTGCATCCCTCAGTCAAGATGCAATGAACTAAGATGTCAGTGAATCTTGTCACAGCACTGCTGATGCAACTCATGTGGCCTCATCTGACCTCTTAGCTCTTTTTAAAATTTTTAGTTTATTTTTATAACGGGTTTATTGAAACATAATTCATATTCCATATGACTCATCCATATAAAATGTACAATTCAGTGATTTTAGTATAATCAGTGTTGTGTAACCATCACTGTAATCAATTTCAGAACAATTTTATTACCCTCAAAAGAAACCCATAGCCTTTAGTTATCACACTCAAGATCCCCCATTGCTATACCTCCCAAGCCTTAGGAAACTAAGAATCTACTTCTTATCCCTATAGATGTTCCCATTCTGGATATTTTATATAAACAGAATGTGAGAGGGATTAGGAATATGGCATTGAGAGTCTGGCAGCACTTACATTAGATAGAAGGAAACATTTGCAGATTTGTGTACTTTAAACCAGTTTAGATGACTCAGTGAATTGGTTTTCAGAAATAAAAACTACGTCTCAGCATTTAACTGCGTTATACATCATGGGCACGAATGCAACCTAACTTGGAGCAGGCACTACAAATAAACCATGGAGCTACCACAATACATACTTTGGTTGTAGATCAACATCAGGTATATATCAATATTTTCTCAATGACAGTAATAAATTTACTGACACATAAAGGTATATTAGACCATTCTTTACACTTGTCATCCACTTGGCAGATTTGAAGAAAACTGTATGACCCTTATTAAATTCATTTTTTAAGTGATGGATTTATTATTTAAGTACATTAAAAAATAGATTACATAACAGAGAAAGCATTTTCCCCAAATATAAAAATAAAATTTATAAGGAAAAAATTTCCTTGTCAATAATTTTTCTAATTGTATCTCAAGGATATTTATTTATTTTAAAATTCAAAATGAAAAAAAAAAAATAAAATAAAAAATAAAATTCAAAATGATAACTATAATTGATTTACTTAAAGTTTTATTTGTTAATTTTTATGTATATACTAGAGGCCCAGAGTACAAATTTGTGCATGGGTGGGGTCCCTCGGCCTGGCTGGTGATCAGGACTGATGATGGGAGGGAGGGGGAAGGGGGACAACCAGCAGGGGGTGGTAGGGACCATGGGAGGTTGGCTGACCACCGGAGGTTGGCTGTGAGAGTGCACTGACCACCAGGGGGCAGCTCCCACCAGGGGGCAGCTCCTGCATTGAGCTTCTGCCCTCTGGTGGACAGTGCATATCATACAACCGGTCATTTAGGCATATATATATATATATATATATATATATATATATATATACACTAGAGGCCCGGTGCATGAAAAATTCATGCACCTG
>NW_005871160.1:3029353-3122182 GCF_000147115.1 Myotis lucifugus
GCATGAAATCATGCACTGAGGGGGGCATCCTCAGCCGGCTGCCCCTCTCACAGTCCAGGAGCCCTCAGGGGTGGGAGGTGACCCAAAGATCAGGGGAAGGTGATGCCCCATCACACCTCTGCTGCTGCCACTTCCAGCAGCACAAGCCTCAGCTGGCCCTGGTTACCTGAGACTCGGGTGGCCCTGGGCGGCTGGGCAGCGAACATCCGAGGCTTGCCTGCACCTCAGGCTGGCCTTGGGTGCCTGGGCGCTGAGGGTACTGGAGGACTCAAGAGGCAAGCATGTGGCAAGGCCGGGCCCAGTCTTGCCGTGTGCCTACTGCCCCAGCAGTGCTGAGGGGACTGGGCACCACCATCTTGTGGCTGTGGGTGTTGCCATCTTTGAGGGCGTGGCAGTAAATTAGCATGTTCCCTCCTTATTGGCTGTGGGCGCCTCCATCTTTGTGACAGTGTGAGGGTCAATTAGCATATTCCCTCTTTATTAGATAGGACTAGAAGCCCAGTGCACGAATTTGTGAATGGGTGGGGTCCGGCCCGCCCATCCCCAATCAGGGCAGATCGGGGCAGGGCCTGTCAGGAGGAGGAGATGGCAGGAGGTTGGCCGGTAGGCCCGCCCCAATCAGGGCCCACTCAGGGCCATGTTGGCTGGTGGGGAGGGGCTGCAGGCAATTGGCCAGCAGGTCCTGCCCCTGATTGGGGCAGGGGCTGCAGGAGATTGGCTGGCTGGCCTCACCCCCTATTGGGGTAGGGGTGATTGGGGATGGGGCCAGCCGGGGGTTGGGGCCTTGGGGGGTTGGCTGGCCGGCCCCACCCCCAATCAGGCCGGTTTGCTGACCACAGTGGACCTCATAGCGACCAGTTGTTCCGGTCATTACAGCATTCCTGGTCGCTGGCTTTTTATAGAGAGAGATTAGTATGATTTTATAAGTTTAGTCATAGTGGCAATAGTTTAAGATATAATTATTTACCTGAGAAACAAACTATACCTACTTTATACCTTTATATTATCTCAAGTTATATTTGTAGTGATTGGAAACTCTCAAAACCCAGATAGCTATAGAAGGGATAAGTAATCTTTTAATCATGGTGATAGCACCGTCTGCTAAGTGCCTATTACAAGGCACATGATAATATATTATCACATTAATCCTTACAGCTTCCCTGTGAGGTTCAGGGACTTAGGCTATACTTCTTGCTGAAGTTCCATGTATCAGGAAAGCAGCTTCAGCTTATTCAGCCTGCTGGTGGCAAATCCCATCATTACCATTGGTTTGATTACTCTTTCCATATTGCCTGCTGCCTCTTCATTTGGAGTTAACTCTTCAATCTCTCTCAAATCCAAAACAATAATACAAAAATTTACCATGTTGGCCATGAAGTGGTGGTAATTGAGACCAGGTAGGTTTCTAAGGCAGGTTGGAATGAGCTGTGCGATTGTAAGTGCTACCTTATAGATGTCTAAGTTGGCTGGTTATTTACCTGATAGATGTCCAAGTTGGTTGGTTATTGCCCACCCACATCCTAGATTGGCAAGATTACTAGCCAGGAAGATTCTGACATCAATGCCATCTTTTTCCAAGATGTCTAGGAAAATATAGTGGGTTTCCTTTTACTAAAATTGTTAAATAATTCTGATCTGTCTAGTCTTTATAATGTGTGTAACATGACTTTCAGATGCATGCTTTTCATTTTGGTTTTGTTTCCTATGACAACTTTTACTTTCCTTTGATTTATTAGAAGGAGACTAATTCACAGAGAAATAAAGCATTTAGATTATCTAAACATTAGGTAGTATGTGTTTATTGATTATCCATTATGGGGGTTGTTATAGGATTCAGAAGAAGAGTTCAAAATTAGCTTAACACTTAAAGAAGTTTCAAACCAGCTGAGGAGGCATATGTATTGGTGAAATGAATAACGGTGAAACACAGTATGACTAAGTGGAAAATGTCTGGTGCAGAAAAGGAGGGCGGCCCTAAATCTTGTGCAATTTTAAATTAAGAAATCTAGTTAAAATGTGTTTTTCTCCAGGAGAAGTAATTAGTGTCAGGGAGATGTTTATAAAAGTTTCAGGCATCATAGCATTAAATGTGCAGTCTTTGGAGTTAGATAGCCTGGATTTGAATCTGCCACTTCTCTGGCATTTATAAGCTGTGTGATTTCAGAAAATCATTTAACCTCTCTGGACCTCACTTCCTCATCTGTAAATCGGGGATACATTATTCATAGGTCGTGTTATTTATGTGGTGCGAGCCATGCTCATTTCTGCTATACTTTTCTAAGGGTAAATATGCCATGAGTCATTGACTCAGACAGTTGCCATTAGTTAAATACTTAGCAGGAGCCATTAGATGTTCATACTCTTTGACTAAATTCTACTCGTGTGTGTTTATTATAAGAAGGAAGTCTATGGGTAGGGTCAATTAACATTCGTTGAGACTACACTGGGTAAAGTCTATAAAATATTTTAAAATTTAATCCCAATGAAAACCCTGTGATTTAGGTCTAGGAAGCCCAGAGAGGTCATTTCATTTTCTGGAAATTAAGGAATAAAGTTAGCTTTCAGCTCATACCTTTAAGAGTACAAGGCTCCTAATGTCAACACGAGTCATGCCATAGTAGAAATACATTTCTAGATACACAAATATAGAATCTCCTATAATTAAAACAATCAGAAACAATTTAAATGGCAAACGTAAAAGAATGTTTCATTAAATATGGTAAAAACAGAAGGTGAATGAAGTTATTAAAATTATAATTGAGTGTAATAACTATTTAAAGTATTTATAAAGAGCATAATAATATAATATCTAAATTATATAACAAAATATATAAATATGCATTATACATGATAACACAAAATTAAAGGTATGCAATATATATGATTTCATTTAGTTTAGTCTGTATTACCTTTTCATAGAACTTCTCAAGACAGAAATTGTGAGGATACTTTGTGTATTATTAAAAGTCATTCATTTGTTTATAAAATTATTTTAAAACTGTATAAAGTAACTACTCTTTGTCAGCTACTGAGGCTAGTTTTGTATGTATAAGTGATAGCAAAACAAAGTCACTTCCCTGAAGGAACTTGCAATCTACTGAATTCAATAAAGGTATCTATATTTTCAAAATATATTTTTTTTCTTCCAAATTGAAATCTAGGTGGTCCAAGCATATAAAATAAATGTCTAAAAACAGAAGAACATTTATTATATAAACCTGGAGTATAGGATACATCTTAAGAGAAAAATATCTTAACACCATAAAAGAAATTACTGACAAGTTCAACTATATAAAAATGTTTTCACATGTTAAAAATTACCACGAATGATGACAAAATAAAACAGGACTGTATGACTTAGGGCAAATTAGTTTACTATACATAGCTGGGAAACTGTTAAAGAATTACCAGAGAACATGAAAAACACCAAATAAATAACATAATACAGCATAGAAAGATAAATATATATATATATATATATATATATATATATATATATATATTTAAAAGAATTACCTATGTTTAGAATATCTAAAGCAGAATATGGAGGATATGGGTCAAAGCTCTTAATAATAAAGAAAGTATCTAAAGTTTTTCTTGAATTGATGAAAATCAGCCATTTTTCGTTTCTAGATAAATACAAAGAAATCCATCCAGAGACATATTTTTTTCCCCAAATGATAATACATCCAAGACAAAACAAAGATCTTTAAAGCATACAGAGAAGAGAAACAGAACACCATTAGGGAACAGATAGTTAGACAGTCATCTGATTTCTCAATGTCTACCTGGGAAATCAGAGCACAGTGAAATGATGACCAGAAAGTTATGGAATGGGAAAAAAATAACAACTAATCTTGTCTGAGTCTCTATACAATTCTATCTTTAAAAAAATCATGCCTTCCTCCTCACCCAAAATAAAAAAGACTTAGAAATATAAACAAAAACTTATAGAATGGATTTATGCTTAAGAAAAAAAGACATACATTGGGAAGAAAAACTAGTTTTAGAAGCAAATGCAAATATTCAAGAGGATCATAAAAAATAAATAAGAGAACATATTTTAGTACATTAAACAAACACTGGTTATTAAAGAGAATAACAATAACATTAATGAATGCAGTATGAAAAATAAATCTAAATAATATGAAAACCTCAGCCAAAGCATATCAGTTAAAAAGCAGTCATTAGAATTGACACATTGAATTATTTTAAATTATTTGTATTGTTAAAAATTTCAAGGGCTAAAATCAAAGAGTATAGAGAGTGTATAACTTTAAAGAGAAAAACAAATCTTGGGGGAAATATTCCACCAAAAATCAACCATTAAAAGGAAACAAATGATGGAGAAAGTAAGTTTAAGAATAGGTCAGAACAAATTAAAATATAAAATAACTAGCTGTACCCGGCCACGCGTTGCTGTGGCTCAGTCTGGTTAAATGGAAAAGAAAGAAAAGAGAAAGTGCACGTTTCTAATATGTTTAATTTCACAATGCTTGTGGGTATACAATATTTTTTGTTGTTCCATTGTCTGTGCAGATATAGAGATTGTCTGGTTTGTCGACTCTAGAACATGCAACATATAATTGTCCATGTGAGAAGCAATCCGTGTCTAGATCTAAACCACATAATTCTAAAGATTCGCCCTGAGCTTTGTTGATGGTGATTGCAAACGCCAATCGAATTGTGAATTGCAATCTCTTAAATTGAAATGGCATATCCGTTGGAATCATAGGAATGAGGACATCTTCACCTTTGAAAGGTCCTGTCAAGATTGTTGCTTCTACGACGTTGCTCATTAATTTTTTTACTGCAAGCCGCATGCCATTGCAAAGCTTTGGCTGGTTGATATTTCGCAACATGATAGTTGGCGCGCCGATTTTCAATTGCAGTACGTGCGGTGGCATCCCTGGCAGATCGAGTGAATTTAAAAACTCTGTTGGATAATTAACCGCTTCATCTGCTTCCACAACAGTGTCGACAGACTTGTATGTGACTACCTCGCTTTGAATGTTAGACTGAATAATATTGTTAAGTTCGTAGACGTCTTTGTTCTTGGACGCAAGAATAGCTCGTTCACTCAGCCAATCGTGATTCTTATAATTGGTTTGAATATTGGGAAATACTTTTTCAACCAATTCTTCTTTTGATGTCACTTAATTGCAGATGTTATGAGGCAATGAAATTCATCCTGAGGTCAGATCAACCGGCACCTTTCCGTTCCCAATTTCCAGCAATTGATGTGAGAATATCTCAGTTGATAGATCGTTTTGCAGCTGGACACGCATATTTGTAGTTAATTTTATCTACAATTTATAATTGTAAACAGAAACATTGAAATGGAATAATAAAATATTTAGTATAGCGTGTGTTGCTTTTACGTCCAACAGATGGCGCTGTTTTTCAAAAAAGCATGTTTTTACCTGTCACAGGTGTGACATCTATATAATAGTAGGTATATAGGTATATAAAAACACACATATATTCGAATGCAACATTGTGTCAAAATTTCAAAGCAATCGGTGAAGAACTTTCAGAGATTTAAGATTTTGAACAAACGAAGATTTACAGTTTTATTTATATAGATATCAGTTGTTCATATGGTAAATAATGCAATAATTATTAAATAATAATACAAGGATAAATTAAAATTAAAAACTGTTTCTCAAAAGACATCATACAGAGATTATAAAGAGAAAACTTGAAGCAACATTTGCAATACAGAAAAACCTGAAAAGGGTTAGTACACAAAAATTGTAAACAACCTTAAATCAGTAAGAAAAAGACAAACATTCCAATATGAAAGTGGACAAAACGTGTGAGCAAACATTGTAGAATAAGAAAAGCACAAATGGACTCACAATCATATGAAAATATTCTCAACTTTATCAGAAATCAGAGAGCCATTCATTAAAATAATTGCTTTTGTAACATTGCAACATCTGAAAATATCAAGTACTCTCAAGCAAGTGGAGCCCTCACTGAGAGTGGGGGTCCAAGCTGAAACCATGACTTTAGAAAACAATTAGTTTTCTCTTATACAAGAGCTTCTTATTTTAATCTATTAAACATTGGCCATTAAAACCACTCTGTTGTGTTATACTCTCTTAACCACTGGCTAATACTTCAGTACAAAGCAACAGAAAATAACACTTTCCTTCAGCAAAGTGATATCCTCCAAAGACCTCCATGGAGTGAGTGCCACGACATGGTTATTTATAAAGAAAGGATGTGGGAAAGTAAATAGACACTTATATTGAGTACCTACCACCTACCATGTGTTGTGCTAGAGTCTAATCTTTACATTTATCTCACTTAATAAACATACTCACCATCTGAGATAGCAATATTTCCATTTTTAATTGAGGAAACAGAATTAACAGACATCTGCAGAACTGTGATTTCAGGTCCATTTTAGCACATACTGTTTTCAATCACCCTTTTTCTCTACAGACCTGGCACCTACTTCTGACATCCTGAGATAGTGAGCTGCCTAGAGCAAGACCTGTGTCTTCTCATCTTCATATCATTGGACTGTGGGTACAGATTAGAGTGTGCTCAGTAAATGCTCAGTTAATGACATTATCACTGGGAGTTTGAGGAATGACATTTTTGGCTCATGTATTCATTGTGAGTCATAATGGCCAGAGCGAAAGAGAAATGATCTAAATGATTCCATTTGATGAGCTAACATTATATTTAAGCAAACTGAGGCTTGCAGTGTTTAATAGGCACGACCATGACATTGTAGCCACAGAACCAAGTGGGAAACCCACCTCTGCTTCTCTCTTCTCCTGGTCTTCTCATTCAAACACCTCCTTCTGTGGATTTGGCTACTTTTTCTATGTGGACTAGAGTACAATCCAGTTTAAGAGTTAATTTGGATCTGTTCATCCAATCCATTCCCTGACTTAGGTATTTTCCTTAGTGAATTGAGCTGAGGACATTTTAATTAATTTATTATGTCCCTTCAATTAGGGGACCCAATTAATAATTGAAATGGGTTTTTAATTGGTTTATATCCTCCAGGGTATCATATTAATAACATAAATAAACTAACAGGTTTGCATTAAATTAGGATTCATCTATATGCGTATCTGTTGCCTCCCAATACATTATCTATTCTTAACCTCCAAAATTGAATGCAACTTTTTAAACAAAGGTGTTCTGATGCACCATTTCTTCTGTTGTTGTTGTTCCACTTTGAGGCAAGGTCATTGTATTTTCCAGTTGAGATGAAAAATGTTGACGTTATTTTTTGTCATTAGATTCATGATTCCTCCAGTTCTCCAGTCTTAACAATGGTGAATTCACCTGTGAATTGTCTCTCCTCTTCAGCCTTCTAATCACAGACTTATGCACCATCACAGATAGATCCTGAGAGATCATCTGTTTTCAGCCAATGAAATAGAAAACCACAGAGGTTACACAGCGCGCCCAATCTCACACAGCAAGCTAGTAATAAGGACAGCAGTCTCTATTTAGACATCTTATAGATTTTTATCTCAAATGTCATTTATTTTGGCCCTTCATTCCCCTTTAGAATGTCACCACACAAGGCCACACTGGATTGGTCTTCCCTTTTCTTGAAAATAACCGAATGATGTATTATATTGAAAAAACATCAAATTTATTTCTGTTATTCCCAGCACTTAGAAAAATATCCAGGATGGATAGTTTCTCAACTGCAAGTTCTTTGTAGTAATCTGCCCAAAGTCTTTTAGCATTTTCTCCTGCTCATAGCATTAACTCTGGGCATCCTCAGCAAGACATTCCAGCAGAATCCACCCCTGAATACTTGGCCTAAATTTACTTTGCCAACCTTGTTTCTGATGTTTTTCTTACAAGTTCTTTTCTATATGTGGTTGTCTCCTTTTCCATTGAATCTCACTAGCTTATTATTTCTTCCCTGCATCTAGTCCTGAAGGCTTCTTTAACTCAGGGGCAAAATTAGTTCTCAGACTATGATTTCTACAAACAGTAATACTTAATCTTCCTCATCACCTACTCTGGGATTGGGGCTTAGCAATCTGTTTTTATAAGTTCTCAAAGTGATCTTGTACACTAAAGTTTGAAAACCACTGCTCTAACTTCTTGGGTAAGGAAAGGATTCTTAGCCAACTCTTACATGTCTTTTAAGATTTCCTTTTTCCAAAATGTCAAAATGAAGTCCTTTCTAATACTTACACTTGCATAAAACTTGTCTTTACCAGAATCAGATTTTGCATATTTGGGGTATATACCTTATTATTTCCAAGTGAAAGTTGAAGGCAAGTGTCCTAGCCTTTATTCCTAATTATTCTTCCCCAAAATGCCTTACACTTGTTAGCACATCAATAATGCTTATTGAATCACTATGGTAGCAATAACAATGGTGACAATAATAATTATTATAATGGATATTTGTCCTATTTGTGGTCCTATGACATCTTTTACACATTCTTTATAATTTTGGAAATTTCTTATATATAGTTTCTACTTTCTCACAATAAAAGGCCAAAGTTACCCAATTTCTCTTATATCTAGTGCATGGCTCTACCAACCAGAGGACATAAAGACCTGGTGACGCAGAAAGGAAGAGATGGAGAAGTCCTTTCCTCTATAACAGTGATGGCAGTAGCAAAGGATATATATTTTTTTAAAAATTTCAATTACAGTTGACATATAATAGTATATTAGTTAAGATGTACAACTTAGTGATTAGTTGTATATATAACTGATGAAGTAAGTGATCACCCCAATAAGTTTAATACCCATCTCACATCATACATAGTTATTATAATATTATGGGCTACATTCCCTGTGCTGTACTTTACATCCTCACGGCTGTTTTTTTTTTAAAATAAATCTTATTGATTTCAGAGAGGAAGGGAGAGGGAAAGGGAGATACAAAACATCAATGATGAGAGAAAATCACTGGCTGCCTCTTGCATGCCCCACACTGAGGATTGAGCCCACAACCCTGGCATGTGCCCTGGCATGACCTCCTGGTTCATTAGTTGATGCTCAACCACTGAGCCACATCTTCCAGGTATCATGACTGTTTCTATAATTTGAAATTTGTACATCTTAACCCATTCCCCTTTTTCACACATCCCAGCTCCCCTCCCATATGGCAACCATCAAAATGTTATTTGTATTTATGAGTTTGTTTCTGTTTTATTTGTTTATTTTGTTCTTCAGATTACACATATAAGTAAACTCATATTGTATTTGTCTTTCTCTGACTGACATTTCACTTAACATAATACCTTCTATATCCCTCCAGGCTGTCACAAATGGCAAGATTTCATTCTTTTTTATGGCTGAGTAATATTCTATCATATATATGTACCACGTCTTTGTCCATTCATCTATCAGGGGGCACCTAGATTGCTTCCATATTTTGGCTATTGTACATAATGCTGCAAATCAATGACTATATTTTGAATTCCTGGCAAGGAAGAGGCATTGTAGCTGGAGACACTTGCAGTACGTTCAAGTTAAATGGCAGGTTCAAAGAGGACCATTGCATCTAAGGTTCATTTATGGCACTAGAAGTTTCTTTGTTCTTTTCATCAGAGTAGTTCTTGAAAGATTAGCATCTAGCATGCTTTTCTAGGTTTCCCAATGATTCTGTTGGCTACCCAATATATTTTCAATAAACTCATTTCTTCCTAAGCCAGTCATCTTTTTTTGTTGCTTGCAATATGGAACCCTGACTGGTGCAGTAATAATAATCATTGCTATATTTCGTGTACTAGTTGATATGTCTATTAAGCTGCCTCAGATCCCCAAATATAATAGAAAATTGACTAGTCTAAAAAATATTGCAGAATAAGTCACATCTATTTGATTTCTATTAGGCCTCCATATACGAATACGAATATCAGACACTGCCATTGTTCCAGAAGGGCAACATGAGGTAAAGGCTAAGGCATTTTTTTATGTTATAAACTACATCTTCATTCCCCAAGGCGACAATGGGCATTGCCACCCACCACATGTGCTAGGTGTTGCTAAGGTCTTTCCTTTGTTAGCTCACATTTTTAATCTCTAAAATCAAGGTTCTTCACTCTTGGCTTATCCTAGATGGGTAACAGGAAACATTCACATACCAAAGTTCAGACAGCATGACTGGCAAAAACACCCATCT
Source organism: Myotis lucifugus (assembly GCF_000147115.1). Lineage (NCBI taxonomy): Eukaryota > Metazoa > Chordata > Mammalia > Chiroptera > Vespertilionidae > Myotis > Myotis lucifugus. The sequence continues at coordinate 3,039,489 of NW_005871160.1, forward strand.
GACTCAGAGGGGCTCTCTTCCCAAAAGATACTAAATTATACCCAACTATAAAAATTTCTCTTTAATTGTCTAACAGGAATCTCCTTCAATATTCACAACTCTCTGAGGTGGGTATAGTTTGTTTTATCTTCACTTCACAAATGAGACTCAGAAAGGTGAAATCAAGGTCATGATTACATAGCTCAATGTTAGCAGAGCTAGAATTTAATTTTATGTTGATCTAGTACAACAGCCTTTATTTTTTTAAATATATTTTTATTGATTTTTTACAGAGAGGAAGGGAGAGGGATAGAGAGTTAGAAACATCAATGAGAGAGAAACATCGATCAGCTGCCTCCTGCACACTCCCTACTGGGTATTTGCCTGCAACCAAGGTACATGCCCTTGACCAGAATCGAATCTGGGACCCTTGAGTCCACAGGCCGATGCTCTATCCACTGAGCCAAACCAGTTAGGGCAAGCCTTTATTCTTTCTGCTGAAAATGCTGTCTGGAAAGGGAGGCCTCCTCCATAAAGTTTTTTTTTTTTCTGAATGCTCCTCTTCTTCTCCTCCCAAATCCCATCAAATACATTATCCTTAAAGTCTTAAATATACTTCTGTTATAATACACAGAACACTTTACTGCACATATTTGTTTATATTCCTATCTACCTGTCTGAACTGTCAGTTACTGGAAGCACAGATTATGCTTTATTTATTGTATCCATTTTTGTTTTCCATATTCTTAGTGTAGTTCATGGATTATAGTAGTTGCTCAATAAATATTTATTACATAAATAAATGGGTGAATAAAAGCAGAGGAGAAAAATCCAATTTTGTACAGGTATCCATCAAATATTCCCTTAGCATTCCCCAAATGTACACAACTCAAAGGAAGATAAATGCTCTGACACTTCCCTTTCAACCGGGGTGAACTCCCTATGACCCACTTAAGAGAAAATAACTATACTCTCTGAGATCAGGACTCTTAAACCCCAACTACTCAAAACATTCCAATACAGCTGGCATGCCTGGCAACTATGTGGATCCCTTTGCAGTATCTCACACATGGCCACTTCACTACTGACAAGGGTCTCATAGAGCCACACACATAAAGCTGTGTGTGCAGGCTGAAACCACAATATTGCTGGTCTGTTGCAGCTGAGAGTCCTGCCTGGTCTGGGGCAGGAGCTCTTGATAATGAACCCTGACTGACAGGCCCATCAGACACTTCTCAAAGCCTGCGAGTCACTTGCTTCCCAGACTCTGGGGATTGTCATGGGACCAGCAATACATGATGTGGCCACAGCTGTAGCCATTATGGTTACATGGAATTAACAACAAACTAAGAAGTGGCCATGCAATCTGACTGCCTTGCATTCAACTTGGGGAAATCCAGTTTATCACTGGGGGTCGGGGGGAGAAAGTAGTCATTTTTCACTTTCTTTCTTTGCTTTAACAGAGATGGCAGAGTGGAGGAGAAAGTGCCTAAGATTTGAATTCTAAGAGATCTAGGTCTGATATTGGTTTCCTTTCTCATTCTTTGTTGACTTTGGGAAAGCTATTTCCTGTCCCCAAGACTCTAATTCCTTTTCTACAAAATCGGTATTACAATATCTCCCTCTCAATATGCTAGCAAGGACTTACTGAGATGGTATGTGTGAAGTATCTGCTGTGTTCTAGGTACTTGGTGCATCTTGGGTTTTAGGCTTTCTTTCTTTATTTACTACTCATATCTCAGTGTCCTCCTCACTCCTTCCTTCAGCACAGATGTGCATGGCATTCTACTGGGGGAGGCCTGCAGGACTTGTTGAAAGAGAAGGCAAAAGCCAAGGGAAAATGAGAATGTAGCAGTTAAACAACTGTACCTTTCCTCCAAGGATAAACACTCTACAGGCAGGAAAAAGAATCCATGGGGACCTGGGCTGATTGAAACAGCTGTGCACTAATGTTCCCGCTGTGAAAGATGCTTCCTTTAAAGTGTTTCTGCATCTTCGAAGCACCACACTGAAGAAGGCCAGGTGATGTTCCTTCTGCTGAGCAAGGCTGAGGCAGACATCTGCATTAACTTCGCTACACATGCAAAAGGGCTTTGGTGCCTTGAGAGTGGCTTTGTGGGCAGTGACTTCCCCATTTGTCCTGGGCCACACCAATTATTGCAAAGCAGAGAAACAGAGTATTTCATTTCTAATTCTCCTGTGAGGATTCCTTTTGGGACACAGGGAAATTGGCAAAGTAGTCTTTGAAGTGGAGAAGGTCACGATTTGTATTGTTTTATCATCTCATTGTCAAAGGTCATGACTCCCTATTCCTCTGGTTCTCCTTTTGCAGCTTTAAACAATGGCTCTTCATTTTTGGCACTCTGCAGAAGCTTTGTAAGCACCCACCTGCCTTTTCCATGCCCAGTGCAGGCGTCATCCCTTGTCTGAAACACACGCTGGGCTCCTACAGGATGCTGAGAGGGGAGTTCACTAGTGTCAGGAGACTGGAGTTCTAATCTTGGCCTTTCGCCTGCCTTCTTTCTGACCTTGCATTGTACACTGACCTATTTGCAGTCTAGAAATAATAGAATCACAGGGTATCATATTGGGAGAAAACTTTAAGCATTTTCATTGAAGGTGTCCATTTCGGCAGTATCAGGAAAACATGCTACCTTTTTATTAATGCTGATTCCCAGGATTAGTCTCAGACCTTATGAGTTATAGGAAGAGACAGTCACTATACGGCTTCTTAAAGCATCATCAACAGCCAAATACAGCAGATGGCAGTTCCAATATGCCACAGATAAATCAGGAATGTAGGGACTATTTCACGTCTTCCCGCTTGTACAGAGGGAATAGCATCATATCAACACTTTGAGAATGGAGAAGAGAGGGCTTAGAAACTCCCTTTCATCTAAATCTCAGATAATTATCCAGCTGCATTTGAACTTTGATTTGTCAGCCATGCACAGCTCTAATAGGTGCCTTTGGGGCTCCACTTGGCCAAGCAAGCCAATGGCTGCCTCTTTGCTGAGCTTCCATTGGTGTTGGCAGCAAGATTCCTGGGGATGGCAAGCCTCCCCAGGGGCAGAGCTGGTCTTTGAAATGCCCCAGGTGGTGTCCTTGTGCATTGGGGCCCAAGTGAGGCAGGGATCTGAGTGGCGCCTACTCTGAAATGCCACTGCTGAGCCTGTGAATGATCCAAGAGTGGATCAGATTCCCAAGGCCCCAGCTGGCGGGTCTGTAGGAAAATCAGATTCCTGTGAGTCCTTAGAGGTCACAGGAGGGTGTGTGACTGCTCCTGGTCAGAATCAGGGAGACTCAGGTCAGAGACAGGAAAGGAGTGAATAGGGCAAACAGGAATGAAATGTGCCCAGGAGAAATGGACTCCAGTTATGTTTGCAGTTTGGCAATCCTAGGTGGTGTGTGTGTGTTTGTGAGGACTACACAGAGAGGTGGTCTTTAACTTCAGCAGTTGCAATCACCTACCAAAGGACAACACACACATAAGCACATTCACAAAGTAAGACACTCCTCCAGTAAATAACAGTGTCAGTTCATGAACCTCAGCAAAAACAGCAGTAGCAGCAACCAAACAGCGCATGTGTACATAAAAACACACAGACAAACTCATATTTACAGCCCACTTGCTGGCTGACCCTCAAATTCTAACCAGTTATTAACCTTTTTTAGACTCATGGCTATTGGGGCTAAGAGCTGTACAGTTCATTTATGTTTACATTTCCTCAAGTGCAGTACTTGGCACCCTGTAGCAAATGTTTGTAGGATAAATTAGCAGAGGTAGAAGAAATGATTTTGGTGTATCTTTCTTCCTATTGAAAGGTGGATATGATAAAAGCCTCCCAAATCACACATGTGATGAATTGTAGTAAGATAGCAATGTTCATCATATTTTAAAACAGAGAACGTTAGGCATCCATGAGATTTGAGACCTCTTGGCTGAAAGCAAGGGAACTTAGTAAAATCCATGAAATGCATTAACTCCAAGACAGATTCATAAGAAACAAAAACTTGTGAAGTCATCTGTGATAAACAGCATAACAAGGATAACATCGTGCTATTATTTGTTGCATACAACGCTGTCTCTTCCACTAAACAGGAGCTCACTGCATAGCTCACTTCTGGTGCCCTGGTGCCTTGCAGTGTGTATCAGATCCGGAAAGAGATCACTCTGTACTGATTAAAGTGCACAGACATGTAAATATTGACCAATAAACTATTTGAAGTGTATGTTTACTTCAACATTACATAGGTACCACTTCCAATTGACCTTGTAAATGAAATGCTTGGCAGTTTAAGGGGAATAGAATGCGTACAGAGATTTTCCAGTGTTTATTTTCACATTGAACATCAACTAGGCCCCAAGGCTAATGCTATTGACCTGTAACACGCATAGAGATATGGCAAGACAACCAGTCACTTGGTCAGTGAGCCTAAAAGGCCAGGAAGATCCTGTCCTCAATGGGACACTGCCATCTGGTGTATGCCCCAGGTTAGACGGCCAGTGAAGGGATGTAGCCCAGGGTCAGGAAAGTTGGGGAGGAAGAGCTAACCCTTAAATGTATGCATTCCAAAGATGCTCTCACCTACTGGGTTGGAATCTTGGAGCTAAACACTTAAATTATCCAGAGATGTGATGTAAAGGATGCTGAGCAAGAAGGAATAAAAATATCCTCCGATATCTGTAATACTGTCAACAATAAAAAGTTTATTTAAAAAATAGAAACAAAATAGATGTCTGTTGCCTAAAACAATAAATAAATAAAACAGGTGAATTCTCCCAAGTGTCTTTGAATAATAAAAATTTTAAAAAATGTCCTGAGTATCTGCAATAAGTTGAGCATTTGTCCTTGGTTATCTCATTTAATCCTTAGTCATCCAACAAGGTAAATGGTAAAATGGTCATAGCACAGGTAAGGAGGACCAGAGAAGTTAGTAAGTTGTCTAAGGTTACACATGTAGCACTATAATTAAACCACTGCTCCTATCCCCATGCTCTGCTGCCTCTATGATTTTTTCATTTCAGTAAATAGCCTCTTAAAGAAGAGAGATGCTTTCCCCTTTGTCCAAATGTGGTTTTAAATAGAGCTAAATAGTCCTCAGTGATCAATAACCTGCTGCTGTAGACAAGGACACCAGAGTTCCTGACATCTTATTACTTACCAGCGAGGTGGAGAGAATAGAAAAGAATGAGAATAATGCATAATCACACATTAAAGTGATTGAACACTTAAAAATTAGTGCAATGTCAAGGCCAAAAATATGATTACAAATAATACAAGTAAATGTTTGCCATTGATCTAGTAAGAAACACAGGAGGGAAAAATAGGGAATTTTACCGTCTTGATTAAAATTTTTGATATATTGCATATTATGTATTTTCCATTAATTTGATTTTTGCCTTGCAAATACATTTTTAAGCTTTATTGAGACATAATTGACCTTATATTGAGAGATAAATGACATTATAACATTGTGTAAGTTTAAGGTGTACAACTTGTTGGTTTCATACATTTATGTATTGCATAATGATTAATCCCAGAGAATTAGTTAATACCTCCATCTGGACTCATAGGACTATTTTTGTTTGTGGTGGAAACATTTAAGATCTACTCTCTTAGAAACTTTCAAATATGCACTAAGTATTACTAAGTATAATCACCTTGCTATACATCAGACCCTTAGAACTCAATGATCTTAAAATTGGAAGTTTGTACTATTTGGCCAAAATCTCCCCATTTCTCCCACTCCAGCCCATGGAAAACCAACTGATTCTATGAGTTGGGCTTCCTTAGATTTAACATATAAGTGATATTATAAGGCATTTTTCCAACATATTTTTTACTTATTCATCCATTTATAGACACATAGGTGATTTCTATGCCTTGGCTATTGAGAATAATGCTGCAGTGAACATGGGAGTGCAGATGTCTCTACAAGATTCTGATTTTAATTATTTTGGATATATACCCAGGAGTGGGATCATAGTTCAATTTTTAATTTTTTTAAATATATTTATTGATTTTTTTACAGAGAGTAAGGGAGAGGGATAGAGAGTTTGAAACATCAATGAGAGGGAAACAGCGATCAGCTGCCTCCTGCACACCTGATACTGGGGATGTGCCCGCAACCAAGGTACATGCCCTTGACCAGAATCGAACCTGGGACCCTTGAGTCTGCAGGCCAACGCTCTATCCACTGAGCCAAACTGGTTAGGGACAATTTTTAATTTTTTGAGCAACCTTCATACTATTTTCCATAGTGGCTGCACCATAATTTTGATTTTGAAATATGAGCTTAAAAGTTTATTTATCTTGATTACTAAGAGTGGCTTTATTTTTTGTTTGTTTTTTTACCTCCTTAAACTTTGTACCTGGAGAGAAAGCCTAACTAGAGAGAGCCTAACTCGTCCGGGTCCCAAGGCATTTGTATTTTGGCTTGCTTACTATTACCATGATGTATCTTGTTTTTTCATGTGAAAAAAATTACATGATTATAACATTCTTATTAATGATAAGACATTGATAGAACATAATAAGATAATATTATAAACCCCTATACCTCTGGGTTTTTATGTATTTATACAAATAACAACTGTTTTCTCTATACTTATGCTTAATTGGAAAATTAGATACATTATTGGATGTTACATTTCAATGCAAAGCACAATACATATGTCTTAGGGCTGTTGGTCATAAAGTAATAGATACTTGCTCTTATGGGCACCTCAAGAAATGTGTGTGTGTGTATGTGTATATGTGTGTGTACTTAGTGTTAATGCAGAATATGCTGTTGTAACTGATGTTCAAATTAAGCCAACAATATTGCCAGGTAAATAATGTTTTTTACCAACACATTGCAAATTTTGAATAGCCAACGTGTCAGCCCATAGGTTTTTACACAAAAATAGGTTGGGAGTGAAAAGTCACATTAAGTAGAACAAAGTCCTCTTTAATGGGAGATGTCTGAGGTACCTTTCATGCAACAATAAATCAAGGACATCCTTAAGCCACTAGCCATCTCAAATAAGTATCTTGCAGAAACTCAGACACAGATTTAAACTATTTTCAAACAATACAATATCCCTTGAGAAATTCCCTATTGATGGTTGGGGATTTGGGCCAAAGGGTACAAATCATAAAACCTAGGAGACACTGTCAAGGTGTTTTTTAATTAAGTTAAGGCTTGCTTCTGTTCAGCTCAAAGAATACTAATTTTATGTCAACTCATAGCAAGCGGAAATGAAGAAGGATGTGTCATGGTAAATGACTCGCTCCCAATCCTTCATGCCATGGAACAATCTAGATCTTACTTCTGAGAAGTTTTGTTTAAACTTCCATCCCACATCTCCTGGTAAGAATGCCATTTAATGTGCCATTAGCAAAGCAGAGCATTTAGAAAACATAATGAAAAAAAATTCAGAAGAACTCAAAAAAGGCTGGAGGGAAGACCTTATTTTCATATTAATCTTGTGACTAAGCCAGAGTCTGGGAAAAGTTGTGCAAATTCCTTTGTAATTTATCTGGCAGAATAAGATTTCAGTCAGATAAGGTACTTACAATTGAGAAACTAGCTTCTCTCCAGCCCTAAAGCAGGCTAATTGGAAAGCTGTGGGCAGAATTCCTGCCAAAAAGCAGGGAATCTTCTCAAAAATTAATGATGTCCTCCTGTCAAACTTTTGGATGCTGTCATGAATCTGGTGGATTACAGTTATATGGCATTTTATCATGTCTTTGATGTTGCTGTTGGTGTACCCTGAAGAAGTAATGCTATTCTAGGTGGGACTGTGAGGCACAATGTAGGAATACTTGAGTGTGTGTGTATGGTGTTGAGAGAGAGAGAGAGAGAGAGAGAGAGAGAGAGAGAGAGAGAGAGAAGTTTGGGCTGGTGTCTATGCATGTGGATGCATCCCATAAAGGTGACATGTATTATAAGACTAAAACAGATACTGATGAATGAGTTTAGGAGTCATTATAAGCTCCATACTGAATTTAAAGTGTTCTAACCCCAGAGAATGTGGCTGGCATTGATAGCCAGCATAGAAAAGAATGAGAAAAATGCATTGAGTGATTCCCTTGGAGATTGTAACACAGCAAATAATAATGTAGGAAAAGCAAGAAGTCTTCCAAATATGTTGGGAAAATTTTTTAAGAGAAGGATAACATTGGCTGTGAGGTACAGCTGACTGATCACATAAGCAGCATATGGGATGCTGAAGTGCTCCTAACTTATTTTTGAGCAGCTTAACAAAATTAATGCTGTTTTTCCAGATGCCTAATTTATACCACAGAAGTGTTCTCCACATCGGATCTCAACCAGAAGTTGATTTGGCACCTGGCAGGCATGCATCCTTGGCAACTGAAGACATCAACAATGAGAGGAGAGCCTACAACCTTCCTCTGTACCCAGGAAGCGGTCAGAACCTTGGCACACAACTTTGGGAAGATTACCAACCTTTGGTTTTTGGCAGCCCATTTACATGCTTTATCTGAACTGCCTATCACTGCACAGGTAGGGGTCTCTCCATTCAGCCATAGTGGTCAGGCAGACACTGGATGAATATTTGAGTTTGCCCAAGTCATTTTTGGCTTTTGCTTTTGGATACTTGTAAGAGAGACTGTCAACTCAATTCCTTGAATAATTGATTGTGAAGATGGTTTATGTAGATAGAAACTTAATGAAGGCTTTGCAGAGTAAAAATTTCCATGTGGAATAATGGTATAAGAAAAGGCATAATAAATCCTCACATCTATATAGCTCTTTATTGTTTAATATAATGGTTAAGGGCACATCCATTGGAGTTAGACTGAATTAGGTTCTTCAGTTATGTTAACTCCTATGAAAATCAATTGGTGAAATTCAGATTCCATAATTCCTTAAGGCTTTTGCCACTTATAAGCTATGTGGCTTTGGGCAAATATTCTAACCTCTCCAATGATCTTGACACAATGGAGATAATTAATACATAGGTAATAGAGTTGGTTTGAAGATTTAAAAGTATATTTGTGGAATCTAATGAACAAAATGGATCTGGGAGAAGTGGGGAGAGGGAGGAAATGGAGACCTCTGTAATACTATCAACATTAAAAATTAAAATAAATAAATACTCAGAATTAATAAAATATGCTATAACAAAATAATATGTATAAACATATTTTTATATTATGGTTCCTTGCAAGTAAGTAATCAATGACAGTTAATAAATTTATTATGTATTATGTTTTATGAAGACCTTCACATCAATCCTTTAGAATTAGGGATGAAATTTTATGAGGATGGTCCAGGCAAACTTATCAAGTTAGCCAGGCTATTTAAACTTTCCTCAGATTAAAACAAACAAACATGTAAATGAACTATGATCTCCACCAATAAGGGCCACCTTTATACTTTCAGCTATTGGAGCATGGACAATATATTAGTCATCTATCCCTGGAATGGTTAAATCCCTCTCTTTGCCATGTCACCATTCTACAAGTGGAAGTACACTGTCAGGTAAATTTAATTTGCATCTCAGTTTGACTCCTAACTGATTGTGCAATCTTGGAAAAATAATTTAACCTTTTAATCCTCATCTATAAAACAGGAAAAATAATAGTTTCTAGCTCACAGGGTTTAGAAAATTCAATGAGACAATTCTTATAAAGGGCTCAGCTTCCAGCACTTTATAGGAATACAATAAATATTATCTGTGATTATTCTATCTACAAGAATAAAAGAGGACAAGAAGCACAACAAAAATGTATTGAGTACCAACACTCTGCCAGATGCTTCCTGTGTATTATTTGTTTTATTCTTTCAACTTCTCTGAAAAATGGGTAGTGTGGTACTCCTCTTTATGAATGAGAAATCTGAGGCTCAAACAGGTTATGAAACAGTTAAACACATTAATTGTTCATATACTAGAGGTCCAGTGCACGAATTTGTGCACCAGTGGGGTCCCTCAGCCTGGCCTGTGGCTCTCCAAAATTCCCCGACAGCTCCCAGATTGTGAGAAGGTGCAGGCCAGGATGAGGAACCCCACTGGTGCATGGTTGTCCAGCTGGGGAGGGACCACAGGAGAACTCCAGGGCGTGTCCAGCCTGTCTTGCTCAGTCCCCATCGGCCAGACCCCAGCAGCAAGGTAACCTACTGATTGAAATGTCTTCCCCCTGGTGGTCAGTGCACGTCACTGTGAGTGGTTGAGCAGCCTTAGCATATCATTAGCACATTACGCTTTGATTGGTTGAACTGACGACTGGATGACCAGACACTTAGCATATTAGGCTTTTATTATATAGGATTGTATCAAAGAAACATCTACTGAGAGCCTACTCTTTGCAAGACACTATTCTAAGTATTGGAACACCCCATTCCCTGATTTCATAGAGCTTACTCTGTGGTGAGTGGAGAGAGAACTGAGTTCAGAGAGGTACTGGGAAGCTAGAGAGGGTGAAGCATATAGATTGTGAGAGCCTTGTGGGCCAGTGTGAGGATTTTTGCTTTGTCTTTTAGGAGAATGTGCCTTCAGGACCTTTGTATTTGCTTTAATGTTCTATACGTTTTTTATGCAACTTTATTTTAAAAAAAGATTCAGCTTATGGGTTAATTAACATGAAGATCCTAGCTCAGGGGCTACAATCTAGAACTGTGGGGGTTATTAGAGGACTATATCAGGCAGCTACTGTGAGAAAAACCCTGGTATGCATTTTTGGGCAGGCGACAGTGTGGCACTGGGTGCCCCTCCACTCCAACAGATGTCTCAAGACACACAGCAGTCTCCTCTGTCACTTAGGCTATTCCAGTGATGTGGGCAGTGACCAGCACCAACCAGAGAAAAGGCTGAGGTAGGGCAGACTTGACTCTGACTGATATGGTCCCTTCCCCTAACTTAGATACTTCTACACTTTGTGCATTAAGATGCCTCATATGATGCCACTGCCATCACCAGATCCAAGATTAGCAATTAGTGTCCCTATGGATAGTCAACCTTCACAGTGAAAAATTAATAAATCATGTTCAATAGAGAAACAGGAAGTTATTGAATAAATGAGTGTGCATGCTTCTTACTATCAATCAAAATTTACTTGCTCTATATAATTTCCTTTAGTAGAAAAACTATTTAGATACAACAATTTATTCAACAGTGTACACAAAAACATATGCCAAAGACACAACCTTTTGTGCCTTGACTTTACAAAAGACACATACTGTCAGAGGCGTCTTAAAAAATGCTAAAACCTAAAGGGATGGTGATGCTCAGCGTGGAAATTATAGGCATCATGGAAGGCTGGGCAAAGAAATGGATTTTTCAGAACATAAATATACCTTGAAGTCAGTTTTGGAATTTGACCATTAAATTCCCCTTTAATAGATGCTTTCAAAAAATGTTCTCTTACTAAGACAAGAGCATTTTCTATATTCCCTGAGTTTCTAAAATGGGAATACCTTGAACATGAAATTGATTGCTTGTCATTTGCTTCATCTTAGTTGCCAATTCAGAGCACTGCAGAGTCATTTTATAAAAAATTAGTGAGAGGAACACTCAAATGAGCACACAAAAGTGGGGCTTCTGGGAATACATACATCCGATCACAATCATATTCTCAAGCCTTCCCTCCTGAAAGGAAGGAGAAGACTACTTGGATAATCAACTGGTCATCTGTGTTGGTCTCCTAGCTTTATAAATGAAACAGTGACAGTTAAAGTACCTAAAACATATGAAAATATGTGTGCATTTAACACACACACACACACACACACACACACACACACACACACACACACACACACCTTACTGGAGACTATCTGTGACCATGGAAATAACTGATTTTTCAATGTGAGTACATGACCTTCACTGTACCCGCCAGGTGCCTTGCTTTCCCAAGCATCTGAGCATTCCTTCTCTGCTGTAAACATTTAGCATTAATCCAAAGCCTCTCATTAAGCACAGTGAGTGTTCTTTTTGACATAGTAAAACGAAAGCTAGTATAATTTGTGCATGCCAACGGGTAGACTTCCTTGCCGAAGGGGTTTTCCCTGCTGCATATGGAAGGTGCTGAACTTGTGTCCTCTTGCCAAGATATGATGATCATGCACTGTATATCCATGCATAAACAATTTTATGGAGAGTGACACTCCCTATGGATCTCTGGAGAGATGAACCAGACTCCTCTATTTTTTAGACTTGAAGTGTTTATGAATTGAAAAACATGTAACATCCTTCTCAACATAAGCACTGAGTCCCACATCTCCTGTGACTGCAGACAAGAAGCGTAATCCATGAAATTTTTTTTGAAAGGATATACTGAGCAATAACCATTAGCATAACAGAGTGAATGTTATTTCCATAACTCTTTTTCTACTCTTTTTCTCTGCACATATATGTAGTTTTATATATGAAGTCATCTATCTATCTATCTATCTATCTATCTATCTCTATCATCTATCTACCTATCTAAAATTTTTACACAACATAAAACTTCCCTTCCCAGGAACCTCAGAATTATTGCCAAAGACCTGGGAATTTATATCTAGAATAGTATCTTAACTCATTGAATCTTAGTCTTTTTATCAAAACAAAAAGGGAATAACTACTTTTACCCTCTCAACCAAACCAGGTTATGGGATAGAACCAATAATGAGAAAGTACTGGGGAACATAAAGCACATTTCAGATCCTAGAAAGGGGTTGGGGGAATTAGAATGTAAGAATGTAAATGTCTATGGCGTATTTGCATGAATTTCAATTTAGTAGTACCTTTAAAGAGAAATGTGTTCATCTTCAGCCATAATTCTTAAAATTACTCTACATTCTGCAGTTTGATAATTGGTGCATTATACATGAAGTAGGACTAGTTTCACAGCTGGACTTTATAGCATGGCACTATTTAGAATATTTTTGTGGATAATATAGTCTTCTTAAAGGTTTCTCTCCATAAATTTTAAAACTAAAATATTAGAAAGTATGATATTGCCATGCCTAACAAATCAAAATTGTTTTAGGGTATATTTGAATTAATGCCAAATTTCCCATAGGCCTTTTCACATTTATAATGAGACAGTCACATATTAAAACTACCATTCACATTTGGGGTAACTCATGGAGTCCAGAAGTAACATCTTGGGGACTAGTGCAAGCAATAACAACAACAGCAAATAATCTAGTTCCTCATTTAGAAGAAGGTGCTGAAACATTTGGAAATGTCAGAAATATTTATGTAAATCAATTCAAAATGGCAGCTTGAAGTTTACAACTCAGTGATAGTGGTGAGGTCACCTCTAGGATAATAATCTGCTACATTTCATGGAGGAAGAGATTCCCTAATATAATTCTCTTAAAGACCTCTTTGTAGGTGATATCATTCCCATTTTTCAATAAGAATATTAATTTTCATTTATATCCATTCTTGTGCCAGAAATAATTTAAGGAAGACAAATGCATGTAAATATCCATGTTCCCATCATTTTACCAATATAAGAGCTCTTGCTAGTAAATGTCTCTTCCTCCAGTTTCATACTCTTGTACGATAGAGTAGAAAACTGTTTCTTAAGCAGCCAGATGGTAAATTATTTTAGGTTTGCAGCTATACCAACTCGGTTGCAACTAAGCAGTTCTGCCACTGTAGGATGAAAGCAGCTGTCAACAAGACAAACAAATGGGCATAACGGTGTACCAATAAAACTTGATTTGCAAAAACAACCAGATTTGGACTATAGTTTACCAACCTCTGATCTAAGGTATCTTGCAAATGTCATGAATCCTTTCCTTACAAATTCTATTCAAAGCTCACTTCCATCAATGACTTCTAAGCAGCTTAAACCAATAATCAGCCCAACCTGCCAGGAAATTCCACCTTCCCATGCCTTTTATACACATGTGTGTGAGAGAGAGAGTCTGTGCATGTGATTTATTGTCTGTTTTAGCAAATATTTTAGAATTTATCTTTCCCTTTTTAGATTGTGTCCTCTTTAAAAACAAAGGGCCTATTCTTTCATTGTAACTGGGCTTGCTCATATAATGAATGCATTACACTGATAAGTGTTCAAAAAATGTGGTTGAATACTAAAAGGGAATAAAGGAATTCAAATTTATTGTGTATTTAAATACAATTTAAGAACTTAAAACTTGTGTGGGAAGAATAACAGGAATTCTTCTTTTGGAATCTGAAAATAGAATGCATGTGCGGTCATTGGCATTTCTTAAAACACCTAGATTTGGGCAGGAGGTTCACAAAAGTGATGCTATTTTGGAGGGAACTTTCTCTGCCCAATAATAATACTCACTGTGTCATTGCATCACCAGCTCCAAGGCACACCATTCACACTGCATTCTATGTAAAACCCTGATGAATAGATAACTGCTGGTCAATTTGCTGTTCTGTTCTGGGCTGTTACTCAGGTTAGGAACATTTTTGGCCTTCATTAAATGCCAATACAGTAGAGCAAGCTGAATCCTATAAATAAAAAATGTACTTGGGCCAGTTTAGCTACAGTTCTGAGTGTCTGTCAATTTGATTCAACTTCTATTTCAATAGTTTTATTGTCATGACAAGGTAAACATAAGCTCAAGAGTTGCCAAAGTCAGCACTTGGGTCTGGAGATAGCTTCTGCACTGATTTGCTCACTGTTTTGAAGGAGAGATAGACCAACTGGCACATGTTTAGAAAGGCTCCTTTGGCCTTGTATAAAAACAATCCATCAGAACTAATGCTCTCCTCCGGGCCAACATAGAGAAAGGCCCTTATTTGTTTGGCTTGCTTTCATGGGCCAATCAGCTAAATATCATGTTGCCAATGCCAACCCTATGTGATGGAACCATGAAGAACAGTTTTTAATGCACATGACACTTTAAAGTGATGAGTATTCCTGTGGTTGTTATTAGTCATACTATAGACCAGAAGTCAGCAACATTTTTATTAAAGGGTCAGATAGAAAATATTTCAGGCTTGCAAAACCTAACGGTTTCTATCACAACAGCTAACATTGCCATTGTAGTAGAAAAGTACCCATAGGTAAAACTTAAAAGAATGCACAGAGAATTGTTCCAATAAAAATGTGTTTACAAAACATGCAGCTGGTTCACAGGCTGTAGTTTGCCAACCCCTGGTTTAGACTTTCCATCATACATTGGTCAAAGCACTGTACAAATTTATCACTCTTTACTTCCTGAGCCATAATTTGAACTCCTAGCGGGCTCTTTGCATTCACTTTGTAACATAGACCACAGGTGCAATTACTTTGTTATTGTCTGGATTATTTGCATTTGTAAGCCTAGTATCTACAGCAGGCTCTGGCAAAGAGTAGGCACACCACAAGTATTTATGAAAAAACGAGTTACCTGGTATATGTACTAGTGTATAACCTAGAATGTAAGGTACATCGCTCAAGAATAACGGGGCCCTACGATGCTTGAAATACACAATGGTTCTCTTTTCACATATTCAGATCCAGGAACATTTTTAAGGCCCTTTGTTTTGTATCTCAAAGGTCTAGCCATAAGTTATAGGAAAAAGGTGGATAATAGCAGCTAATATAAAAATAATATTAAAGGACATCTAGCTCAAAACCAGGAGTATGTAAAATAGTTGCAATAGTACCACCATTGAGAAAGTGTGCAAGGGGCAGTAAAGAAAGCATTCTACCATATTTCACAGTGACCCCAGAAGCAGCTGTGTGACATCTTTTTCTCTCTAATGCCACTCTTGTTATTATCTTCAGATAATGTTTTCTACTGAGCACAAACTGTTCTAAGCAACTTTCTAGACTTTGAAGAGAGTAGAGAAGAAATTATAGCTTCTGCCTCTTATATTCTCTGTTTAGTCGGGCAAGAAGTTAAGCAATGTAATGATTAAAATAGAATTGCATGATCATGTGAGGGTATGAAAGAGTGAAGAAGAAAAGGAGAAAGTAAGCATTTAGATTTTCTTAATTTATGTAAGGGAGAATCCTGTCCACACCACTTAAATTTTCTCATAGTTCAGTAGTGTATTTTTTCAGCCTTTACTTTTTTATACCAAGACTCAATTCAAATCTTATTTGCAAGCTAAACTGTTAAAACATTTTTTTTTCTGGGCTTATCTTCAAAACATATCCAGAATCTAATCTTTTCTTACCACTTCCAAATTATTAGCTTTGTTCATGCCCATATCCTTTCTCTAATTGGTCTCTCTGTTTCTGCTCTGCCCTCTTTCAAAGTCTCCAGTCCTTAAAAAAGTAAGTTTGGTCATGTCACTCTTTTTTCAAAATAGCTAGGATGTTCTTATCTCACTCATAATTATAGTCTTTCTAATGCCCTATCAGGCTCCATATGACACGTTCTTACTCCTCCCATTACCTCCTTTTCCACTCTTCCTCAGTCACATTTGGCATCTTATTTTACAAAGCTTAAAAATAATTATTACCCACATTTAAAGAGAAAATTTAACATGAGTAACCAGCGTTATCCAACTACTAAATATCATAAACTAGATTCAATTATAAATGAGTTTAATGGTAATACTTTGTTCTCACTTTCAATCACAAGATGTATACTTATGACATATTTGCTAGTTGAAACCACTTATAATTAAAGTATTTGAATCATTCCTTACCTCTATGGAAGGATACATTTCCATAAATGAGCAGGTAGACTACATTGCCCTTTTCAGTATTTCAATATCCAGAAACCTCAGTTAATGAGAAGCTCCGCACATGGCTGGAATCTTATGACCCTACAACTCCAAACAGAGGGTCTGGCACATAGACAGTGCTCATTTATGGTGCTCTATCAGTAGTCCTTGGTGAGAATGAAGACCCTGGGTCTTTCCATCATCCTAAAGTCCCACCCAATAGTATGATAAGCACAGGATCATTTTGGTGCAAAGTTGGTGTTAAGAACTGAATTGTATCCCCTCAAATTCATATGTTGAAATTCTAACCCCCAGGACCTCAGAACGTGATCATATTTAGAGACAGGGCCCTTTAAAAGGTTATTAAGTTAAACTGAGGTCATTAGATTGGCCCTATTTCAAAATGAATTGTGTCTTTTTAAAGAGAGATCAGGACACAGACATGCACAGAAGGAAGACTATATAAATACATAGGGAGAAGGGGAGCCATCTACAAGTTAATGAGAAAGGTCTCAGAAGAAACCAATCCTGCTGAAACCTTGAACTCAGACTTCTAGTTTCCAGAACTGTGAGAAAATTAATTTCTCTTGTTTAAGCCATCCAGGCTGTGGAACTTTGTCATGCAGTCCCAGCAAATGAACACAGTTGAACTCAAAATATGCATTATAATTCCTAATGAAATTGCTTACATACATGCCAAATTACTTACAGCAGCACTCACAGGGTCTGAAGGGGTTGGGATATAATCAAATGGTATCAAAGGGTACCATAAATATTAATTTGGCTCTAAATACAATCTTGTTACTAACATGTAATGATGTATCCCCATCTTCACTTACACGTGTAATTTTTACAAATGTCAGTCTACAATTTTAGATGTGAGAGAAATGTAAGTTTATTCTTAAGTTGAAATGAATCTGTCCACCCCAATTGGTTGTGGTGAAATAAATTTAATTTCAGCACAACTGGGGCTCCTTTATCCTTACCCTAAAATTGTACCAAGGTCTTAGGGACCAGTATTTAATAATGGGAGGGCTTACACAGTATTACATATCAGAGAAGATCATTTCTCAACTTGTTGATTTTCATGTGTCCTGAATGCTGTTGCTTTGTTGAACCTCCCTCCCTCTTGGTCTTAGGGTCTTCTGGGACATGACTATCTTTCAGGTAATTTTGGATTATCTGACATTCAGGGAACCCTCCAATATTTCTGGATCATAGGCTTCTTGAGACCCTTCGCTTCCTCTCCTACTTTGGGTTACTAGATTCCTTCAACTACTGGTTTTCCCATTGCTACCATATGGGTCCACTGGTTGAATCTGCCAGTTCATACACACTATCTATTTTCTTCTTATCTTAGTTAAAAAGCAAATAAACTTTTACTTTGGTTAAGAGTAGCAATATGCCTAATAAAACCCTATATTTTTGCATCCTGGCAATCAAATGTGGCAATGTGACTAAATTCTGGCTAATTGAGGTATAAGTGGAAGTTGTTGAGTGGGACCTTAAAAGAAGAAATGTTCCTTTGCTCTTTTTTCTTTAAATCTTTATTGTTGAAAGTATTACACATATCTCCTTTTTTTTTTTCTTTTTTTACCCCATTGACTCCCTTCACCTGGCTCCTGCCCGCTCCCAGGCCTTCACTATTATCAGTGTCCATTGGGTTATGCATATATGCATATAAATTCTTTGATTAATCTCTTCCCTCTGATATTTGATGCTTTTAAATATGAATATGATGGTTCATGGAGCCATTTTAGAAAATAAAAACATGGTAATGATGGTGATAAAGAAACCTGTTACCTGATAATAATGGAATTACTGTAAATGGACTTCTCTAGCAACAAGAACAAAAACAAATCTCTTATTTATTTAAGCTTCCATTATTTGGGGTTTTTGTTATATACAAAAGAAGCAAATCCTAATTGATCCCTGTTATCTTAGAATGAACCTTTAGGCTAATCACAAGGTGATTTCTACTCTTGGATTGTGTCCTATCTTGGGTTTAATTGGGAATGGAACACAAATTCACCCTTCTCTCTGATTCCCTCTAAACATATCTTGATTTTTCTTATCTGTTCTCCCCAAAGCTCAGGCCCTGAAAGATTGAGTAGTTATTTAGCCTCTTCTCAAGGGACTACTGGGATCTAATTCCTCATCCCTTCCTCTCTAATTGACCCTCTCTGTCTAAAACCAATGCTATTTTTGATTCAGTAGGGCGCAATGCTTAAAAGTGCAGGATCTGGAGCCACACTGCCTAAGGTTGAATGCTGGATCTGCCATACTTTTTGTGTGAACTGGAAAACTTTATTCAGCCTCTCTTTGCCTCAGTTTTTCCATATATAGAAAAAGTGAGTACATAGTTCATATGAACATTGTAATACAACACTTACCAAACACTGAGGAAAGTATCTGTCATATAGCAAGTGTTCAAAATATTTTAGTCATCATCATCATCATCATCATCATCATTTTTAATGTTGTAAATCCTTATTTATACATCATCATGTATGTCACCAAATTTATTGTCCTTATTATAGACATTCTCAATTCTTTGAGGAATTAAACTTAAAATAGATAAAGAAACAACTCCTTATTCTGTGTTGAATACTGTATGATGGGAAAAGTGAACATAGAATGGCCTAGCTGACTAATTCTAAGAAAGACCACTGTATATAAGCAAATATGGGAGAGAAAACTTCGGCTAATATTTTAAAATGGTGTCCACTTCATGCTAACATATTCTTTTAATATATTTGATTTAGCAAATCTATGCACAAAGCCATAACATGAGCCAACAATGCGGTACTATGAAAAAACCTAGGACTTGGTAAGGTGATCAACTGTCCCAGTTTGCCCAGAATTGACAGAATGCAAGACTTTCAGTCTTGCATTTAGGATGGAAAGTCCTTGGAAACTGATCATGCTAGAATTACGGCAGATATATGTGGGATTAAATCCTGGTATCTTAATTTCCTAACAGAATATATACAATTCTACTCTTCATGCCATTCTATACCTAAGCAAATATGTTTCACTTATTTGGTCCTCATGTATTCATGTGAAAAATGGGAATAATATTATAAGGTACCTTTGTCAAAGCATTTGGTATAGAGAAACAATAATTATTAACAATGAATATAATTTCCTTCCACTTTTTATGATAGTTGAAGGTTACATTTCTCTAGCAATAAACTCAAGAAATTCAGGAATGAACTCACCATCAGGCATCTTCAGTCATGTATGACCTGAATAAAACTTTTAACAAAAACAAATGGCATACTGCACCTTCAACAGTGATATGCAGAAACCTTCCATAAAATACCCTATTTTAAAACCAATGAAAAGAAACTCCATCACTCTAGTTGAATGAACATAGTCATCAGCAACTGAAAATGGAAATTAGTTAGCAGAGGGTCCCTGGAAACCTGTGGAGAAATGACTTAATAATCATGGTGACTGAGACAGAGGTTTCTTTTTTTACCACAGCAAATAAAAAGAAATGTGAAAAATATACTTCCCTGGGCTTTTAGAAATAGCTTATTTAAAACTAACTTATTTATAATAGATACTTACAATTGAAAAGTGACTAGGGAAAAAATAATCTGAATTCAGAAGGAGACATTGAACCACAGTTTATAGACGCCAGTACATCTGTTTTAATAAGCATAACACTCGGTTAACATTGTGGTCATGAGGTGAAGTTTCCCACTTAATCAACTATTCTGCCTAGTGAGAAAACATTTTGTCTTCCTACCAGTTGCCCTAAGAAACAGGGTTTGCTGCATCATTCTTTCTCAATCTTTCATCTACGCTGGAAGTCCAAACTGGAGGAGAATTCACCTTGGAGTATCCATGGTAGTCCCTCTCCTCACTCTGAGCTCCTGACTGCCCAGCACACACACAGAAATGAGATATTTCTCTGCAAAGAGGACTATGCAACTAACATGGAATGTATTTGAATAGAAACATGTGAAGTCTTAGTAAAATACAAAGGATCTCTCTCTGGTTAGTAAGACGAAATTCTAAGCATGTTGGTTGTGTTTAAAATGCTAAAGAAAAAATGAATCTGCTAGAAAAAGAATTAGTCAATCTTGGAAGCAACAGCAACAAAAAGAGGAGTCAGAGAGTCAATCCTGGGAGATGCCCCTGCAAGAACTTTCAAAGTCTTGTCCAATGTGAATAGTCCTATTGTCAAAGCCTGAAGAAATAAGTGTCAGATTCCAGCAGAAATACTCTCATCATGTTAAAGAGCATCATGTTGACTTCATCTGACACTTGCCACTTCTTTTGAAAATATTTTAGGCCATAGTATTAGTCTTCTCAGGCTGCCATACAAAACATCACAGACAAGTTGCCTTAAAACAAGAGAAATTTAGAATCTCAGAGATCTGGAGGCTGAAAATTCCAAGATGAAAATGTCAGCATGATTCGGTTTGGTGATACTGCTCTTCCTGGCTTTAGACCAGGGGTCCTCAAACTACGGCCCGCGGGCCACATGCAAATACAAATATTGTATTTGTTCCCATTTTGTTTTTTTACTTCAAAATAAGATATGTACTAGCTCCTTAAAGGCCTAACCTCCAAATACAGTCACATTAGCTCTTCAACATATGAGCAGGTGTGTGTGTGTGTGTGTGTGTGTGCGCACAATTCAGTTCATAACACCTGTGGTGTCTGAGTTGGCCAAAATACCCATTATAGTCAATTCATTTCTATGATACCAAATAATTGAAATGAATTATTAAAATTTTATATTAGATATTGAGTTAATACTGTCAATGTACTGTTCATGGACTATGTTCATTAGAAAAAAAACCTGGGGAGTTTATCAAAAATTCAAATTCCTGGTCCTCACCCAATATCTGAGGGATAAAAATCATTACTTTAATTACTTTCTTAGGTATTTTTAAATATACTTTAAAATATGTAAAACCAGATATAGGCGATTTAGATTAAGTCAGACTTGAGTTTCAATATATTAAAGAAACTTTTCCTAGGACCCAAAATGGAAAAAAAATGAACCATACAATATGTCTTTATTTTAAGGAGACTTCCAGAATTCACCCCTATAAGACAAACTCTTTGTCATGGTGTTCCCTGTTCCTTAAAATCATACAATCTGGCCTCCTTATCTCTGAGTTCTAGAAAACTCAAAAACAAAACAAAACAACAACAAAACACACACACACACACACACACACACACACACACTTTTATTTCTCAGAAGGAGGAGTTGTCTTAACCCTAAACACAAAACCTGATTATTTACCCTCTCAATCTCAGATATCCTAACAGACTTCCAACAGTCCTATGCTGTTACATTATAGGAATAGAAGAAATGAAAAGTGAATCTCATCATAGACCTTTGTGACCATTATATGGTACCAGGAAAAAATGTTCACACTTTTTCTCTGCCGTGCTCAATGACCCTGTATCTCCTGGTGAGTTTAAGTATCTAGGTAACAATCCATCTTTGCCCTAGGCAATCTTACCCCTAGCATTTGTAAAGTATAAACAGCGACCCACATACCACATGTCTAAAAGTTTAAAAGTTATAAATTAAAGCCATAAGCCATCAAATATATTGAATGAAGTGGCATGAGAATAAATGTTTAACACTGGATCTCTAAAAGGGCAGTGGTGAAATGCAGATTTGTAATATCGGTTGATTTCTATGGTACCAGCTTTAAAAAGCCAAGGTAATGCCACTGAACATGGGGATGGGAAGAAATGATAACAACCAGCTCTCCCAGGACTTTATGAGGTGGCTGTAGGATGCCACTGACTTCTTTCCTTAATGGATATAACTTTATAATGACCTCTAAGGTTAGGTTCAGATTTACAAGTATTGGATTCCTGAGAATTCTAAATCAGAACTGTGCCCCTTCTACCACTGGCCTCAGTTCCAGAAACAACCTCTCTTTCTTTTCCTACCCAGCTCCATTGCATACAGCTAGGGGGCCTTACACCTGTACATGCTGACAACCAGTACACATCTCTAAGCTTTACTCACACTGACTCTATCTAGCTCACAACCTTGCAAACAGCTGCCCCTGTAGACACTTCTTAGGAAAAGAATTGCACCAATTCCCTTAGCCCAGAGAATACTAACCATAGTTTTAAAGATCCAAGATGTAGGCTCACCAAGGAGAAATGATTCACGTTTTTTTAAAGACTTTTTTGTTTTATGTTTTAAAATCAACATTGTCAATACTAAAAACTCCATCATGATCATGGTTATTTTTTTTTATATTTATGTTTCTGTCTTTCCCGTTAGATGGGTTCCAGGTTCTTTGAGGAAACATTTTCTGCCATACTCATTTTGAATCATCAGCATCTTGCTCTGTCTGGTATATTGCAGGACTCAGTAACTATTTATCTAATTAATGGGTAAGTGAGTAACTGAACATGATGAATAAAGAAGGAAAGAAAGAAGGAAGCAGTGAAGAGAAAAGGTGGTACAAAGATGGAGGGAAAATGTAGAAAGAATATATTCATGAATAAATGAAAGGCATCTCAGAAAATGATTTTAGTATAGGGGGTATTTACTACAAGCACTTTTGTACTGTACCAGGGACATATAATCTTGTCATTTAAACAATAAAAATGTGCCTTTTGTCTATTTCTGTATGCTATTGAGTAGAAATGTATTAACAATATAGAGGCTTGTAAGCAGAATGCTTTTAGCATGATTTGACAATGTTAGAGAAGCAAAATTAGTTATAGCATAAGCTACTAGAAATAAAGTCCAAATGTGCACACAAGTTACATCCTGGGGCCCCTGTTTTGTGAAAAATCCAGTGATGAAAAAATAAGGTGTCACATCAAAGAAATAGAAATCTAGTGCTCATTTCCTAGTATTAAATATCATTAAAGAGTCTTGTCAGAGGGTTTTTAAAACCTGCTTTTGAGGGCATTGTTGTAAGTTGAAATATTATTAATGATAGCAGATTCATGGCAGTTAGAAAAATTTAAATTGATGGAAAATGGACACCTGGATATCCCAAAGTCTACACAAATAGTGCAAACAAAGTCATAGTTATGAAGGCACTAATATGGGTGCTGAATAATTTTATTCTATGGAAATATATTTATTGTTGATATTTTTAAATGATAAAATGTGACATGTACTCATAAAAAAGAGTCAATAACAAATAGCTTTGTGTATTTCCTTCCACATATTTGTATGTACATACTGTATGTTTGTAATATTCCATTTTCTTTTTTCTTTTTAACAATACATATACTGATATACTTTCATGTCAATAAATATAAACTCACACCATCAGTAATAAGAACTGTATAATATTTTATCCAGGACTTATCTAAGTAGTGTTATCTTGATGGACACATAAAATTTCCCCATTTTGTTTCTCTCTCTCTTTTTTTTTAACCTTGAAAGTGATGAATAGTTTTTTCTCATACATATATCTCTCTGGACAAGCCCAATAAAGATAAATTTCTAAAACTTGAACGCTTATTTATCACATGTCAAATTTGACATTTAAGGTTTTCAGAATTGTTTTAGATAATGCGAAGTCACCTGGAATTTCTGTATTCTACCTCTCGCCTTAGAATATACCCTGGATATTGCTCCTTATCAGAGATTCTGCCAGTTTCACCCTACCATCTCTTTCCTGGAACCTTGTAATTGATGTCTTCTACATCTGCCCCCACACTGTACATTTCTGATAGTGAAGCCAGAGTAATACTTTTACATGATGAGTCAAATTATGTAATTTCTCTGTGTAAACTTCTCCAATGGCTTCTCCTCTCTCTTCAGAGTGTCCTTACTCTAATTAACAAAGCCCTGACCTACCAGCCTGACTTTTACCCCTTTCTTCCCCTTCTCTCAGCAGACTTCTTTAATTTCTATCCCGCCAGAAGCAAAGGATACTGCCCCCGCTTTTTTTGGTCTTTGCACTTGCTCTTCTATTAGCTTTAAATGTTCTCATTCTTCTTTGGAAGATGGCTGGATCCACTTTGCAATTCAGATTTTTAATGTCAATTTCTTAGAGAGGCGTCTTCCTTAAACAAATAAACAAACAAACGAAATCCCAGCTACCTGGCCATTCTCTACCAAGGCATGTGTTCTGTCTCAGTTGAGCACTTATCACTGTATGAAGTACTCCTTGTTTAGTTATTTATTTGTTTACAGCCTGGCTTCCTTCCTACCCTTACCTCCATTAGAGTAAACCTTGCACAAAAGCAGGGACCTTGCCTACATAATTCTTATAGTATCTGGCAGATAGTAGGCGCTCAATGTTTTGTTTTGTGTGTTGTATTTTTAATTTGAATTTGTATTGCTCCTGGAGTGTTTGCTCTTAGATTCAAGAAGTGCACTGAGGTGAAGTAATATAGCCTGAGATATAACTGCTCATTAAAAACAAATCAGATGTATACTAGAATGAAATTTTCTTCATGAAAACATTTATCCACGAAGGGTAAGTATAAGGTAGCTAAGGACATATTAATTATTATACATTTGACCATGAAACAATCTTTATGATTAAATCCAGCTTTTAAAAAGTTTCTTTAAGTTATAGGACATTCAGGGACATAAATAAGAACCTATGCCCCAAACTTCGGCACATTTAATGACATCATGGTCGTTTTATGGAGTTTCCATGCAGGCTTTGTGCAAAGTTTGAATTTAAGCTACTGCCTGTCGGAGCTATTTCATTAGATTCCAATAAAACTGGGTAGCTTTTTATGCTCCAGTGATATTCTTAGCTTGGAGAAAGATGTGGGTAGCATCCCTCAGAAATATCAAAAATCTGTTAAGAAGATTAAGAAAAATTTAAAGAAGATTTTTCACACCTATATTTCTCTTTTCTAAAAGATTGTATGCTCTTTCAAGGCTAGAACCACGTCATATATTTCTGGTAACAGGGGGAAAAATTGAATTAAGTACATCGCCATCATTTATTCCTTGTCGTTCATTTTCTAATGATCAGCCAGGCATGTTGTTTTCCATATTGTGTGCTATTATTAATCATTACTCTATCAGACCATCAATAAAACAGTCTGAGAACTGCTCTGCAGATGGATCTAGAGAGTTCGGTCACTAATGTATGACTAACCTCTTTCCTTCAGCTCCCCACCACCCCCATGAATGATCTAAATGCCCTCAACATTTCCAGCGCAGTGTGGTGTCTCAATAGACAGCTTCTGTTTGGTTTATCAGAGGCCCTAAGCTTGGGCACGGCTCCAGCCCTGGGAGTAACTCATCCTGGTATCTATTAAGCTATGAGATGTGAGTCCTTGTCTCACTTTCCCGCTTGAAGGCATCCGTTTATGCTTATTTCCATCCTTCAATTGATAGATTGATCTAGAAACTCAAATACGTCATTTGTTTTTCCATCCATTCCCTCCCTAGCCGTTGTGGATTCACTTCTGGTGCCAGATTGAGTCCAGGGTGATTTTAAAGTCTAATAAAGCAAGGAAAATCTCTCCTCCCGGTCGGATTTTTTTCCCCTAACATTTGTTAATATGCAGCAATCGCGGGAGAGATGGAGTCTGTGGCTCATTTTCAAGGGAAGAATCCAATTTGGATTTTATGGATGTGGCTGTCACTGGTCGGACATTGCTTTATTCCTTCACCAAGGAGGCCGCAGCAGGCTTTACTGCTGTTCCTGCTAATGGAGAGCTCGCTGGCGGTTTGGGTTGAGAGCATTTCCGTTTTTATGTATGGAGGTAATTAGCCCTGCTGACCATATCTCAGGAAGTGTCTGGATTGGAGGATTAGGATAAACATCTTCACTCGGGCTTTCTAGTGTGATCAATGTAGGGCGTTAGCATCTCATTTGATGTGTTTTTATCAAGGCCATGGGGTTTCCTAGGTCTCGCTTTGAAGAGGCTCTCTTTCATTTCTTGAATCACCAGGGCTGGGCTTAAATGACTGCGACAACGTTAGAGATGCTTTTACAAGCAATGCAATGTCCCAGCCCCCACTTAACCCTCGCCTCTTCCTTTGCTAAGCACCCACAAGTGGGTCTGAGCTCTGACTCGCCTTTGCTCCCCCAGAACTACAATTCTTAGAGACTCTTAGAAACACCATTTACCAAATGGAACTTGGATGCATATCTTAGAATTGACTGGCTCTCAGTTCCTTGAGGGCAGACGCCATGTCCTTTACCCCACATATTCTTTCTCTCAGCAAGATATCTATGGATCACCAGCTAGTGATTAGATAGTGTCCTAGGTGAGGGGGATAAATAGATCAAGGCCATGCCTTTATGGAGGTTCCATTTTAGTCAAGCAAATCAGCAATAAACAACTTAGGGGGGAAATAGCAGTATCAGTAAAAAGTATTTTGAGGAAAATAAAAATCAGAATCTTATAATAAAAAATGTTCACAATAGAGAGTGGTAATATTTTATGTGAGAACTAAAGGACAGGAAGACATGGTGGAGAGAATGCTAACCACCGCACCCCCTACTATCATTGTGACCTTAAGCAAATAACTTATTCTCTCTGAGTTTTGGTTTCCACTAGTATTATCTGAAGATAACAATAATAGTTTCTAATAGTAAATACGTTAATGAGTATAAAGCACAATGCTTTACACATAGCAGCACTCAATAATGGCTGCTAACTAGTCAATAATAATAATAATAATAATAATAATAATAAATATCCTTATTAAGACACATTTTATCCTAGTTTTAAAGTAAAATCATTGGCATATTTTCAGCATGGATACATTCTAACAATGCTTAGCATAGTGCCTGCTAAGCAGATCATTTTCTATCCTGTAATTTTCTTTCTGAAATTTCTAATTTAGACTAGTTACTTCATGGTTACTTGGTCTGTAGATTCCATTGCAGAAAATACAAAATGTACGACATGGCCCTTGAGTTCAGACACATAGCCATTAGTTGAGAATTTTAGAAACTGCATGGCCCTTTTTGTAAACTGTATCAAATTGGCTCCTCTATCTTGATTGGTAGTGGTTATTTTAGTCTTTTTTCTTCATGAAGAATGGTAATGTTCTTGAGGAAATTAAAATAAAGTTATAGTCAACCATATAGGATTCCTTAAATAAATTATAAGCACGTTTACTTCTACCAATAAGTATCAGGTTGTATAACAAATCATAATGTTATGATAGATATATTTTATAAAAATAAAGTGAGTTATGAAAAAATTCTGAAAGAAAATGCTTCAAAATGTTAACGGTGATTAAGTCTGAGTATGGGATGTAGGATCATGGATTACTGTAATTTTCTTCTTTGAACTTTTCTGTATTTTTTTCAACATCTCAAGAAAGGTACGTATTTGTTTTGTAATCCAATAAACTAAATTAATTACAAGCAAGCTTAAAGTAAATAAGAAGATTCACAATCACTACAAAATAAATTCAAAGAAAATGACAGCACATTATGTAATTTAACAAGATATAACCCCAGGCTAAAGTATGGCCCACATTTTCAGTTAAATTTTGATTTTTTTCTGTGGTTTTAGGACCATAGACTCTGTTTTGAAGACACACAGGAAATATCCTCTGGTTATGTCCAACCATTTCCCAGCCAAAGATCAAACAGACAGGAAATGACTTGATTTCACACTTGTTCCAGATTCCAGAGTCCCTGCTTATTTCTCTCCACTGCCTTGCATCGATATCTATGTCATCAAAATAGCCCTGAGGGTGATAAGACATGAGAAGAACATCCTATTCCCTGTTTCATCCTACTCTGCACTGCCCTTCAGTCCCTTCCAACTACACTGAGATTGTACTTCTGTTATAATCCCTAATGAGAAAATTGTTCTCACTAGAAACTGGCCTCCAGGAACCTGCGCATACAGTCTCAGTCTTGTATCCCAGGTGCCTTTATGGTACCTGACCTGTTACTACTGCATAAATGTTTGTAGAATTTATTGAGTTGCTAGCATTTTCTTCTAAATTCCCTCTAGATGGCATAACTGTGGGTCCCAATAAATTCTTAAACTCCAGATTCCATAAGAACCCGAAAGCCAAGTTGCTCATATTTTTAAGGGCACCTGTACATTGTACTAACACAGTGGTTCTCAACCTTCTGGCCCTTTAAATACAGTTCCTCATGTTGTGACCCAACCATAAAATTATTTTCGTTTTAACATTTCAATAATGTTCTTGTTTTTAGGTCTTTTCTTGTTTAGAAAGTCTGGCAATTAAATACTTTAGAAAGCAGCCCAATGCCTGGCAAATCTTTGTTTTCTTGACCTGTAACAGAAATCAACCTCCCAACAAAAGCGCAGTTCTTTAACTGCAGGCCAGAGTGTGGAACTTTAATGTAAATGGCAATTGTAGGATCCCTTTATAAGGATATTGGGGAGGAGGGTAAGGTCACATGACAAGAATTATACTCTGTTTCACCCTTCTTTTTGGCATTTAGAAGAGTTGAATGGAAGGTAAAGTATAGGGCTTAGGCTGCCAGGGTGCGGGGTGGAGGAGAGGTAATTTTAACCATTTTCCCAAGTCTTTAAATATCCTGTATAGCTTTCAGGCACAAAGCAATCTTCCTATAGACATACAAACTCAGGATGTGGTTACAAGGTGAATTCTACTCCTTTATGTTAAAGTGCCTTAATGATCAAGAAAAAAAATAGATTTGCATAAGCACTACTTATAGCTAGCACTTAACACAACAGTTACTCAAGACAAACCTCAGCACAAGGGGATGTAACCAATATGATGAGTCATCCTATGTGGTTTAAAGCCACTGCAAGTGAATGTCTTTTAATTCAGCTTCCATGAGCTCAGAACACCTTTTATAAGACTTTGAGAGTAACCATGGCATTGAAAAAATACACTTAACTAAGCTATTTGATTGAATCATACGATTGAAGGACAATCTGATTTAAAAATAATTCAGGTAAGTGGTTTATGAATGCCAAAGCTTCCATTGAAATCAGCTTGGGTCTTTTATTTTTCTCTCCAGGTCTCATGTCATAAGATACACACACACACACACACACACACACACACACTGACATCATCCTAAGATATGAGTAATATAGTTGGGAGAGGAATATAATTGGCAGCAATATCTTCCCATGTAAGCCCATTAGTAATGCTTATGTAATCTTTTGGCATCAGTCATTTTCTGGAGTCAGAAGTATGGTTTTCTGTTTCAGTTTCAAAACTCTAGTTTAGATAAAACATTTGATCTTTGAAGAAAGGTGCAATGTAAGATGTTTATTACTATACTGATGATGTCTTTGATGCCTTTCTTAAAATGATTTAAAGACACCCTGAATTATTTAAACCATGCGTGAGAAACTCTGGCCTAATGGTCATTACTATGCCGTGGCAGTCACCAGTAATTGATTATGGCATTTCTTTCTGTTGACATCAGCCAGAATCAGCAAAGTATGCTAGGAAGACATGGCGCATCAATGAGAATGATCACGAGAAATAAAATCTACTTTTCATTCACAGCTTATATCAGACAACCTAAAAATCAAGGTTGTGATTTTCAGGCGTTCATCCTTATCTGAATGAATATTTGGTAACATCAGGTTCTGTAATAACAATTATTATTACAGGTTCTCATTGTTACTTTATTTTTCTAGTATTTTAATGAGTTGTTTTTCTATTGTATATTGTTTTTATTTTGCATTTCTGATAGATCACAGTACAATACGGATCCTACTGCAATATAATCAGTAAAAATTTGTTAACCAAATAATGATATGATGATGATTTGACTGAAAGTTGATTCAGTATAAAGAAAATAATTTTGTACCAAGAGTTGAAATAGTTGAGTTCTACCTTTTATTTTTTATTTCTGCAACTATATATGGACTGGTACAAGCGTTTTAACTTCTCTGGACTATGGTTTCTTCATTTATGAAAATGCGGTGATGAATTAAATTTACACTAAAAGATTTTCATTGGAAAATGAATTGATTCTTCTGAGACATCTTCATGGGTAACTATTCAAGCACTTAAAAAAGAGTAAGGTGCAAAACTATCTAACTTCAGAGGTACAACTCTTTTTTATTGTCTTTCATTTTTATTCTCCCCATCTCCCACATTTGTTGACTCAATGTTACTTCCACTAGAGAGTCCCAATTTTCAGATAGGTCCAGCTATGAGAAATGGTAACACCTCTCTCCTACATATACTCCATCAAATACACACACACACACACACACACACACACACAATGAGAAGAATAAAATTTCCTTGCATGACTGATTTCCTTAAAGTTTGACTCATTTTTATTTACTACCAGAAGGAACTGTTCGAGACTCAGTAATCTCACATCCAGAGAAAACCTCACCATTCCTGAAACATTGTTTATCATTTTTGCATATTATTCACTTTCCCAGGAAAAAAAAAACAAAACACATACCCTTTTACCAGGTAAATTTCTGTGCCTCCTCCAATATCAAGCCAGAAGTCCAGCTCCTCAATGAAGACTTTGCAATTGTACTTGGTTGGATGCTCTGGCTGCAGTGTTTTCTTAGTATTTTAACCATATCTTTGGGAAAGCAATTGCATATTGTAATTTTTAAAATATCTGTTCATATTTCTGTCTCTCTCCACTACTTAACAGCAGTCATTGTCTAGGCCAGTAATTTTCAACCTTTTTCATCTTGTGGCACAAGTAGACTACTAAAATTCTGGGCACACCTATAAATATATTATATTTTTTGCTGAATTTATGAAAATAGGTATAATTTTGAATCAGTCACACTGGACGGCTATTGTTGTGTTGGCTGTTGTCACTTTTTAAATTTGACTATCTAAGGGAAAAGCGGTCAGTGCCCCTGACTAAATATTCAGGTTAACATGTTGTAAAAATTCACCAGTGTGTCTCTTCTGGCACTTCAGTTGAAAATAACTAGTCTATCTTATGGGGATACGTTAGACATGTTCTGGAGCCCACCTAATCTCCCATTTCAAGGTAAGTCCCAGGACACACTTCAGAGCATTCTTGACCTCTTTTTATTACTATAAAAACTCATCTCGGATACTTATGTATTTCAAGGCCAGAATCTTCCTTGAGAATCCCCTAAAAGTTTTCAGCCTTTTTAAAAATGAAGCTTATCAGAGAAGAGGGTGAACAAGAAGACTTTAGGTCCTGGTATGCGTTAATTATTTTTAAAGAAGAATAGATTATCATATTTCAAAACTAAAATCATAATTTTCCTTCATTTTACTTCTCTGATTATCTGCATATATTACTAAAGAACCTGCAGTCTAAGTTCTTAGAGCTTTGTTCCTAGTTTCCTAGTCTTCACAAGAAAGCCGACTTACACAAGTACCTGCCTGGCATTTGACAATTCCCAAAGGGGTTACTTTCAAAACATGCCATTTGCATTAATTTCCTCATCTCTCAATTTACCTCAGACAGCTGTCTTCACATGGGTGTGAGTCTGTGTGTACAGATTTCATATTTAACAGTATATTGGAGCACAGGTTGAAAGCATTAATGAGCAACTAGCCTAAAATGGCATATATACCCACCTAATGCTTAGAAAATGACTTCTTTCTTCTCCACCTCCAACAACAGCTCTTCCTAGACAAATCACCTTTATTGGTGATCTCTGACAACAATCCTTTGTAAGCTTGACTTTGTCATTTACTTGGTAGACATGTTGACTGCAGCAAACAATCCCCTATCTTCAAGTTTTCCAGATGTTCGCACAGCGGGTTCAGTGTTTTTAAACTATCTAAATGATGGTCCCAAATGACAAATGTTCATTTTCAAAATTAAAGCTTATTACGAATTACCTGCCAAGTACAATGTGTCAGGAGACATGGAATGAATTAGAAATTTTGTCCATTGAGAATGAATGAATAAGAAAAAAAACATAAATGAGGCAAGCTATTGCACATCCTGGAGGTACATAGAAAGAATGTAAATAAAAGTCATTTGCTAAAAGCTATGCATTAATATTTAAGAATTACTTTTAAAAGGCCCACCCCTCCCTATTGCCATGAGTCAGGCTTCAAGCTTGTTAATGAAAAAGAATAATGATTAGGAAAGATGAGGATAATTTCTAATATGAACCTGTTTTTTCTCGTTTTAGTAATCATTTACACAGGCTAAGGTGTGACACACTGGGAAGAAAAAAATATGGCCGGCTATTGTGATTAAAAGACTTAACTCAGTGCCTTCCTTGCTGCCTTCTAGCTGTGTGGTCTACTTCTTGTCACTAATCCTTAAACCCAAGTTTCCTCCACTGAACTGTGGGGTAATAATACTTCAACAGGTTGTTGTGAAAATTAAATACATCAAAAATGACTTCTCAATGTGCTTTGTAAACTGTGAAATACCATGAATATATACTGATTTTGAAATACTGTTAACTTCCATATTTACTATGTACCAGATATTGTGTGAGGTTTCACATATAATATCATATTCAACTTTTACAATAGTTTAAGGTAGGTAATATCATCTCCACTTTCTAGATGAAAATACTGAGTTTTGTATAGAGATTAAGCAACTGGCCTCAGTAACTGCTAACTTGTGTTGAACGGGATTGGAACCAAAGCGTCTGACTTCAAGAGCATTCCCTCAACCTTTGTGACGTGACACTGACCTTCAGTCATTAAAGCCTAGTGCTCAGTGCTGCTCCTTTCGCTCAAAACATTTTGGAACTGCCATTCAACATTGCCTGGAGATCTAAACTTACTGAGGCACACAAAAGCAACAGCCTGATGACTCAATAGGCAACTTTTCTTTTTGACCCCAAAAACTATCATCCAGTCAGATGATAGTTCATCCAGATGGTGATGCACACACACAGCCACAATCCTATGTTAGAAGACTATGAGATTGAAACTCCTTGGGATGTGGACTTTTCTTCACACCCCCACGATGCTGGGTATAACATCAATTGTAACTCTAATCACCTACTGTTTTAACTGTTTATTTGCATATACAACTTTCCACTAGCCAGAAGTTTTAATTACTCTCTCCCAGAGCTAAGAATAAAAGTTTCATACTAGTGTTTGAAGAAATGAATGATGCACATTTTTTTTTTCATTTCTGCCCAGAAACATTTTTGGACCCAGACAGAGAAATAGAAAAACAGACTGACCACAGAGTCAGGGATTGCTTCATAGGACAAAATAGAACATCTAGACTTTCCATCTTTAAAATTATAATCAGCAGCGGGAAGCAAAGCAATACCACTGTCCCTGTTATAGGAATCTAAAGGCTTTTTATAGAATGCACAGCAGCAAATGTTATCGCTATGCTTGAGAAAACCATTTTCATTATCAGTTGCCTTTTTTTCCCCAATTGATTATGACTTTTCCTTTAAAAAATGCATTTAGGCAAAAATTTTCTATGCTTGATTTAGTCCAAGGGAAAATTTTTTTGGAGGGTAAGGAGGGGGTGAGTAGTCTGAACTGAATTCCTCTGCTGCTTTAAGCGATGCACACATGGACAAAATATATCACATTCTACTGACATTTTTTAAAAAAACTTCTATTACTTAGAAAGAGCTTAACAATGATAAAAACCAGCTTTGTTGTGTAACAGTTCTTATTGTGTAAGACAATAAAAAGATACAAGGTTAAGATTCTTTATTGTTTTTTTTTTTAAGTTAAGAAGGTTTGAGTGGCAGGAGAAAGGATGCTCTTAAAGTCATTTCTTCTTGGTTTAAAGAGGTTGTGTTGGACTGAAGCCTCTTAAAGACACTAAAGATGTGCCCATTGATGTTAAAAACCTCCAAGGTGCAAACCATTTCTAAGTTAATGCTGGCATTTAGTTAAGACAAACTGAATTAATGGGGCTCACTCAAGGTAAACTAGGAATGTATTTATATGTCTGGTTCAGCCTCAGGCTTCTCTATAACCATGGAGGTAGGGCTAGAGATGGGATTTTTTATAGCTGATCAAAGCTTTCTGGATTCTTCAGAAAAATTACATAGATGAGGAATATGAGGCTACACCCATTATGCTGAACAAACAGGTAGCATTCCCTCTGAGCAAAGCAGGCATGTCTCAGCAAAGCAGGCAATTTAGAAGTCTAGGACAAAACAGGCTTCCCATTCCATAGAAACTAAGACAAATAATTTTAGAATAACATTTGATTTAGTAGCTGTAAGGGACCTCTGAATTTAAATTTCAATGTATAAATCCCATTTTTTCCATGTAAAATTAATAATGGATTTCTCTAAAGCCAAACCCTCTTCAACCTGCACTGTAATTCTCTTAAGAAAGCATTAAATGAAAGCATTTCACTTTAGTTGAAAATCAATGGCACTTCAGTGAAGCATGCATCTCCCAAGTATTATGGAGTTGAGAATCAGGCAGCTCTGTTAGTAAGACATAGAGTCCTGGCTTTGGTGGTAATAACTTTATACAACATAGAAGACTGAAAAAAAATAATACAAAATGAAACGATTGAAAATCCATTGCGAATGTGCTCAACTTCTTTTTGAAATGTCAACCCAAATATATCATAATATAATTAATGGTGATGATATGGTAATAATAGGAATAAAGATAGTATTAAGTAGAGATATTATTTAATTACTACTTACTATAGAACAGATACTTGCTAAATACTTCACAGGCATCATCTCATTTGATTCTCCTAAGAACTTTGTGACTTGGTATTATTAGCTATATTTTCAGAGTAGGTTTGAAGAAGTAATATCTACCTGGGAAGATACAATAAATTTTAGATGGATTAAAATAGTTATTTATAAGGTAATCTATGACCACTTTGACAATGAATCAAAAGGTATAAATTCCATATACTTAGAAAGTTATTTCTCCCTTTGCATACTAATAATATTGTATTCATCTTTCACTGTGGCAATTATAAAGATGTAGAAGACATAGACCTTGCCCTTCAGGGACTCACAGTTTGAGAAGGAAATGAACCAGGCATTGAAAATCCCAAAATAATTCATGGGGGTTTGTGGTAAACTCGGTAACACTAGTGTGTTGCAAGCTATGGGTTGTAATAAGAAGAATAAGCAACAACAACTCTTAGAGCTGGGGGTTGAGTTAGAGGAGAGAAGAGTCAGGAAAGTCTCCTTACAGACAGAGCAGTTAATTTGGGTTTGGAAGATGGGTAGAGTTTCAACAGACAGTACAAAGTCCAGAGAAATATTGATGTGCAATGCCTTCAAGCATAGGGTATAGTCAGAATTCCAATGTTGCTGGAATTTTTGACATATGAATGAGCAATAATATTGGTAAGGATCAGATTATAGAACACCTTTACTGACCCTCAGTTATAACTTTTTGTTACTTTGTTGATGAATAATTATTGTCTTGTTTTCATATGCTAGGACCTATGCTACACAATACTATATAATAAAAGCCTAATATGCAAATTGACCAAATGGTGGAAAGACCGGCAGGAACGACTGGTCACTATGATGTGCACTGACCACCAGAGGGCAGATGCTCAATACAGGAGCTGCCCCCAGCCCACAGGCCCTGACCAGTGGTGGTGGCGGCGGGAGGCGGGGTTGGTGAGCAGGTGGCGCCAGGCCAGCCAAGACAGGTGCTAGTGCCCCCCCCCAATCACCCTGCTGGTCACCCTGCAGATTGACCCTGATCACCAGCCAGGCCTAGGGACCCTACCTGTGCACAAATTTTGTGCACTGGGCCTCTAGTAGGGATATAATGATGGATATGACTATCTGCTTTCACAGAAATGATAATCAAGAAATTTAAACATAAACAGAATTATTTCATCAATGCTACAAGAGGGAAAGTATAGAGTATCACTTTCTCTAGCATTGGGATAATAAGAAAGACTTCCTATAGAAAGTGGCTTTGAATTGTATGTATGACATGTGTGTGTGTAGGCATGTGTAGGTTTATTGGATAAGAGAGTCAGTCTATGAAAAGGCTAAGAGGGGAAATTTGGGGGAGTTACTTGATGTAGGGTTATTTGCTTCCCAACCACATAGATTCTTAATAACCTCAGTTATATGCACAGAATTCTTGGCTGTTTCATCCTACAGAGAGGGGCTGACCATCAGTCAACTTCTGGAAGAACCAATCAAGCATTACGAACAAGGACCTTATGAAAGCAAATTCTGGAGAATTGAATTGGCTCTCTTCATAGACCTTGAAATCATTGGGTCTGACTTTTTTTTTAAATAACTACCAAATATGAATAATTCAGTGAAGCTTGAAATCAGCACCTTGATTGAGTGTGACTTTTAGTGTGCATTCAGTCACTCAGCTATTCAGTATGTATTTATTGTTTATCAGCACGTTGGGACCCACTGCACTAAGCACTTGCCATATATAATCCTTTAGTCATAATTAATCATTTTCTCAAAACACTTATCCTCATTTTTGTGTACTTACTTATAACACTTTTTGTATTTTGATTCTGTCACTGTCAGGTGTGTATATGAGTGTCCTCAAGTAGACGGTAGCATTATGAAGGAATTGTATCTTCATCCCTGCCTTCCATTAAGCCAATGACACAGATGCAATGGAGGTTCTGTAAATGTTTGTTGGATGCATCACCCCCAATAAATGAATGGATGGAGACAGACATGAATAAGACATTTTTTTCTGTCCTCATGAATTTATAGTATAAAGCTGATCAAGCATGCACAGTTAAATCGATATAGTTTTCACTACTCAAGCTATGATGTTTTCTCTTTTCAATTTATGTTTACTGTCGTAGTGCCACAAACTTAGCATGATCCTAAAAAAACTATGAAAAAACTCTCCATGGGATGTTTTGAGTTTAAAATTGTTCTCTATTCTATGTCAGCAAAACCTTGATATTTAAGTATTTAAAAGTAATGATTCCTCTGTTTTCTCTTTTAACTCATAAAAAAAGCAGCCCTCGATCCCCCATCAAACCATTTTAATATGCTGTTCCTTTCCCTCCAGTTAGGAGAAACTGAGGTGGGCAAAAACATAATCAGAACTTTAGAAAAGGTCTGCAGTCATCATTAATCCAAGAACAGAACAGAAGTATGACTTTGCCTTTGCACATAGAAGAAATTTCCCCAAAAGTATTGCCATGTATTTGTCTTTCCATTCAGTCATTCAGTCCATCTTAATTAACTACTCCATGCAACAGACATTGATCTGGTCCTCGAGGCAAAAAGATTCCAACTAAATTTCAATAGGATTATTTATGTGCCTTTTGTTAATCATTGGCTTATTTTTGAGAAAAATTAAGATTGTTCTTATTTTTGCATGCATTATTGAAGAATAATATATTTATATTTCATTAGAGTAAAATTATTCAATAGTACAAAAGTGTTTCCCCCCCTTAAAATCAAGAGATCAAGAGATGTTAACTATGTAACACACTCTAGAAGTTAGGAAATTACATGATATAACATGAAGGAGATGACAAAGATGAAAATTATAGTCAGAGATACTCAAGTATAAATACCAGATATCCCACTACTCTATTTGATCTGGGAATAATTTCTTAATCTTAATGAGCTTCAAATTTATTTTTTTGCAAATAGTAATAGCATTACAGTATTGTTAAAATGCCATGGTGAGAATTTTAAAAAGATGATAAATACCAAAATAGCAGGCATTAAGGCATTATTCTAAGGATGTAGCAAACTGTCATTTGTTGGTAATTATTTTGTGGAGATAGTATGCTAAGCCCTCTATCTGCATTTTCTTATTTATTATTTCCCAAAAATCTGTGAAGCAGATCCTGTTTTAATCATTATTTTTAAATGAGGAACTTAAGCATGGCAGACCCTCTATTCAAACCCCAGTTGTTGGTGGGGTGTGGTTATTAACAGATAATGTTGAAATTTCTGGGTCAGCCCTTTTGTGCCTTCCTTCTGCCAAATAAAACTAAATCCAGACCTAGAAAGGAGATACTTTATTTGAATGGGGGTGGGTAAGAAAGGACTATTACAGTGTGGAAAATGCTCTGATCATAAAATCAGCAAGTGTCTCAGAGGTTAGGCTAAAGAGAATTTTTCTTTTGTGTTGAGAAGATAACAAAGTGAGAACAAATTAGTGTGAGATACAAGGGTTGTGTGAGTCAATAGTAGATCAGAGAATGTTTTACTCTGAGGCCAGCCTATTAACAGGAGGAAATTATATGTTGTCTTAAGCTAAAGGTGGGTCAAAATTCAAGGGTCTGGAAGAAGCAGAGAAACTCAGTCGAAGTTTGATTACCACATATTTTGTCCCAATTGATCACTGGGAATAAGTACTTCAGCTAATTATTTATGAGGCAAAGAATAGGAATTTGGAGTCTATGTCAAGCCTTGTATCCATGAGTCTCATCTATGTCATATCAGGGTGATTCTTTGCAATAAGCCATTTCCCAGGACATAAAAGTTTATAGGTATTTCCTAACTTTTGCTGTTTTTTTAGGATTACAGGACTCAGGTGAAATTCAACATTGTCACTTCCCACTGGCTAGCTATGACAAAGTTGAGAGAGGCTTGAGAGCCCAATGTTGAGGGTGGCAAGATTCCTGGATGAGGTTGTGACCTACCTGCCCTGGAGTTTTAATCGAGTCAGTATGTTTGGGGGAATTTAACAGAAGCTTAGCCAGTACCCAAAATGGTAAGGTGCTCAATTTAAAAATCTATGCCCATTTTGATTTGAATTATCATTTCAACTCATGAAGCTTAGTTGCCTTATCTGCTCAATGATGGAGTTGAACTAGACAAATCCGTGTAGTGTCTCATAGCTCTCAACTTCAAAAATGTATGAAGGCATAACGATTTGTTCAAGTGCCCTGTGGTGGTTTAATGCGTGAGATTAAAGGCTGAACCACGCTTTAGTGTTCCTCCCAATACTCAGGCAGCATCACTCTAAGAGCCACTTAGGAATGCTCTGGCTTTGGACCCTAGCAGTGGCTGCTTACAGCTCTTTCATCAACAATGTAAAATAATACCATCAAGGTTGCTTTTGTTTTCCATTCTGCCAATTAATCATTTGTTCTTCCTACACCTGTAGTACTCCCTTTGCATTACCTTGCATAAATGGTTTGATGCTTTGATTTCTTTTCTTTCCTAGCCTTTCATATTTTCAACATTTTTCTTCCACAGGATCTCTGAAAAGTTTTCTGTGTCATGCAAACTCAGTTTGGGTGTTGTTTCACGCCTTCCCAATGCCAGGGTCACATTCCTACGTAATGTTCAAATAGCATTCTTGAAGCTCATCTTTTCTAGAATAAAGCCCATGAAACTCACCAGTGCTCAGCGGATGCCTTATTTCCAGCTTTGGTGTTTCCATACATTCAAATTCTTAGTCTTAAATTAGTTGAAGAAGGATGATGTGGTTCTTATTTATCATCCAGTGCCCTGAGCATAGTATTGTAATAGATGTAAATATTAGCCAGTTTCCAAATCTCTAGGCATACTTAGATTTAAAAATGGATAAGGCTACTAATAAGTGTACTTTGTATTATTAATATGGATGACAACCTAAAGTGGCTTTCAATGAAATAAAGGTAAATTATAACTTTAATTGAGCAGAGCACCCAAACATCACTATTGGTTTTGTCCAAATTGGAAAGCATTTAGTACAATCATGGTGATAGTGGACAGTGGCAAGGAGAGTAAAGGAGACACAGAAGACATCTTAAACCATTTAGGTAGAACAGAGTGGAAAAGAACTACATCCAAAGTCCTCTACGTGACTTACTACCTGTACAATCTTAAAGATGTAACTTTATCTCTCTCATCTTAGTTTTCTCAATTGTAAAGTAAGAACAATAGTAATTACCTAAAAGAACTAAAGATGGCAATGCATGAAATAATGTGTCTCAAATACTTTTTTGTTCAGTAGGCATATGGTAGACATCCATTAATGTTGGAGTTGTTATTAACGTCATATAGTTAATTAACATTGACTTACTCAGCTGAACTTATAAGAATTCCTGGTCAGCACTGTTTCTTATAATCCCAAAAGGTAGGAGATGGAATCTTTGAGCTCTGAATGTGGACCACACTGTGGTTTTAAAAGAGAAATGTTTCCCTCTGTAGGA
Organism: Myotis lucifugus; assembly: GCF_000147115.1. Classification (NCBI taxonomy): domain Eukaryota; kingdom Metazoa; phylum Chordata; class Mammalia; order Chiroptera; family Vespertilionidae; genus Myotis; species Myotis lucifugus. Next base: position 3,079,983 of record NW_005871160.1, read on the forward strand.
AGTGAAACATAGAAATATGAGGTGTAATGCTTACAGCTTTCATGTTAGGCTGGTTAAAATAGTCCTTGTCTTGTCACCACAGTCAATATCAACCTTTTATTTATTTTCTTATTACCTGTCCTACTCATATCACCAAATCCTTGTCTATTCCTTGCCTCCTATTTCCCACTCTGAAGACTGCAACATTTGGGTCATGTTTTATTTTGCTGGAGCTCTGTGGGGAGACAAAAATAAACACAGGGAAATCAAAGCCCAAAAGAGAGGAAAATATATAGAAATAGATACAAAACGTAAGGTTAGGAATGAAATTTGAACAGATGGACTAGTTTTAGTATGACAATGAGAAAAGGAGACTGACTTTTGCTGGTTCATTTGGTCAAAGAAGATAATTTGGGTGGTTGAGTTACATGGCTTAGAGTTATATAGAGCACATATTTATTGGGTAAAATAAATTTCTCCCCCTTACTTTGAGTTAATAGATTCAGTCCCTAAAGCTCAGTGGTGTCAAATGCTGGAGTTATATAATCAAAAGGAGAAATAATAATATCAGGAAAAAAATGATTCATTAAACAAAGTAAAAACTTTGTCCTTAGAAAGTTCTTAAGTGTACTTGGCTGGTCATTGATTATTATATGGAAACTTTCTGCATATCAGGGGCAGTAATGGGACATAAATGAATCATTTGGGGCCAGTTTTAAGCAATGGCTTCAACCCCTAAGTGGTTTGCCAAGTTTCTGTTAAACATCTCACATTATTGAAGATACAAGTCAAAATTACGTATCAGCAGTTCTTCCAAATAGCAAGGAGCATATATTAAAGAGGCAATGAAGGAATTCCTAATGAGAAAAAATGCTCTTACTTTTTGAGAAATTAACTGCTCCAATAAATTGAAAAGATAAAGTAGGAAAAGTTATCACAATAATGTCTGTTGTAATAAAACTAAACTGTACAGTTGATAACAGTTACAATGCCAGAAGGTGAGTTAATGAAGTACCATTCTTCTAAAAGCCCTTTTGGTCCTTACTTTGAAGTATAATGCTGACACGAACATATAAAGGATATGGTGGAAGCTACATGGAACTACTGTACAGTAGGTCCTCGGGTTATGTTGGAGATCCTACAGCACGACGTAACACGATTTTTGCCGTAAGTCGGAACCCACCTACATAAGCACCTATGTCACTCACGTGGAGCACACGCACAGCAGTAATGAACTGAAACAGTAAAAAAAATTAAAAGAAAGATAACAATTCCTGACCTTTACTTGTGGTAAATAAATAATAAAAAACATAAAGCACATATGTACGTATGTAGATATGATGGAACTCTTTTTTAATAAATAAATGGGAGATGGTGACATAACCACGAAACAATGTACATCGAGTCTGACGTAACCCGAGGACTGTCTGTATATGAACATGTTCTACAGATTCATTGCCTATGAACTTTTGAATATATATAAAGTTTAAAAAGCAGAGTATATTAAATAAAACTTTTGGGAAGGTGAAATAAAATAATCCTACAACCTAAAATCGATTCTTAAAGTGCAAAAGAGATGAATGTCTGTGGAGAGATAAGTCTGTCTGCATTGCTAGCTGGCATTGGAAAACTTCCCCAGCTGTCATTAATTCACCTTGGTGAAATTGAACCAGAAACCCTGGGATCACTTCCCATCATTATCCATTGTATAACCAATAAAACAAACTGCTTTCCACTTTCCAAAAAAAAAAAAAGTCATGGGACTTGCCCTGGCCAGTTTAGCCCAGTGGTTAAAGCATTGGCTCTTGGACCTAAGGATTAAGAATTTGATTTCTGATCCAGGGCACACACCTCAGTCACAAGTTCCCCACCCCAGGTAGGGGCATGTGCTAGAGGCAACCGATCCATGTGTTTCTCTCACATCACTGTTTCTCTCCCCCTCCTCTGTCCCTTCTACTCTCTCAATGGAAAAAATATCCTTGGGTGAGAATTTTAAAAAAGCCATGGAAACAGGGGAAAGAGTCACTGACATCTCCCTGACACCTTCTGTGGACTCAGGAATGTAGGGGAGGCCCGAAACTTCTGTTATGATTTTCTGCAGTCCAATTTCTAGGCGAGTTAAAGATGGCAGCAATGCAGAGGAATTCATAAGGATAATGAGAGAGCAGAAAAGAAAACAAGCATAAATAGCACAAATAGAAATTGGAAAGTAATCTTAAATAGGAGAGTTTGGGGCTAATAGTTCTATTGTTCATTATTAAACTTCTCTCATACATAGTAATGATCAAAATGCCCTGAATGAAAAAAACAAAAAAAAACACGTGTGTGTGTGTGTGTTGTGTGTGTGTGTGTGTGTGTGTGTGTGTGGCAATGCAGTAAGAAGGAGGAGGAGGAAAGCAAGAATGAAAAGGAAAGGAAGGGGAGAGAAGAGGAAGATAAAAAGAATTGGAGGGGGAGTGGGCTGGGAGGAAACTACCAATGTTGGGGAAGGCTTAAAGATACTATATGTGTAGATGCTCAGACATCAGGCTGACAAACTCACTCATGGAAGGCGAATGGTCCAGTGCATCTTTCAAACAAACAGCAGAAGGGAAATAAACTGGGACATCGCCAGTTACCATGAGTTTAATGGGAACCAGGCAAGTGCCCTATCCACATAACCACATTCTGACTAATTAAGTAAAAACAACCACAAGAGCAGTGAAACAATTGTAAAAGAAATAAAGGAAATTGAAACCCACCAAACCCCTCTAGGAAAAGGCATGAGGAAATAGTGAGAACCCTGACAGAGACAAACCTCTCCGCACTGAGCCATCTGTGCCACCCATCAGCTGGCAATAATGCGACTCTGAGCAGCAATAGAAATAATCAAAGGAAGAGCTTTAAGAAGGCATGGCAACACTAATAGGTTCTTTTCTGGGTTTCTGGTCTTTGTTTATGGATAATTATAATTTGGCAAAGTGTTCAGAGGCCCATCATATAAATGTGTCCCTTGTGTTTTATTTAAGCAGCGGCTCAGAAAGGACTTGATGCAGTTTCCCACCATGCCAACTAAATGCTGGTAGAAGTAGAAAACCTCCAAATGATGTGTGAATTTACAATGATGAGTTGGTTTAATGCATGACAGCAAATCTCCAAACAGAGTTTTAGTTAAGTGTACTTAATAGTTTACCTGTCCAGTGAAGGTGATATTGGTTATCTGACATATTTGAAAGAAATCTTTCTTGTAAGCTGTGGCCACGTATTCTCACTCTGTTTTAGAGTTTGTTTTTGTATATTCCCAAATACTTCCTTATGAACCCTTATATTTGTTGAATTCTCAAAGAAATGCAAAGTGAACAGACGTGACTTTGATGTATGCAAGAACACCCTGTTCTGAGAATAAACAGGCATTTCATGGAAAGGATATGGAAAATAAGCTGGTTAAACTACTCTCACTTCTAGAAAGTCAGGTCTACCTTCAAATATGGCTTCCCCTTTTGTTGGAAATGATTTCTCAGAATATCAATGTATCAATTTGCGTCCTTTAGTTGCATGTGACAGGAACAAATTCTGGTTAATTTGAACAAAAACAGAAATTTATTAGGAAGAATATAGAATTGCTCAGTGATTCAAAGGGAGAGTTGAAGATGGGGCAGATGAGGCAGTTCCAGGAATCTAGGCAACAAAAATTAATGAGCAGTTTCTTTAAAGTGAAACGCTTAGGATGAATGCAATCTGACAATTTCAGTCTCTGTGTTGCTCAGCTCAATATTCAAATTCCTTGAAGAGAACTTAGTTATGGCCTAGCTGGAATCATTTATCTACCCCTTGCCAACGGGAAGGCTGAGCCGTATGGTTGGTCAGTTTATCAAGACTAGACAATGAGGAAAATCAAGCTCCTATAACCAGAAGAAAAGGGAATAGATGCTGTAAAGTCATAAAGCAATTCGGGCTTAAATATATTTATGATAATTGATTAATATATAAAACTAGAGGCCCGATGCACAAAATTCGTGCATGGGTAGGGTCTCTAGGCCTAGCCAGAAATCAGCACCAATCTATGGGGTGGCCAGTGGGGCAATCAGGGGCCCCCACTGGCACCCACCTTGGCTGTCCTGGGGCCTACAGGCTGGGGGAAGCTCCTGCATTGAGCATCTGCCCCCTGGTGGTCAGTGCACATCATAGCAACTGTCATTCCATTTGTGGTTCTGATGTTCAGTCAATTTGCATATTAGGCTTTTATTATTAGGATATTATGAAAAACTCAACATGATAAACAGGCTCCAGGATAGTTTATTTTCTAAATGTTAATTTATAACTGATCCATTAAAATAATGAAGAACATAATGTTAAGTACATTCATATTGAGTCAATTTTTATTAAGGATCTGCTGTGTTAGGTATGATGCTGAGAAGTTTCCCATGTATTATCTCATTAAATTATCACCTGAAATTCCTTTTAGGTCTAATATCTCTATTTTGTGCTTATAAAATCTAAAGATCAGAAAGTTTTATTGACTTATTTATTATTACTCCATAAGTAGTAGTGGTCTGTTTTTTTCTATTATTTTTTCTCCTTATTTAAGTTATATTTCAATTATTTGTGCAGAATAACTTCAGTGAACTAATGGTTTCAAAGCACTAACCTTGTGTCACTACAGTAAATACATAAGACCTGGGTAATAATGCATAAAAGACAGAACACTGTCTTTGGGTAGCCATCAGTGTTGCAACTACATCTATAAATTTAGAATCTTATGTATAGCATGATGAATTCAGCTATACATAGCAGATTGAACACACACTTACCACCACTGCTTCCCAAAATGTCACTAAAATGAGAATAAAGTAAGGGTATAAAACCACCAGGGAACCTCCAGTAAACCAGAGAGGACAATAAATTTTTGGAACATAGAAAGCAGAAGAGTAGTTAAGAAGACAGAGAAAGTAGAATACTAATATATTTTCTGAATCGAAGATGACATATATTATAAGATGCACCATTAGTTTGTTTCATTAAGAAAGAAAAATCACTGGTAAATCTAACTGTAGATTTATCATTGTACGTGTCCAGTTATTTATTGTTGCATAACAAACCATCCCAAACTTAGTAGCATTGTTGCATAACAAACCATCCCAAACTCAGTAGCCTAAATCAACAATAATAATTTCATTATTATCTCTCACAATTCTGGGGGTTGACTGTGCCTGACTGGGTCCAGATCTCTCATTCAGTTGTGATTAGATATTGGCTGGGGTTAGATCTTCTTCTTCTTCTTCTTCTTCTCATTTTCTTATTCTTATTCTTATTCTTATTCTTATTCTTCTTATTCTTCTCTATTTTTTGTTGAAAGTGTTGCAGATGTCTCCCTATTTTCCCCCACTGACCCCTTCTAGCCTATCTCCTCTACCAGGCCTTCACCACATTATTGTCTGTGTCCATGGATTATGCATAATGCATATAAATTCTTTGGTTAATCTCTTCCCACCCCCAAACCCACATTCTCTCTGAGATTCGTCAGTCTGTTCCATGCTTCTATGTCACTGAATGTATTTTATTAATCAGCTTATTTTGTTCACTAGATTCCACATATGAGTGAGATCATATGATACTTGTCTTTCTCTGACTGGCTTATTTCACTTTCGGAACTTTTTTATTCAACTGGAAATTCAAGTGGGCTTATTGGCCAAAACATTTACATGCACCTATTCAGGTAGCCTGGGCTTCCTCATAGCATGGTATATGTGTGATGAGAGCTATCCCATGAGAGATAGCTGGGCAAGCCGTATAACTCTTTATGACCTATAATCTCATTCATACATCCTCACTCTCACACCACACTGTTGGTTGAGGCATTCACAGAGATTCAATCATGTTCAGTGACAGAATACATATATTCCATGTTTTTTTATTTTATTTCATTGATTTTTTACAGAGAGGAAGGGAGAGGGATAGAGACTTAGAAACATCAATGAGAGAGAAACATTGATCAGCTGCCTCCTGCACACCCCCTACTGGGAATGTGCCTGCAACCAAGGTACATGCCCTTGATGGGAATCGAACCTGGGACCCTTCAGTCTGCAGGCCGACGCTCTATCCACTGAGCCAAACTGGTTAGGGCTATATTCCATGTTTTGATGAAAGAATGACAAGGTCACAGGGAGAAAAGAGCACATAGGATGGGAGATATCAATCCAATATTATTTGTAAAAAAAAAAAAAAAAACAGTCTTCCAGCAATTGACTGGAGTATGGTTCCAAACATTAAAAATGTTCAAATAATATAAACATTTATCTTAGAAACAATAAACATCTTAATTGTTTACAGTTGAGGATATATCAAATGAGAAGCAAGCATGTTTATGTTGCAGAATCTTAGAAAGCTCAGGAATTTGAGATATATGTCTCAAATCAGTTCAAAGCTTGAATAAGAAGCACTAAGATACATGGAACTCTATCCTCATCCTGTATAGCTGGGCAACTGCTCCTGTCACTCTTGGCAAGAGAAAGCTTGCTATGTAAGAAATTAATCCACGTTTCCCCAGCTCTTGCAGATGAGAAGCACAGTATTGAAAATAGAGATAGTGAGAAAAGTCTACATAGTGAACATTAAGATCCTCATCCTTCTCCTTTTTAGGTCTAAGAACTTTGTCATGAAGGTTTATTCTTATTCTTTCCTCTCTACTATAGGCAGTGGATTATAAGGTCCTTCTTCAGAAATATGAGGATGATTACTGAGCAAGTAATGTGCCCAGAAAGTACACAGAAAGATGTACAGAAATAGACATTTAGGTGCACTGGGGCTGAGTGCTATGATCCCAACCCAATCACTCTAAAGTGAGGCCGTATCAGATGGATCTTCTAATCATCTCTTTTATGCTCTAATTTTAAATATGAGTGGGTAATCAGGAATCATCAGACACATATAGAAAACCTCAGCATGACATAAATATATTGAATAATAGAGAAAACTTTTCATAAACAGATACAAACATAAAGTAGAATAGTCTTAAACAAACAAATTACCATAAATTTTTAACCTTGGAGAGGAAAGAGAAGATATTGCATTCTTAAAATAAGAACAGAGTTACACAAAAAGGAAATGATTAGAGAACAACAAATGACTTGACAAAATAATATCAATTATAAATTCAACACAAATCCTTTACAATTATTGTAAGAATATTTAACAAAAACTCTATCCTCTTGATAGATTTTAAATGTACAAAACAGCATTGTTCTCTATGGATACAGCAGATCTCTAGAACTTAGTCATAATGTAAAACTGAAATTCTATACAGATAGATCAGGACTCCCATTTTCTCTCTCCCTCCATCCACTGGTTATCACCATTCTATTATTTGATTCTATGAGTTTGACTGTTTTAGATAACTCATAAAGTAGGGCTATCCTTCTGCAATTGGATTACTTATTTCACTTAGCATTAATGTCCTCGAGGACATTCATGCTGTTTTATATTATAGAATTTCTTTCTTTTATAAGGCTGAGTAATAGGCCATTATATGTATATATTACATTTTTTAATCCATTCATCTATTGATAGACATTCAATTTGTTTTCATAGCTTTATTGTGACTAGCACTGATATGGACTAGGAGTGCTAATATGTCCTTGATATCCTGATTTTAATTATTTTGGATAAATACTCAGAAATGGGGTTTCTAGAGTACATGATAGTACCATTTTCAATTTTTTAATAAAACAGTTTCCATAGTGGCTGTATCACTTTGTGCTCCCAATAACATATTTTAATAGTTTGAATTTACTCAATACTTGTCTTTTTAAAAAAATAACCATCCTAACCATGTGAGGTGATATCTCATTGTGGCTTTGACTTGCATTCCCCTGATTTACTATTTATTGTTGAGCATCTTTCATATACCTGTTGGCCTTACCAGAAATTGTTAAGAAAGTAGAATCAAAGGGACAATATTTTTTAAAGTAGATAATAAATATTTTTATAAGTGATAATTCTGGAGGTTCATTATCTTTCTAAATCAAACTTCAGTAAAAAGAACAAGAAAAATTGAAAAAAATTACCAGAAATATAAGAAAATTTCTCAGAATTAAATACCCACTCGTGTGCAGATTAATGAGTGGGAAAAGAAAAAGGAAAACTAACATGCCCACACTAAGGCATATCATCATAAAATAATTTAAGATTCAAATATTCCCATGCAGAAAAAAATAAAAACTAAAAACATGTCATCTATTAAGGATGGAGAACCAGAATGGCAATTGAGATCTTAAGCAAAACTAGAAACTAAACAAAAAAGGAGTAATGTTTTCAAAATCCTATAAATATTTTTTTATTTCAACAGAGAATTCTATAGCTAGCCAATTTGGTATCAATCAAATATGAGGGTAGGAAGAAACAGTTTGGGACAGGTAAGCTTTCAAACTATTTATTGCCAGGCACTTTTTCTTAGGCAACTATATCCTAGTATCTCGGATTGTGTTCCTTCAAAATATGGAGGTAATTAAAAAATAAGACTTGGAATTCAGGAAAGAGTGGGTCCACCAAGAAGGGAGAAGAAAGGTAGTGTATGATGAGAGTAGCTCCACAGTCCAGAGACACAAGATGAAAATGAAGTAGGATAATAGGAACCTTCAGGAATTATGTCTCCAGGGAGAATGAAGAAACAAGCAGATAATTCAATGTGTCTGACCATGCAAAATAGGAGGATTTGAAAGTGGTTAAATATTTTTAAAAGAGTTTATGAGAAATTAATGATAGGGGCATAGAAAGTTAAGCAAAAATTAATTCAAAAAATATTGCACAGGAAAGGTATTTGGAACAAAGTGCTTGACTTGGCTTAGGAATTGAAAAATAATTACTAAGCAACCATAATCTAAACATTGAAAATTGCTTTATCTGAACAATTTTGACATAACTACTGGTATATTGGGAGAATGAAAGAATGCAAAGTAGATAGTAGTGAAAGTTGGGTGTTAAGACTCCATTTTTATAACAGGAAGACAATAAATAATGTTTTAATACATCAAGAAACAAAAATATTAGCATCTATTGGAATTAGGAGTGAAAAGGAAAAGGGTTTCTGTCTTTTACATTTTTAATACCTTTAATTATTATTTTCTTAATTCTTTATTGTTTAAAGCATTACATATCTCCCTTTTCCCCCATTGACCTCTCCTTGGCTGCCCCCACCTCCCAGCACATGCTCTCACTTCGCTACTATCTGTGTCCATTGGTTATGCCCATATGAATGCATAAAAGTCCTTTAGTTGATCTCTTACCCCCTCACCCCCTGCCTTCCTTCATAGGTTTGACAGTCTGTTTGATGCTTCTATGACTCTGGTTCTATTTTTGCTCATCAGTTTATGTTGTTCATTATATTTCACAAATGAGTGAGATCATGTGATATTTGTATTTCTCTGACTGACTTATTTCAGTTAGCATAATACTCTCCAGTTCCATCCATGCTGTTTGTTTTATACTATTACTTATCTTTTACAAATGATGCACAGGTGTTATGTTGATAAAAATAAGTTTTAGAAAGATAAGAGTAAAGACTTTCAAGTTAGAGAAATAGAGTCTTAATCCCCCTCTTCTACTCATGACATTTGTCAGAGGCAAAATGTTTTTCTTCTATAGCCACAGTTTGGGGTACATGAAAGAAGAAAATAATAGCAGCTACCATGCATAACACTTGGAAATGGTAGACATGTGGATACATGAATTCATTTAATCATCACAAAGCACCCATAACTTTTTGTGCTCTTATTATCCCCATCTTACATATGGGGTAAATGAAGCATAGAAAGGTTAAATAATCTGTCCAACTTAATGGCGTAAATAAATGGTGAAAATGAAATTTCAACTCAGGTAGCAAAATATACTAGAAATATACCCAACTCCTGCCATTATAAAGTAAATATAGACTGTAAACAAGAGCAACTAGCATTGTGCTTGGTAGAGTAAATGCACAATAAATATTTGTAAATGGATGAGTAAGTGTTCATTTAACAACTTCATTAAATACTTAAAACATGTATTATGATCCATGTTATAAAGCTGATGTATTTAACTTACACAATAGTTTACCATGCATTCCCAGAGTTTTAGTACATAATTTAGACACTAGCTGAAATGTATAACCATGCAACCACAAAAGTGTCTGCAATATAACTAATTATACTATAATGGCAGTTTACTATTAATTTATACTGCTGCTTAGTCAGAAAAAATGTTTGCAGATTGTGAAGGATATTTTTTATAATGAAAACTTGAGCAGGTAAAAAAAAAATTCTACTGTTAATTACTACTCAGGAATTATGTTTTCAAGTCTGTGTTTCAAGTAGGAAATCCTCCACTGTCAGTTGTTCCTTCTTGTCTTTGTATCAGATCAATTTCCCTATTGATTATGCTAATGTGCATCGCATCAGACTTGCCACCCAGAAGTGGGGATGTCTAGAATTGAAAGTCTGTTAAGGGGTATGAATGGATTTCTTACCTCCCTGGTTAAGTGGGGCTTTTTACAATATTTTTATCAATCCTTGAAGGAGAATGTTATCAAAGCCAGTTCATATCTCATTTCAGTCAACAGTTCATTATTATAAAACCACAAAAGTTCTGTCACCAGGTCTTTAAAATCTTAAATGCCTCAAAGAGATTTTAAAGAATGGAAATCAATCAATCAATAGTTTTTAAAGATGTAAAAGCCTATGAGGAATAATTTGTTAGCCACATATAGAATTAGAGCTCAAGAAATTTGGCTTTTAAAAAATATTTAAAAAGAAGTGCTGAGGGGCATTCTTTACTGCGGGCCATATTTAGGAAGTACAATTTGAAACAAGAAACTCTTTATTCTAACTTCCTTTTTTTCTTCTATGTCATATTGCCAGCTATTATAAAAGTCTCAGTGAATAATATTAGTTGTAGAATCAAATTATTAAAGCCTAGAGGCCTGGTGCATGAAATTTGTGCATGGTGGAGGGGGTGTCCCTCAGCCCAGTCTGCACCCTCTCCATTCCAGGACCCCTCGAGGGATGTTCGACTGCCCATTTAGGCCTAATCCCACCAGGATCGGGCCTAAATGGGCAGTCAGACATCCCTCTCACAATCCAGGACTGCTGGCTCCCAACTGCTCACCTGCCTGCCTGCCTGATTGCCCCTAACTGCTTCTGCCTACCAGCCTGATCACCCCCTAACCACTCCCTTGCCAGCCTGATTGATGCCTAACTGCTCCCCTGCTGGTCCAATTGCCCCTAACTGCCCTCCCCTGCTGGCCAAGTCACCCCTAACTGCCCTCCCTTGCCAGCCTGGTCACCCCCCAACTGCCCTCCCCTGCCGACCCGATTGCTCCTAACTGCCCTCCCCTGCCAGCCTGGTCACCCCTAACTGCCCTCCCCTGCTGGTATGGGTCCCCCATAACTGCCCTCCCCTGCTCACCTGATCACCCCCAACTGCCCTCCCCCACAGGCCTGGTCCCCCCCAACTGTCCTCCCCTGCCGGCCATCTTTTGGCAGCCATCTTTAACCACATGGGGGCAGCCATCTTGTGTGTTGGAGTGATGGTCAATTTGCATATTACATCTTTATTATATAGGATTACTTAATGTGAATATTAAAAAAAATAATAATCATTGGCTACTTATCTATGTCCCCATGATACCTTTTTCAAAAATCCCAGGAGTTTGAATCATCAGTCTGACTTTTAACAATGTTTTCATTACCAGAAATGCAAAGTAATTTCAAATTACTATTCATGACTACTAGACTCTGAGAAATGATATTTTTTCATCTGAGTATTAAAAGAATTAGTTTTAAATGAAGAAATCTAAACTAAAATAAATAGCCTTGATTTTTAAAGGATGGCTATTAAAAAAAAAAGATGGCTATTAGAAAAGCTTTCTTTCTTTATTTTTTTATGGGAATTTCCACATGGGCTGAAGTTTCTTTGGAACATATCTTGGCATTTTTTCATAAGGTTCTTATTTTTTCTTATTTTTTATTTTTTAAATATTTTTATTGATTTCAGAGAAAAAGGGAGAGGGAGAGATAGATAGAAACATCAATGAGGAGAGAGAATTATTGATTGGCTGCCTCCTGCATGCCACCTACTGGGGATCCATCCCACAACCCAAGCATGTTCCCTTGACCTGAATCGCACCTAGGAGCCTTCAGTCCACAGGCCAACGCTCTATCCACTGAGCCAAACCAGCTAGGGCATAAGATTCATATTTTAGTGTATACTCATTCTCACCTCTTTTAGGCAAAATAAATAAAATTCTGAATTTCTGCATAATACCTTAGGGATACTGTACTTGAAATAGTTTTTGGATTACTTCTTGCTGGTTGCAAATGGCAACTGGATGTTAATTTTAAAAATGGCTTATCACTCAGCAACTTTCAGATATATGTCATAGGTCATTTTTTAATATATTCAACCTCTTTCCCACCCTTAGTAATGAAAATATTACCAATTATTATAAACCACCTCTTAGCAATTATTGATGCTTTTTTAAAAAATATATTTTTATTGATTTCAGAGAGGACGGGTGAGAGAGAGATAGAAACATCAATTGTGAGAAAGAGTCATTGATAGGCTGCCTTCTGCACACCCCCTACTGGGGATTGAGCCCACAATCTGGGCATGTGCCCTTGACCTGAATCAAACCCGGGACCCTTCAGTCCACAGGTCAATGTTCTTTCCACTGAGCCAAACCAGCTAGGGTGTCATTGATCTTTATATCTGTCTATCCATCTCCCTTGTTCTCTGAAATAAAAAGAAACTGTGTATGTGGGATGAACACCTTATTCGGATCTTATGATTAGAACATGTTCAATCACCTTGAATGGCTTCAGAAAATAAACATTAACGTCTAAACTAATGAGTCTTTGGGCCAGGATCTGAGAAAAGTCCAAAAGAATGTACTTGAATTTGGTTCTGATTTAAATTTTACCTTTGCTATTGGTTGGGAATATCTCCTAATGGGAGAATTCATTGATCTAATAAGTGATAGATTTAAGGTACTATCCCAACACGGAGCAGATTGCTTAGGGACTTAGCCTGTAGATTGGCTTGTAGCTTATCAGCTGGTGAGATTGTTCCTCTGAGAGAGATGCTCAGATGCAGAAGCAGCCCAGAGCAGCAGAAGGATGGCATCATGGTGCTGTATAATCTGTATACAAGTTGGTGGAAGAGCACCTGATCAAGAAAACTTAATTTTGACAGGTCTGATGTATAGTCTATTTTGGTTAACCAAAAGGAACACATAGATTAGAGAAATTTCCATTATTTTTCTCTCAGCCATGAAAATCGATTTTGATGTGATTACACTCAGAGGCTGCTTGATGTGCCTCTGACAGGACAAAATGGAAAGATAGTGGGTGGTGTACAATGTGGCAAACCATGGGTAAGCTGGACTCTGTGACAAACTGAAAATAGTAGGTTTCAAATGCCAATTTGGATAATTTGCATGAAAATGATATAATATAAAATAACCTTGACTATGCTGTTTTTAAATGCTAAGTGAAATAGTTCAATACATCCAGTAACCAAAGGGTTTTATTACTCATTTTTATAAGCTTTATTTAGAGAAGCACAAGGATATCACTAATTGTAACCAGTGGATATTTTATTTATCTCATTAATAAAAATATTGAGACTTTATTATATACAAAGCATTTAAGAAATCTTTATTGGGGTTTAGTTTTGATAAAGAAAAAAGTTAGAATTAGAGACTGTGCAGTAGGAGCTAAAAATTTCACTTCTGTTCCTTTTCAAAACTCCTCTCTTACTACTTATAAAACTATCCTTGCTTTCATTGATTCAACAAATATATTTTGAGCATCCATAGGCAAGGCATTTGGCTACATATATGGAACACAGGAATAAACAAAGTAGATAGTATATGTTCTCATGGGATGTGTAGTCTAGTTGGGAATGCAAACAAGTAAATAGAAATTCCAATACAGTGTGATAAATGCTGTAATAAAAGACTAACTGGAACCATGAAGGGCAAAGATACTTTATTCAGGAGAAGTTATCCAGCAATGGGTCGGGGGTGAGATAGGGATAGGAATCTGTGAGGAGGGAAGATGTCTGAAAGAGGAAATGGCGTTCTCAGAAGTCAAGAGGGGAGAAAGTCCATGGCAAAGGGGAATAAGATGAAGTGTTTATATTGCTGGGAGTGTAGAAAGTGAGGTGTGTGGTTATGAAAGAAGAATGTCAGAGTGCATGCAGTGGTCATACATACCACAGGAGAAAACCATCACAAGAGCCACGAACTTTTGCCTGACAGAAAGAGAGGCTGTTGGATGGTATACATATATGAACATTAGTAAAATAACTGTCATGGTGACAGAAAAAAAAAGGGTTGGATATAAGCCAGATTAGAAACAGAAGAAACTTAGGAGGCTGTTCAAGCACTTCAGGCAGAAGATGGTGGTAATACTTACAGGAATATTGTCAGTGAGTGTGGTAGATGTTAAAGACTTTGGCTTTTATTATTTTGTTTGTTTATTTTTTGGAAGCTAATGGATGTGAATGTGTTGATTGGATCTGGGGCTTAAGGAAGAGTCAAAATGACTGCAGAAAAACAACTAAAGCCTGAAATGAATATACTATTTAAAGCATCACTAGCTTTATAAGAGGTAAGGATAATTCCTAAGAGCTCCATTTCTATTTATTAAAAATAAAATTGAAAGAAAGGTAAGAATCAAGAAAAGAAGAAAGGAAGGAAGGAAGGAAGGAAGGAAGGAAGGAAGGAAGGAAGGAAGGAAGGAAGGAAGGAAGGAAGGAAGGAAAAAGGAAGGAGAAGTGGAAGGAAGGAAGAAGAAAGATCAGTTTATATATATTTTGTATCTTTCTTCTTCCTTCCTTTCACTTCCCCTTCCTTCTTTCTGAAGACACAATGCTAAGGCTGTAAAGCCAGGGAGAAACCAGACTTGCTGGATGGTATATGATTGTGGTCCCCTGATGAGTCAGCAATAGCAATAAATACCATCAGGAAACTATAAAAACATAGAAAGGGTGCTTGAATCTTCAGTGCTGAGCCTCAGAAAGAGTTGAAATGCCCCAGGTTTCTGGAATCCATTGGCTATTAGCACAAAAACTTCCCAAGCTCTTAATTTACTCTCATAGCACTGCCACTGATTAAATTCAAGCAATCAACATGTAATTCAACAGAAGAAAGCAAACCCTTATGTCTGAGAATCAGTAGGAAGAAAAAAAATAACAAGAAATTAAATCCCAAATCCCTCCAGTTGATGAAAATGTCAGACACAGAATACAGAAGTACATGTACTTGAGATATGAGATAGAAACCGCAGTATTAAAGGTTCATAATTAAGAAGTACTAATTAGTATTATAAAACAGTCATAGGGATATAAATGACAGCATAGAAAATATAGTCAATCCTAATATATAAAAACCCTACTTCCGTCACCACCATGGCTTGACCAACCGAAAGTCAATCCTGCAGTCAGTGGCGAGGTGACCCAGCACTGACTGCTGAGGGGGCTGCAAATCAGGCCTGGAGAAAGGCCTGAAGAGAGAAGCAGGGAATCAGGCCTGGAGAAAGGCCTGAAGAGAGAAGCAGGGTCTGATCCATAGCCTGTGTGGCAGCTGTTGATCAGCACTTGTGTCTCTTTCTCTCCAGCAGCTGTGCCTCCATTTCTTTCCAGGCCTCCACCAGGACTGCTGATCAGCCTTGCCTTCTGATCAGGCCCCGTTGATAAGCCCAGAGACTCTGATTGGCATAGAAACCGACCAATCAGAACCAAATCTGGGTCAACTGTGAGGAGCCAATGGCTGCCTAGGAGGTGGAGCTTTTGACACTGACTGGCATACAAACCAACCAATCAGAACCAAATTGGCCAGCAGAGGAGGGCAGTTTGGGGCAAGATCAGGCCTGCAGGGGAGGGAAGTTAGGGGCGAGATCAGGTCGGCAGGGAAGGGCAGTTGGGGGTGAGCAGGCCGGCAGGGGAGGGCAGTTGGGGGCAATCAGGCTGGCAGGAGAACAGTTAGGTGTTAATCAGGCTGGCAGAGGAGCAGTTAGGGGGTGATCAGACTGGCAGATGGAAGCGGTTAGGGGCAATCAGGCAGGCAGGCAGGAGAGCAGTTAGGAGCCAGCAGTCCCAGATTGTGAGAGAGATGTCTGACTGCTGGTTTAGGCCCGATCCCAAACAGGCAGTCGGACATCCCCCAAAGGGTCCCAGATTGGAGAGGATGCAGGCTGGGCAAGGGACACCCTCCCCCCCAGTGCACGAATTTTGTACATCAGGCCTCAAGTAATATTATAATAGCTATTTATGGTGCCACGTAGGTTCACTAACAAATAAAAATAAATAAAGGCCTCCTATTAAAAGTTTATTAGAAAAGAACAGATACATTTTAAACTACATAACTTCTAAACCTAAATATATAGTGGATGAAATAAAAATTCAATTGACTATATTAAACAGCAGAATGGTTATAGCTGAAGAGAGAATTAGTGAACCAGAATATATTTCTCAAAGCAATTAATGGGAATCAGAGAAAAAAATGCAAGATATAACTGATAATATAAATAGTTTTAGCATATGTATCTTAGTCCTAGATGGAGAGAATAGTGAGGCAATATTTAAAGAGGAAATAGATTTTTGATATTGATGAAAATATAGATCCAGAAATTCAGGAAATCATCCTGTTCCTCAAGCAGGATAAGTATAAAGAAATTAAAACTGAACCATGTTGTAGTGAAAATACAGTAGAATTAAGACAAAGAGGTACCTTTAAAAGCAGTCTAAGAGAAATGGTAAATATTCAATAGTGTTAGTTGAACCTTGACAACTGTAACAACTCATGGGCAGTTCACTACAGGCAACCCAAGTTAGAGGTAAATAAGTACAGTGTTTTTGTTTTTGTTTTTTAAGTTGGCAATTCTCTTGGTCAGTTCTCTGAACTAGGCACTGAGCTAATTGTTTCTACATGCTGTCTAATTTAGTCCTCTTAGCAACCCTCTGAGGTTGGTATTGTTGATGGTGACAATAGGACTTGCAG
Organism: Myotis lucifugus; assembly: GCF_000147115.1. NCBI lineage: Eukaryota > Metazoa > Chordata > Mammalia > Chiroptera > Vespertilionidae > Myotis > Myotis lucifugus. The sequence goes on from NW_005871160.1 coordinate 3,096,973, forward strand.
ATATTTTATGATATGTGCAAGGTCATGTAACTAAGAAGTAACATAGCAGGGACATAAATCTTGGACTTTTGTCTCCAGACCCACTTTCTTTTCAACATTGTCCCTGTAGTGACACATCTTTTATTCCTTATTCTAGTAAGTCCTACATTAGAATATCTTCAAGTTAAAAAGTAGAATATGGTTGTCTTATAATTCTAAAATGAAAATAATTTAAATAATTAAAAATCAGCCAAAGATAAAGAAGAGATGACCAACAAATGAATAAAAGAGAGCACATTGGAAGGAAGAAGGTAGTTGTAAGCTATTTTCAAAATGCTCAGAAAAACAACTGCTAACGAGAATGGTATAACCAGCAAAATCTAACTTTGGAGAAAAGTGTAAAAAAATAAAAGAAAGCTATGTGAAGATGAACAAAACTGATAAGTTACCACAAAGAAAACTTAACTAAAGAAAATTCTAAATGTATTTAAGGAATTGGGAAAGACAAACTACAACATGACATACAGCCCTATGGGAGGCAACTGATTGATGTTTCTCTCTCACATCAATATTTCTCTCTCTCTTTCTCTCTCTCTAAGATCAATAAAAACATATTTTAAAATAATAATAATAACATGGCATACATATATTATGAAAGTCATGAGGAGAATGGGCAAATTTAAAGGGTTTCATGGTTCTTAAATTGTTATGAAAGTGTACTAAGACATATATATTTTTAATTTTGGACTTTCTAAAACTAAATTTACATGAAAAATTTCAATGTCTATAAAAATATAGAATGAGAAATAAATATGAACTGAAGTAGTAAGAAGCATGGTAAAAAGAAGACAAATCACATTTTTACAAAATATGATAAAAATAGGCCTAATATATCATAATCATATAAATAAATAAAAGTATTATACTTATCAAGATACAGAAATGATAAAATTGAATTTTAAAGTACAGCTATATGCTATTCATAGTGACATGGCTAAAATTAAAAACATGAAAAGTTTTAGAGTAAAAAGCTGGAAAATATATTAAAAAATACTAATAGAAAAAGCTGACATAACTACTTTAGTAGGGAAAAGTAAGATCAAAAGCATTTCTAGGAATATAAATTGTTATCACATAATGATAAAAGACTAAATATAGGATTCTGTAATTATTCTATGCTCCTGATAAACGTGTCTCAAGATAAATAAATAAAACTGTTGATAAAGCTACAGAGAAAAGTTAACAGATCTTTTTCTCCTTGTGGAAAAAATTAAAATATTTTTCTCAATTAATGACAGATTAGACTGGAAAAGTTAATAAGTAAAAATGCATAACATTTGAACAAAATTATGCATCTAGAGTTAATATATTTATTAACTGCACCCAAAAAGAAGAGAATGTGAATTCTTCCCAAATGTCTGTAATATTCACCAAAATTATGTACTGGGTCAATATAAAGACCATATTTTCTGACCACAAGGCCACTAATAGCAAAAAGGCATTATATACAACACACACACACACACACACACACACACACACACACACACACTTCTAAATCACTTGTGTATTATTTTAAACTTGTTATAACTGGATGATAACAAAATTACTACATATGAAAACTTTAACTTAAAAGGGAATTTTCTGAGGGCGGAGCGCCCGGGCACCCGCTCTGTGTGCGATGGTCCGGCTCACGGCTCAGGGCCTCTCCTACCTGACCCTACCCTCCCCCACCCTCCCCTCCTCCACCCGCCTGGCCCCCCAGACCACAGCGTGGGGCTCACTCAAGGACAAAGGCTGGGTCTGCCCCCACAAGCCTGGACGGGGCTCCATGGAGAGACCAGCAGACAGGCTGGTCAGGAAGGACTTCCCCAACTCCCTCCCTCCCCCACCCCGTGTAAAAAAAAAAAAGGAAATTTTCTAAGTGCTTATATTTATAAAAAACTAAATATTTAAGAGTTAAATATGCAACTAAATAAGATGAGACAAAAAAACTGGTGTGAAAAAGGACATAATAAACCTAAGGGTAGAATCATAAAGTATTTTTAAAACATCCATAAGGCACTAATAAATGGACAAATCTCTAAATGGATTGACTAAAGAAAAAAAGAGAAGCAAATATAAGCAATATTAGAAATGGAAAGTGTGACATAATAATCAGTGCACAGAAATTAAAAAGATATTAAATAAGAGGGTAGTGTTGCAAATGAAGGTTTTAATAGGTAACTATGCCCCTCAATGAGTTAGGAAGCACATGAAGAGAAGGAAGCTTGGATATGCAGACATTGAATTTAAGGACTGTGTAGGTCAAATGGAATCATATAGCCAATCATCATACAGGCTTATAGAAGATCTATAGGTAAAGGTAATCAGCAGTAGATAAAATATATTAAATATTGTTTATAAGTCACCACTTCTCTTAGACCGCTCGGTCACACTACCGCCTAAGTCACCACTTCTCTTAAGCAATATATAAATATATTCTTAATTAGTATATAAAACAAATTATTTTCATTACAAAATAATCATGAGGATGCAAAGTACAGCATAGGGAATATAGTCAATAACATAGTAATAACTATGGTGTCAGGTGAGTACTATACGTATCAGGGGGATCACTGATAAGTTATATAACTGTCTAACCACTATGCTATAGACTTGAAAGTAATATAATACTGAATGTCAACTGTAATAAAAAATAATTAAAAAAATTATTCTCAACATTATTTTACAAATAACTGATCAAAAGACTACACAAGTAATTTCTCTCTCACATACATAGTAACTGGCATAGTAACAATATAAACCTTGCACATAGGTCTGTTGTCTCCAGAATTAATGCTCTTAAATAATGTCCCACACTCCCTCATCTGAGCTGGAGATTTATAGATTGGGGTCCACCATGTTATAGATGGAAATTGATGCCCTGGAAACAGAAAATATTAGCTAGAGGGATTATTTAAAATAAGATGGTAAAAGGGCTTAGGGCAGTATTCTTAAGATTGCCAATAATTAAAGGGTAGGCCAAGGAGAAAGAGAAGCTCACAAAAGAGACAAAAATGAGCCGGTCAGAGGAGTATAAGGCAAACAAGGAGAGTACGGGAACAGATAAGTCATAGGAGAGGGCATTTCAAGAAAGAAGAAGCAGTCAATAGTGTCAAAGTCTGCCAAGTGTTCAGGTAGATAAGAACTGGAAATTATTTATTGGATTTAACTACAAGGCCATCATCACTGACATTGACAAAAGCAAGTTCAGCAGAGAGGGGGAAGTTGAATCCAGATTTCAGAAGGTTGTGGAGTGAAAAGAAGCAGAAGTGGAGACAGAATTCAGACTTTTCTGATAGATTTGACTGTGAATAGGAAGAGAAAGATATGTTGGTTACTGAAAGAGAACATGGAGATGATATTTTTTGTCATAGAATGTATGTAAATGCTGATTAGAAGAAGTGAATATACCAGTAGAAATGATTATTTATTTGCCAACCCCTTTTATGCTTACTCTACCAAGGTCTTTATAAATATAAACTTTTTCAATTATCACCACTACTCTATGCATTAGAAGGGTTTCTAATTCCCATTTTACAGTTAAAATATAAGCATGAAGAGGTTAGGTCAAATGCTCATGGTCACTCAACTAATTAGTGAGAAGCCATAGTTCAAATCCAGGCTGTGACTGCTCCATTAGGCCAATTCTCCTATATAATAAAAGCCTAATATGCAAATTGTCCCCTCTGGCGGTTGTTTGACCGAGAGTTTGACCAGGAGGCCAGTAGTTTGAGCACTTGCTATGATGTGCACTGACCACCAGGGGCAGCATGGAACATGGTGGGCATTGGTGACGCTGTGCTGGCAGTGGGTGGCAGTGGAGGTGCTGCCAGCCCTGATAGGCCCTGACTAGAGCAGTACCACAGCCAGATGGTGGAGTAGGTGAGCAAGCGATGCCAGGCCAAGGTGGATGCGAGCGGAGGCCCAATTGCCCCCGCTGATCGCCCTGCAGATGGGGACCAGTGGCCGGTAGGCCCTGATTGCCCGATCGGGGCCAGATCCTGGGCTGGGACAGGGAACTGGGGGTGGGTGGCAGCGACCAACCTTCCGCGGCACCTGGGCAGAGGGCTGCACACTCGTTGGCTACCTAGGGGCGGGGGTAATGGGGATGGAGATGCAGTGAGAATGCAGGGTGTCCACTGAGCTCGTCCTTACTCCCCTTGCTACACTCCCCTGGGATGCCAGGACTCGCATGCTAGGGAAGCCCCGCACGCTCAGGTGCCAGGCGCCCACAAGGAGCCCACCCCGCACACATGTGGCCTCTTCCGAGTGAGCAGGGCCACAGCCGCCAGGACTGGAGGAGCTGGTTGGGCTCCCTGTGGGTTTGCACAGGAGCCGGTCTGCTAGGCTGGCTGGGAGAGAGCGTGCTGCCCGCCTGGCTTTTGTGCAGTGCCGTTGGGCAGCCCAGAGGCCTACGCTGTGCCCTGGCCTGCGGTGTCAGGCCACGCTCACCACATCTCTGCATGGGGACTTGGGCACCATGACTCAGGTAGAGGGGGACACACCGGGGCCCAGTGGCCCAGTTGCTGTCAGGGCCCAGAGGTCAGCTGGGACTGCCCTTCCATGCCAGATGCTCGTGCTTCGATCTCTGGCCAGGCCTAGGGACCACACCCATGCACGAATTCCATGCACCGGGCCTCTAGTCTATGAATAAGTAACAAAGCAAAGCCTTTGAGAAGGAGCCAAAGGGATTTAGTAAACAAGATGAGAAGTAAGCCTTGGGTAAGGTTGTAATAGGAGGAAAGGCAATCTTGTGTAGAAACATGTATGTTTGAGACTATAGTAGTACAGACATTTTCCACAAAAAGGATTCTGTTCTTCCTGTGAAATTGTCAACTAAGGACATCTGTGAGAGACTGGAAAGGCAGAGGCCTGAGAGATTTGAATCGAATGGAGATGATTTGACATAGTGTCATCTAGTAAAAGAAATATGACCTTTTATGGACACAGTAGGAATGCAGGGCAGCTATGTATATTGATGACTACAAATTAGTGGCAATACCAGTGGACAAGTTTGTGTGTTTTTCCTCTAGCAGTGTTTTGAAATTCAGGACATTTGTTTTTTGTTTGTTTATTTTGTGTGTTTTTTAAAATTTATTTTTATTGTTGAAAGTATTAAAGATGTCCACATTTTTGCAAAAAACAAATCAAAACAGCAGCTGCCACTTAAAAAGGTGAAATTGTCTAGGAAGAGCCAAGTTGTAGTTAAGATCCAGTGCAAAGAATAAAATCAGGGGAAAATGTGGAGGTTGTAACATAGCTTTCTAATAAAGATGGAGAATTAATAGGGAAATGGAGCAAATAAAGACTTGTCATTAAAGCAAAATACAAAAAATTGAAGGGATAAAAATATCTTGGGAAGGTGAATAACTGGACAGATATAAATATTGACTGTGGAGCATTAGCAGTGAAATCACAAATAAGACAAAAATGGACATTACCACTTAATCATTCTAATTATTCCAAAAGAATTTCAATTTGTTGTAATTGCTTTTCACTTGATTCTATTTCATTGTCCAGGTGAGTTATCATATTATCTACACATAATAATTATTTTGTTTCTTTGTCAATATTTTTGCCTTCATTTCTATTTATGTTGTTTTACTATTAAAATGTTTTTATATAGATTTTCTTTAATATATAAGGAAGTAATCTCCATTCAAAACGTTTATGAGTACTGAACACTTAATTTTATCAAATGTATTATGAGCAACGTTCAAGATATTCATATGGTTTTTCTCTTTTGAACAATTAATTCTATATTCATATCATAGATTAATGTAATATAAGCAATTAATTACCCTTGAAGTTTTTGGACTCAGTCCATTTCAAGAAGTTATGTCACTTCTTTACCATAATACTAGGCACAAATTGGTAGTGTGTGCGTGTGTGTGTGTGTGTGTGTGTTTAGGATCTTCAAATCTATAGTGCTAAACACAGTTGCAATATGGTGTACTTTTATATGCTGTTTTGAAGAGTTTTGGATAAATCTTTTTCTGCTTCATAAGACTTTTCTGTGTTCTGAAACAGTCTAAATAGCAACAGCATGATGTTGCCATACTTTTTCATAATATCACCTGAAACATCTTTTTGTGGTGGAGGATTGGGAGGGGTGGGTGTGGAGTGAAGGGGACCAATGGGGGGAAATGGGGCACATCAGTAATACTTTAAACAATAAAGATAAATTTTTAAAAGTTCAATAAATAAAATGTATATAGAGGAAAGGCTGAAAGGAAAGATATCACATGTTAACCTTGGTGGTCTCTGAGCAAGTTGATTATGAAGCTTCTCTTCTCTATGTTCCTGGTCAACCACTCACTATGACACACACTGACCACCAGAGGGCAGATGCTCAATGCTTGATCTGCCCCTGGTGGTCAGTGTGCTCCCACAGCCAACCTCCTGCGGCCGGCCAACTTCCTGTGGTCCCTCCGCCTGGCTGGCTGGCCCCAATGGCCCTGATCAGGACTGGGACAAGATGGCCCTGATTGGCCCCGATCGGCCCCAATCACCGGCCAGGCTGAGAGACCCCACCCGTGCACAAATTTGTGCACTGGGCCTCTAATTTTTCATAATTGAGAATATATTGCTGCAACAATGGGAACACATTTAAAATTTGCTGGTTGTAAATATAATTGTTTTTAAAAGTAAAAGGAAGACATTGTTTAAAGTGTTGTAATTATGTGTCTTGATATCTTGTTAATTTTGATAATATATTTTTATATTCTATGACATACATTTTCTAAATTTTAGTTAAAGATGATGTTACATTTATAAGTGATGTTACATTATCCTATCTAATAATAGACAAACATGGTAATTAACCGTACCTCTGACACGTTTCCCGTTGGCTAATCAGGGCGACATGCAAATTAACTGCCAACTAAGATGGCAGCCGGCAGCCAGGCAGCTGAAGCGAACAGGAGGCTTGCTTGCTCCAGTGATGAAGGAAGCCAAGCTTCCCGCCTGCCCTGGCCAGGCCTGGGCTCCGCTCATGGCTACAAAGTTTCAATTATAGAAGATAAATAAATCCCCGTTACCTGCTTCCAGCCCACCCTGACCTCCGCTCAAGGAGGCGCTGAAAAAAAAGAAAAAAGAAAAAGAGGAGAGGCTGGGAGCTTGGGTCACAGGGGGGCGTGGCCAGCCTAAAAACGGCCATCAGCCCCTCACCCATGCTGGCCAGGCACTGCAGAGGGACCCCCTGACCCTTAAGGGACTGTGGGCAGCCTGAAAACGGCCCTCAGCCCCTCACCCAGGCTATCCACACCCCCATGGGGTCAGGGTCCCTGCTGGGGAGCTTGGCCAGCCTGAAAATGGCCCTCAGCCCCTTACCCAGGCTGACCAGGCACCCCAGCGGGACCCTCACCCTGATCTGGGACACCCTTCAGGGAAAACCAGCTGGCCCCCACCAGTGCACCAGGCCTCTATCCTATATAATAAAAGGGTAATATGCAAATTGACCCTAACAGCAGAAAGACTGGGAATGACTGGTCACTATGACACACACTGACCACCAGGGGGCAGACGCTCAATGCAGGAGCTGCCTCCTGGTGGTCAGTGCGCTCTCACATGGGAGGAGCTCTGCTCAGCCACAAGCCAGGCTGATGGCTGCCAGTACAGCGGTGGTGGTCGGAGCCTCTCCTGCCTCCTCAGCAGCGCTAAGGATGTCCGACTGCAGCTTAGGTCTGTTCCCCGCTGGCAAGTGGACATCCCCCGAGGCTGCCAGGCTGCCAGAGGGATGTCTGATTGCCATCTTAGGCCCAATCCCCCAGGGAGCGGGCCTAAGCCAGTAGGTGGTCATCCCCTGAGGGGTCCCAGACTGTGAGAGGGCACAGGCCGGGCTGAGGGACCCCCCCTCCCCCCCAAGTGCACAAATTTTTGTGCATTGGGCCTCTAGTATTTCTATAATATTAATCTAGTGTTCTATTCCTATTGCTTCACAGTTATTACTTCCTCCACTTACATTTCTTTTATCTCAGTTAACATTGTCAGGTTTAACTATTCTATTTTTTAATTCTGCTTTTTAAATCCCCTTTTATATTTGTTATTCTCTTTTGCTATTTTTTTTGGTTTTCTAAGTTATACCTTTCAGTTTGTATTCTTATTTATTAATTATTTTATCCTGCTTTATTCATTTAATTTTGTTTTAATTTGTTGTAAATTCTTGAACTGAATGTTTAGTTTTGTTTCCAGTATTTTGAATAAAATATGTGCATATCCTATATAATAAAAGCCTAGGTGGCATCACGTGCGGCATCATCACAAGACGGCCACCATAAGATGGCTGCCGTCACATTGTTACAAGATGGCTGCCATAAGATGGCCAGCAGGGGGTGGCAGTTTTGGTAGATCAGGCAAGCAGGGGAGCAGTTAGGCATCAATCAGGCCAGCAGAGGAGCAGTTAGGGAGTGATCAGGCTGGCAGGCAGAAGCAGTTAGGGGCAATCAGGCAGACAGGCAGGCAAGCAGTTAAGAGCCAGCAGTCCTGGATTGTGAGAGGGTTGTCCGACTGCCAGTTTACGCCTGATCACTGTGGGATTGGGCCTAAACCAGCAGTCGGACATCCCCTGAGGGGTCCCAGATTGGAGAGGGTGTAGGCCAGGCTGAGGGACACCCCCCATGCATGAATTTTGTGCACCAGTTCTCTGGTAATCTTATAAATGTCCATGTAGGTAGAGATTTTGCTGCGTTTTCTTAATGTAATGTGTGGTACTTTTTTGTACAGTGGGTCCTTGACTTACAAGTGTCCCGACTAAGGAATTTTTTGAGATACGAGCCATCTCTCAGCCAATTTTTTGCTTTGAGTTGCGAGCTAAAATTTGGGTTATGAGCCAGCTTCAGATACCCCACCACTAGTTGGCACAGCGAACGTTACAGTGAATGCCACAACATCAGCCCAGCATCACGTGTCTCACTTGTTCACTTTTGATTTGACATATGAGTAATTTGAGTTACGAGCTCCGTCACGGAAGGAATTAAACTCGTAAGTCAAGGCCCCACTGTACATTGTATTCTATGTAGTTGTTATGATACATTTAATTTCTTCTTTGAGGTCAGAGTTATTTATATTTTTGTTTTTTTTAAAGAATTTCTAAACAAACAGTTTTCTTATTAATATCTAGTTTTATTGTATTGCATGAAATTCATGCATGGGGGGATCCCCCTCAGCCCAGCCTGCACCCTCTCCAATCTGGGACCCCTTGGGCTGATGCTCAACCACTGAGCAACATCAGCAAGGCAAGTGTTTTTATTTTAATCAAATCACCATGCAGGTCTTGCAGTGGCCTTCAGCCTGTGTCTTCTTTAGTGATTCCTGCAGAGGGTGCCTTCCCTCTCAAGATTTAGTTTTGTCTACTTTATCCTCAACTGTATTCTCAGTACTTCACATTTTTTCTCAGAGAAAGTCTATTATTTCATTCATATTTTTACATATCCCTGCCCACACTTGCTCTCTTTTCCTTGAAGACAGGAAAAGAGACTTGATTATGAAATAAACAAATGAATAAACAAATGGATGGAAGTGTCTCTAGGCCAGTGGTCGGCAAACTCATTAGTCAACAGAGCCAAATGTCAACAGTACAACGATTGAAATTTCTTTTGAGAGCCAAATTTTTTAAACTTAAACTATATAGGTAGGTACATTGTTATTAACTTAATTAGGGTACTCCTAAGCTGGCCTTTGCTAAAAACGTCCTCATTTTATAATAATAAAGCCACCAACACAAAATAATTACAATTCTTAAGTTGATGACAAAAATACCTGTAGCATTTGCAGCTGGTTGGAAAAATACAGGTAACTTTATGCTTCGAGTAGGTACTTTTGTCACCCGCGCACCATTTGCGGACGCAACTAGCACTAACCATTGCACAATGAGACTGCTGACTGACTGGCTCATTCAACTCATGCATGAATCACATGCACCTCCCCCGCGCTGCATATCCCGCAGCCCACCTGTGCCGCGTCTCCCGTCGCCCGCCCAATCGACACCCCCCACTTCTTCTAATGCCACTTCTTCAAAATAGACTCGCCCAGGCCAAAAACTGACTTCTGCGCATGGGCTACGAAGTTTCAATCGCACTGTATGTGCACGCCTGCACGTGGTATTTTGTGGAAGAGCCACACTCAAGGGGCAAAAGAGCCGCATGTGGCTCACGAACCGCGGTTTGCCGACCACTGCTCTAGGGAATATCAAGAAATGATGCACTTTTAGCCTTTGGAGGAAGTACCCCAACAATGACTGAGTGGCTAGATTCTAGATATTAAAAATGAGATACCTATATAAATATTTGTTCATTTATATATTTAGGTATCTCATTTATAGTTATATGTAACATTCTATCTATCTATCTATCTATCTATCTATCTATCTATCTATATCTATCTACACTAATCAAAGAGAATGACTGTACCTTCACGACACCCACCAGCCAATCAGGAGTGAGTATGCAAATTAACCCAACAAAGATGGCAGGTTAATTTGCATACACAGGCACTGAGCAGCCAGGGGCGGGATGGGATGCTTGTGCCATAGCGACGACACAGGCATTCCACACCGCCCCAGCTGCTCCTGGCCTCTGGGCAGTGTGGGAAGGCGGAAAGGCAACTCCGGGCTGGAGTGAAGGCGGTGCCGGCAGTCAAGAGAAGGAAGGCCCATTCTTGCACAATTATATATGTACTCTGGGTTTTTTTCCAACCTAGGCAACTTTATGTGAAGGTAGAATATTTGTATATTTGTGGAGTGAAAAGTTTTATTTTATTTCTTAGAGAAACAAATTATCAGGGAATCTCTTTTTTGTTATAATATTCCTTTAATTCTTTTATTCTTACATTTTAGAGAAAAGATATTTTTCTTAAATATCAAGTCATAAACACTTTCTGTTTTGTTAGTTTCTATACCATTTATGGAAGCAGAAAACGTCTATCACATGGGAGAAGAAAAATATCTGTATTGCCAGTTTGTTCAATTTAACTTATCCACCTAAGTCTCATGCAGAATTAGTTACCTAGTTGTACTTCAATAAGTTTCTGTAGTTTATATTCACTTATTCAGATTTTTAATTAAAGTAAAGGAAGAAAAATGCCAACTAAATCTTGCAAACATAAAATCTGAATGAAATGTTTTAATAACCAAGAGCTATTGATTTTATATTGTGTAGCTATACTACTATTCTAAGTTAAAAATAGTGTTGATTCTCTCTGTGATGCCCATGTGTATAGTGTCCTTTGCCAGGTACATATTAAAATTAATGGGAGCTATGTTCAGTATTAAATTAAAAAAGGGAATTACCTCCTTAAGATTATGCTTTTCATACTGTATTGCAAATCACGTCATGGTTGAATAGGAATTTGATCATCCAATTTTCTTGCATACCCTGGAAATGTATCCTTTGATATGAAGAGTAATCACATATAATGAGCCTTTTCTGCGTTAACTGACCACTTTGGGATTTTCTACCATCTACTTTATTCTGCATACTTGGGAAAATATAAATACAGCAGACAACTCTATAATGTGTACCTCTGGTTTGATAGTAATTGTAATTTAATGAATTTCCTTTAACATTTTCTGTTATTTATATTCACCCAGGTACACATGGTCTGTCTCAGGGGATGGATAATGCACACTCTTACAAACATTGAAGCAAAGGACACTACACATCATAGACTTTGTAATGCTATGCGAAGGACACTCCCTTTGTGTTCTGGTCCTAATGCTGTCAGTAATCATATTAACTTGCATTGTCTCTGTACCCCCAAGTCTCAACTTCTTCAACAGCTAAAATGAAGAGTATATTGTGGAGAAATTGGAACCTCAGTGAGGTTGTGAGATATGCATACAATGAGAAAACTAGTGATATGCATATGGAAGAGTTCTAGGCAGAGAGGGCAGAAGCAGTACTACAAGGTAGAAATTCATAGGGGATATTAACTAAAAAGTGCAGCAATGGAAAATAAATTATGAATATATTATGTATTTTGGGCCAAATTATGGAAATGTGGAGTGTCACATAATTTTTTTAATCTAGCTTATTTATATACCAATATTGGTCTGTTTTTTAATTTATTCAATTTCCCTCTTACTTCCACCTATATTTTTTTGTTTTTTCTTATTTCTTTTCACTTTCTTCTGCTATATCCTGTTTTTATTGTTAGATGGTTTGACTTTTCTTCTTTCTCAATATTCCTTCTCCAATACTCTTATGTCTAACTTTCTTCATATATAAAAGACTTATAAAAAGTAATCTCTGATGTTCAAAATATGTTGTTGCTGTATATTTGTAAGTATTTTTTGCCCACCATTTTCCATGGGTTTATTCAGTACTTCTACATAATAGATATGTAAAGAAAAGTTTAATTTGCTTGGCCGGTGTTGCTCAGTGGTTGAGCATCAACCTATGAACCAGGAGGTCATAGTTCAATTCCTGTCAGGGCACATGCCCGGGTTGCGGGCTCCATCCAGTTGGGGTCATGCGGGAGGCAGCCAATCAGTGATTCTCTCTCATCTTTGATGTCTCTGTCTCTCTCTGCCTCTCTCTTCCTCTCTGAAATAAATAAAACAATATTTAAAAAAAGAAAATAAATGTACAATTTATTATGTTGTATTTAATAAAGACAAATCTGTCAACTAAAAAATCTGGAGAGAGTAACATTGTCTTTATTCATCCATAAACTCAACAACCCATTTATTCATTATTCAGATATTTATTGAGTCCTTTCTGTGTGACAGTCACTTTCCTAGGGGCAAGAGACATGGTCTCTATCCTTTAGACAAAATCTAGTGTGGAAAACAGGAGACAAATAAATTCAGACTCAAATATAAAAGTTTACACTGTGATAAATGCTACACAAGAAAGAGTAAGCTGCTATGATGTACTATCAGGTTGAACATAATTTATATTGGGTAGTCAGCTCGGGCCTTATTAAAGAATATGTTCTTAATTACAGATCATGGCTTTAACACCAAAACAAGTAATTTAGGGGGGAACACTGATCCATATTTGGCAAGTATAGTGACTATTATCTTTTAGATCAACCACTGCAGTGATGGCCAACCTATGACACACATGTCAGAGGTGACACGCGAACTCATTTTTTTGGTTGATTTTTCTTTGTTAAATGGCATTTAAATATATAAAATAAATATCAAAAATATAAATCTTTGTTTTACTATGGTTGCAAATATCAAAAAATTTCCATATGTGACACGGCACCAGAGTTAAGTTTTTTTTCAAAATGCTCAAAAGGTTCACCATCACTGCACTAGGGCATTTAAAAAATTAAGGTAATTCTTGAACTTTTTACATCATTAATGTATTTGGTCCAATTTATTGCTCTGGAAATGTATCTTAATTTGAAATAGAAAAGCACAACTAGTTTTTCTTTCAATACTTGTAAAATTTTTGAGCAAAGACCTTATTATTTTCCCTATAGATGGACAATTTGCAATACCTTTTTATTTAGTCTTATAGTTAGTTTTTTAATGCCAACAATAGTTATAAGAAAAATTTAACAGGAAATTGAGTTTCTATGTACTCCCATTTTATCTAATTTATTTTTCCTCTACAATAGTTCTGTAAAGTAGATAAGACCACCATTATATGGATAAGAAAACTGAATCTAGACATTTTAGCTCCCTTCCTAAGATCAACAATACAATAAATAGCAATGCTCAATGTACAGTAGTTAGCTATATAAATTTCTAGGCTATATTTTCTTCTCTGTTTAATTACTAATTACTTCAAATATTTGTGCAGACTCTAGAAATAAAAATTGTGGGTTGAATTATGTCCCACAGAAATATATATTGAATTCCTAACTCAGAATATGACCTCATTTTCAAGTAGGGTCATTACCGATGTAATTGGTTAACATGATGTCTTACTGAAGTAAAATGGGTTCTTAACCCAATGTAACAATTTCCCTTTAGGAAGACAATATGAAAACACAGAGCAAAAAATCTGTGATGCAGCTGCAGCCCAAGGAATGTCAAGGATTCTCAGAAAATTACCAGAAGCTAGAAGGGACCCGGAATGATTATTTCCTATAGGTAACAGAGGGAACCTGGCCCTTTCCTTCACTATCCAAGCAAAGGTAGCTAGGAGGAAGGGAAAAGTAAGTAATGATAGTACAGGTCCTCTGAGCATAGAGAGACATATTCAAGTCAACTGCTTCTGAGAAAATGGTCCATTTCTTCTCCATGTGCCACTTTATATATAGATTGTGAGAGAGGCAGCTAGACCTAATCTGGCATACATGTTTTCAATTACACCCTCATTGGCAATGACAGACATAGGGAACTTCATCTTTCTGGTATCAGGCAAGACATCGATTCTTGCATGTGAACATGACTAAATTTGATTCAGCAAGATATTATTAACTTCTCTGTTCAAATGTCATTTTCTCAAAGAATCATTCCTGACCACTATCTCACTTTCAGATAATATTACTTTTTGTTCCCTCTTTATGCCTTTTATAACACTATGTTTACTTACTTTTCCTTCCTTTCTCCCTCCCTCTTCTCCTTTTTCTTCCTTGCTTTATTTTCTTTCTTTTATTTTCTTTAACTTTGTCTCATTCAGAACTGAATCCCTCACATCTTGAGGAGTGTCTGTGCCCATAGTAATGTGTTCAAGAAACATCAGCTAAGTTACTAAATAAATGCAAACATGCACATATTTGGAGGAAGATATGAAAGCCATTATGTTTTATGTAAATCACACATTACCAGTAATACTACTTAATAGGGACTTGAAGTAATAAGACCAAAAAGAAATCTAAGCAATCAAAAAGTTGTTTGTTTACACCAGCCATGAGATATACACAACTAAAGTAATTTTGGTTATAAACAACATAGACAAAGTAAAAATTTGATAATTAATAAAATTTGGTAATTAATAAAATAATAACATGTAATTTTAAAAAGGTTTATAAATTGGCAAATAGGTGCAACATTTAAGCAAAATGAGAAAAGTGGGTACACTTGAAAGAATGCAATAAATTTCAACATGGTTCTTACCTTGGACCTCCATGTATTTAAAACTACTATTCTTCTGAGAAGGTTTCCAAAGACTGAAAAAATGATCTATGGCAAAAAACAGGTTAAAACCCCTAACCTAGAGTGATCTGTGGTGATGGTGACAGGCAGTCCTAATGCTTTATAGCTGTGACTCTAGTTAACACATAAGCGTGAAGTAAGTCACTGCAAAATGTTTTGATAATTTTAAGTGAAAAATGTAAAGAAATGGATAATATGCTATTATTGTCAGTTAGAAGAGTATGCTTTTGCAGCATTTTCCCCAAATAGTCTTGGCTGAGATGGAGGTCCTCTCTGCCCTCTTTTGTCAAGTCAGACTTGATAGATATTTCCAACTGTTCATTAAATAATATCTAAATCATAAAGCAATAACCACCATATGACTCTCACATAACTATCTGTTTCTAAAAGAATTATAGCACTGATAGCTTTTAATGGCCATTTACAATGCCAGAGTACTCTTAGGTGATCTCCAGTGGACTCAGTCCAAATTGGTTACCCAGTGAATTTGATTTTTAGCTAAAGGTCAAACTCAATTTTACCTTCAAAATTGAGAAGACTTGGATGTGACGGTTGCATCTTAATATGCCTTTAGTGTGAAATTTACTCTATATTCATTTAAAAAAATCTTTAGGTTGAAGAAAAAGAATAATGCCATTCTTCTCCCACCCCCAAATTTCAAATGGATTGACAGCTTGACATGGGGACTATCATATAAAAATTCAAATTATTACATTCTTTCTATATAAAGCTCTTTAGAGAAAGGATCTATGGAACTTCAGCAGTCAAGACTTACTAACTCTTCACCAAAGATTTAAGTTCACTCATATAATCCAACACAATTGCTGAACAGACATAGATGACACCTCGATTGGGGGCTTGACTCTTTTAAAACTTACATTACAGAGAATTAGAAAATGCATTTTTTTCCCTGCAAGTAATGTGGTTCCCAAAATAAAAGACTAAAAGATCTGGCTAAGCTGAGCATATCTACTTGCTTTTCCCAAACTCATCAGTTAAATAACTTATTGCTTTGGAATTATAGAGAAAAAACAAAAACACACACAAAAAAACCAAAGTGGAGTGAATCTCTAATAGTCATGTCAATGATAGTATGTCTAATACTTAGATACTAATCTTCCCACCACCCTCCTTATAACATTTCCACTACCCTCCTCCCTGTTTTTCCATATCTTCAAATGGAAAATTTGTCTTTCGTTCCTCTTTTTTCACATACTCCAACTCACAGCAGGTCTACCTGCTTCAAACCTTGATATCCAGAGTTTATTCTCAATACTGCAACATGAGCATTCTTGTTAAAACAAAGGTTAGATCTTGGCACTTCTCCACACAAAACCCTGCAATGACTCTCATTGTCCTGAATGAAAGCCAATTCTTTACAATGGCTTACAAGGCCCTGCATAGTGTGACTTGTTACTCCTCTGGCATCTTGTCCTAATACCTTGTTCCTTACCTATCTGTTCCAGCCCCACCAGCCTTTCTTGTGGTTCCTTAAGCTGCCAGGCATGCACCTACCCTATGGGCTTTGCTCTAGCTGATCTTTCTGACTAGAGAAATCATCCCTCAAATATCAGCATGGCTGTTTCCTTCCCTTTGCTTAAGTGTTTATCCAATAGCACCTACTCAAGAAGGCATATCCTGACTATTATTATTATAATGTAATCCTATTGCCCTTTTCACACATACCTTTTTAAAAATTTATTCTTTCATAGCATTTTACAATATATAACACTAGAAGCCCGGTGCACAAAAATTTGTGAGCTGGTGGGGGGGGTCTCTCAGCCTAACCTGTGCCCTCTCACAGTCTGGGACCCCTCAGAAGATAACCACCTGCTGGCTTAGGCACGCTCCCCTGGTGGCAGATGGCACACCCGATCCTGCGGTACCTGCCCCGTCTCCCCTGGTCACACAGGGCAGGCCTGGATCCCACACTGGGGCGGGTGGCGGTTCGGGATCTCGCTGCCACCCGCCCCGCCCGCCCTGGGCCGCACACGGCAGACCCAGATCCTGAGCTGGGGCAGGTGGTGGCTGGGAATCGTGCTGCTGCCTGCCCCCCTGCCCCAGGCTGCACACGGCAGGCCCGGATCCCGCGCTGGGGTGGGCAGCGGCTGGGGATTGCACTGCCGCCCATGCAGGGTGGCGCAGCAGGATCTGCCTGCAGTATGCAAATTTAAAGGCCATCTTTGTTGGGTTAATTTGCATACTCTTCTGATTAGCTGATGAGCATAGCAAAAGTATGGTCAATTAGCATCTTTGTCTTTTATTAGTGTAGATGTTATACACTTTATCTGTTTGTTGTCTTCATTGTTTACTGCCTGCATCTTATCATTATATTTAAAGTTCCATAAGAGTAGGGATATTTATTTTGCTCAGTTTTAACTCAAGCACGTCGTCTAACAATAGCCTACAGTAAGCATTCAGTATATGTTTGTTGAATGGATGAACCTATCCCATTGACTCTACTTTAAAAATACGTCTTGAATCTGATCTCTTCATACCACATCATCAACAACTCCTTTACCACTAATTTGGTTTTAGCCATTATCATCATTTGACTGGATTACTGCTATTAATTTATATTTTAAAAAGAATATGTTTTTATTGCTTTCAGAGAGAGGAAGGGAGAGGGAGTGAGAGAAACATCAATGATGATAGAGAATCATTGATCAGATCCCTCCTGCACACCCCCTACTGCAAATCAAGCCCAAAACCCAGGCATGTGAACTAACCGGAACTGGACCATGACCTCCTGGTTCATAGGTCAACGTTCAACCACTGGGCTATACTGGCCTGGCACTATTCTTAAACAAATTAAAATTATACCTTTGACTGCCCTTCATTAATCTATTCTAACACACAGACACACACACACACACACACATGCACACACACACAGAGGGATAAATCAGACTGTGTCACCACAAACCCTCTAATGTCCTTTTTCACACTGAGTAAAATCCACTGTCTTTAAAGTAATTGTTTTATGTTCTGCAGAACCTGTCCTCCTCCCCTCCTCTCCTGTCTGACTTACTCTACTCCATCTCTCTGGCCTCCATATGGCTCCTTGAAAACAGCAGGCTCATGTTTGATGTGGGCCATTGAATTTAATTTCCTCTTTTCCTGGTCTGTTGTTTTACCAGGAATCTCCATGGCTGGCTCCCTTGCCTCTTTCATTTTTAAATTGAAATTTCTCAGTGGATCTACCCTGACCACCCCAATTGTAATGTCAATCTCCTCCAACATTACTATTCCCCTCCCCTGATTTATTTTTCTTCATAACACTTATTGTTATGTCTTATATAATTTTGAACATTTATTTTATATATTGTCATCCCCAACTAGGATGTAAACTTCACAAGGGCATTGGTTTCCATCTACTTTGTTCACTGGCACACAGTAGACACTCAATTAATAACTGAAGGAGGAAAACTGAAGTATGTACTCTTGGCATTCAAAAATGCTCAAAGGAAATACAAGTGTATAAAGTCAGTTTCCCAGCAAAAATAAACTGGACAGTTAAACAAATTTGAGCAGAATTAAAAAAAAAAGACTATTTACAAAGATGTGGTCAGGGTGTGGAGAAGCAATATAGGAGAGTGTTTTATCCTTGGGACTAAAATCATTGCCATCCCACACAACCTCTCAATGAGAAGCCTGAAAATAAGATAGCCATTTGACTGATCAGCCTTCCAGACATTAAGCAATAGGGAGAATGCAGATTAGACCTAAAAGGAAAAATAGATGATAGAAAGCACTAGTGATTTTTAATGGCATGACTGAAAAAAAATTATCCAAGTGCCAACCACTCTCCATATTTCCTCTCTATATCCTTAAATTCTATAGAAATGTACCCATGAAATATCACTATCCACCAAATTTAAAACCTAAACCTTGCTCATCTTTTAACACTGACTTGAGGTGCCATCCTATATAAGACTCCCTGGAAGCATGGGTTACTGTGGTGTCACTAAAGAGGGATTCTCTTAACAGGTCATTGATGACTTTGTGATCCATTGTATATGACTTTCACAAGTAAATAATATAAAGTTGTTGAAATATTGGGAAGGAAATAATTAAGGCAAAGTGCTAGAACCTAGAGATGGGCCACTTTAGATCATGTGGAAGGATATTTCAGAAAAAGTAATCTCTGACCTTCACTCTGAATGATGAATGGGAACCTTGTCAAGGGAGGGCCTGAGCAATAATATTTTAGTCAGAGAGGAGAGAGCATATAGACAAATTATGGGAGCAAATATCTCAGTGGACTCAGAGCACAATGAAGGAGGAAAACTGGGGGAGGAAGAAATGAGGTATAAAGTTTGGCAGGGATCAACCAGATGATTTGTGACTTTATAGGCCATTGAAGAAGTTGCTATTTAATTCAAAATGCATCAAGAAGCCATTGAAGGATTTTGAACCTAGGAATAACATAATCTAATATACATTTAAAAATATTATTTGGCCAATCTATGAAGAATATTACAACCATTCATTTTTGTTAAAAATGTGAGTGTAATATCTCTTTCCATCACTTTGCCTCCCACATTTATGTCACTTGTTTTAGCTGTCTCTCTCTTTTTACCTCTTTTATAATAATTTTTTGAACTCAATAAATACAACATTGTTATTTGAATTGTAATCCACACTAGAATGATGAATAAGGTATGTTATATCTAGACACATGAGAAGAATTGGGTGTCTACTGTTCCTGAGTAATGCTTGCCAATTCTTGTATAAAAACTCAAGATAGAAGTAGAAGAGAAATGAAATGTGATTAAAAGGAGTAGAGAGCTCGGCCAGTGTGGCTCAGTGGTTGAGCATCAACCCATGAAATAAGAGGTCATAGGACACATGCCCAGGTTGCAGGCTCAATCCCCAGTAGGGGGCAAGTAGGAGGCAGCCAATCAATGATTCACTCTCATCATTGATGTTTCACTCTATCCCTCTCCCTTCCTCTGTCTAAAAAATTAGTATATATATATATATATATATATATATATATATATATATATAATTTAGAAGGATTAGAAAAATGTGGGAGAAATTGATATCAAAAGTGAAAATACAAAAGCATGTTCCACAATCCACAGATGCTCAATATTTCCTAAGCAAAGTAAAGAAAATTATCTTATCTTTCTCTCTTTATTCCTTCCTGCATTTCTGATTTTCAATCTAGGATTATTTTCCTTTGGACTTAATAACTCAGTCTAGTATTTGTTTCTTGTTCAAGTTGGCTAACAAATATTTCACTTAAGGGTTTTCTTAAAACATTTATTTGGGGCAATATTGCTGCTAGGTATAAAATTCTGGTTTGATATGAGATTCCTTTTAACATTTAAAAACATGATGCTTTATTGATTAGCCTTATTTTTGCTTATTTGGCCTGTGTATTCTCTAAAATCTTTTACATTAAGTTTGGTTTTTAGACCATAGAGTAGCTATCACTTAAATTACATGTTGTTGAAATTTATTTAAAATATTTTGTCCACTTAAAATTTCTATATTTTACTTAAATTGATATTAGCCATCTATTTTGATTTCTTCTCCATGCTATTTCTTTCAAAGCGATACTATCTGAATTTTTTTTATCTTTTGTAGAATTGATTATATATGCTACTTCTCTTTGTATGCAATTAATTTGTAGCATTTAATGCTGGGGTTCTTGTCCCAGCATCAAGAAGGGTTCAGGAATCTGGAAAAGGGGCTGCGCGTAGATGACATAGGAATCCAGAGACTAATAAAGAGTCCGGAGACGAGTTATAATTTTGAAAGGCACTGGGGGTCAGAGGACCTTCAGCTAAAGGAACTGAAGACAGCCTCCTTGTCTAGGACCCTTGCTTTTATTAACACAATTTGTCCTAAGGCAAGGTGGAGGTAATACACCTCAAAGGGTAAGGTTTCAAAGGGTACAGAGGCATTGTCAGTTTGGGGAATAGCCTACGGCTGTTCAGGTGTTTGGCCAATAGGAGGCAATAACATGTAGATTAAGATGCCCTTTAACTGTCTGGCAGCCACAATCAGTTTCCTATTCAGGTTTGGGGAATTGCCTTTAGCCATTCCCAACAGATGACTACATTTGTGACTCAACCCTGTTGAGTCCCCAAGTTTCATCAACCTTTTGATGAAACTCTTAAAATTATGACATGCTGGAATTGTTCTACGGCAATTTAAGTTAAAAAATCATAGTGGTTATAAGCAAAAACTGAAGAGTCAAACTATGCATTCTAACTTTAACTGTACAATTTACTACCCGTGAGATTAATTACTTAAACACTTTGTGCTTCACTGTCCTTGTTAGTAAGAGGGAAATAATAGCACATAGTCCATAGGATTATTGAGAAAGTTATATTGCTTAATATATACAAAGCATGCTGTGTTTAATGTATCATTAGTACTCTAAGTGTCTATATATTTTTTTGCTTTTTAAAATAAATTTTAGGACATTGTAGAGGTTGAATTGTGACCCCCAAAATACCTGTGAATACAAACTTATTTGGCAAGAGTTTTTGTAGATGTAACTTATAAAACAATGTCAAGATGATATCATTCTGGGTTAGGATCGGTTCTAAATCTAAGGATGGGTGTCTTTGCGAGAGACCGAGAAAGACACCCAGAAGGGAAGCACTTATGAAGATGAAGGTAGAGATTGAAGTGATATCCACAAGCCCAGGAACAATTAGAATTGCTGGCTGCCAAGAAAAGTTGGTAGGGAAGCATGGAACACATTTTTTTCTAAGAACCACTTAAAGGAACCAGGCCTGCTGATGTCTTAAATTTGGGCTTCTGGCCCACAAAGTGTTACAAAATAAATTTCTGTTGGTTTAAGTTATGTAATTTTTGATAACATTATGACAACCCTAGGAAAGTAATATACATTCACAGTTTTTAAAAGTATTTCAATTCCTTCCACAAACCAAGACAGAAGTCTTAGCTTGCTATTAACTCTCTTGTATACAATGGAATTCCATGTTTTCAAAATCACCTGGAGAACTAGTGGTACCTCTCCCAAATTTCCAAGGCTACTACAAATTTATTCTTGCATTTATTCAATCCTTTTGATGCAATTTTGAAGAAAAAATGCCTAAAAGTGTTTTTGATCAACCATGTTGAATCACAACAGCAGTGTATTTCTGGGAGAAGTTAATTAAGTTTAAAATATTTGCAGTATCTTGGGTGGAATTGGTAGATTGGTCTAAAACTGGGAGGGAGGCTTAAGTTAAAGGTAAAGACTGGGAGTCATCAACCAAAAAGGGTAGGCAGGGATTATGAAAGCAAACGAGATTATCCAGAGAGAGCAGAGGATAGCCCCTTCTCCCCCAAATATGTGACTTCTGTAACTTTAAAAGAAATAGGTTTTTCCTATTTTAATAGATATTGGAAGTTCACAATATGTAAGTCAACATGTAACAAATAGGCAATATGTAAAAGATAATGTGTCCAGATACTTTTCTCTTATGAGGATTTAAAATAGAAAGCATGCAGCATGTGGACCCCTCACATTTGAGTTTACAAGGTGTCATAGCAGTAAACCTCTCTTTATTACTTATTTAAAATGGGGATGTAATACCTAGTATAAACTGATATGTGTGAAATGTAATTTATATACTCTGCTATTATGATTCTTATTATCACCATATTTAAGGTAGCATGGTGTATAAAGTTTCAAACTCTTCCATTGCAAGAATAACAGGTGAAAATTTAGCCCATGATGGTGTGGCTCAGTTGGCAGAGCACATTCCCATACACAAAAGTTGCAAGTTTGATTCCTGGTCAGGACACATGCAGCTTGATCTCTAGTTGCGGTGCATAAGGGAGGCAACTGATTGATGTTTCTCTCACTTCTATGTTTCTCTCACTCTTTCTTCCTCTCTAAAATCAAGAAAAAACATATGTAAAGAAAAGGCAGGTTATAGAGGGATCATATGTGTGTTTGCATATGTGTGTGTAATTTTTACTTTTTACTATTTAGTCCCTTTTCTACTTATCTCTTCCTTTCCTTAAAGACTTAGGCTGAGTGCTAATTATTCAGACATAAATTAAAAGAGGGGACAAATCCTCCTATCTATCATGTCTTTTATTTCCATAAAGCAGGTCATTAGATCATTAGAGGAAGTGCAGCCACTTTTCCTTTTCTGCTCAATTATTTACATATTTTTGGAGAAAGGTGACAGAAAAATCAACACCTTTTAAAATGTGCATTAACTAATTTCCAAATAAAATTGCTTAAACTTCCCAGAAGAGTGTTTGGGATCTTTCATTGGCAGCACGAGTCGGTAATACTGCCAGGGCTCTCATATTTCATTGAATTATTTAAAGTGAGTTTCTGGCCCACATCCATCTTTCCCCAGCCATCCATTCATTCAATAAAGATCTCTGAGCACCTGCCCTGTGATGGTCCCTTTATTGTCACAGGAATCCCAGAAGGAGAAGAAAACAGACAAAGGGCCAGCCCTGAGGAAGCTTCCATGCCAGCAGGATTTTACAGACTATCAACAAGCAAGCAAATGAAAGGTGTTAGTTAGATAATGACACATGTCGCAAAGAAACACTGTGGGAGGGGCCATGTGAACCTATGCTTTTCTGTTAAGATTCGCTGGTATTCTGAATGCCTATGTTTTCAAGTTGGTGTTTCATTTGCTATTTTAATTTTCTATTTTACTGAAGTCAACCTAGGACAGGAAAATACCAATACACACCAAGGAAAGGCTTTAAAAAGAGGAGGGAGGAAGGGTCTCATGGAGTCAAAAGAGAGGAGCTCATAATCAGTGATACGGTCAATGACTCAAGATTCTCAGGGAGAGTAGCATGGTGGGAACACGTCAACCAGGTATGTGAACAAGTCAACCAGGTATGTGAGAATGCCATGAAGATGAGAAGAATGGTTATGTCTACAGTGTAGCTGAGGATGACAAAGAAATTTTAGAATTAAATTCCAGAAATTGAAAAGATAGGGGAAAAAACAGAGGTAGCGGTTTTTTAGCTAAGCCCATTATTAGCTTAAAATAGTCATCTATGACTATTTCATCAGCATAAATACATAAATATATAGTTATACATATAATCTGATTTATATATTATATAAATATATGTAATGTGCTTAATATTTTAGAGCTTTATTTATTCTTCTTATTAATGCAGTTTATCAGGAAAAATGTTATGATTTTTGAAATTCATATATTTCCTATATTATTTAATTTCTCCAGAGAAAATTCACTTAGATTTAAGCTTTCTGAATTGCCTATTGCTTTAGTCAAACTCCCAAGTCATTACTTAAATTGAAAAACAGATATTAAAAAAAAATAAGTGAGAATTAAAGAAAGTAGGGCATGCTGGGATGCAGAATCAGTTTCAGCAATCAAGGAGCTCCCTTAGGCAGTCAGGGTCCAAGATCCTGATTCTGTGAGGGCCCCAACAGAAGAAACATAGTGTAGATGAAGTTCCCTTTCTGGAGTTCCCAAGCCTTTCTTCTTCTGGAGAAGGCCACCACATTCTTCTACAGTTTAGTCATCCATCTCTTATACCTTAGTGCTCATTAAGTTAGTTTTTAAATAAGCCCAGAGGTTTCAGTGATACCTTTCATGATACTGGCTTTATTTTTGCTGTTTAAAATGTGCACTAAGCAGATCAGACTACTTTTAACTACATGGCTATCTGGGATGCAAAGTGGAAAGAGCCAAGTCACAGAGAGTGTTACAATGGCCCTAATAATATTATATCACTTCAGGCAGAATTACAAAAATTCATGCTCTGGTGGGGGGGGTCTCTAAGCCCAGCCTGCACCCTCTTGCAGTCTGGGACCCCTCGGGGAATGTTTGCCTGCTGGCTTAGGCCCGATCCCCAGAGCTTGCAGGCAGACATCCCTTTCGCAGTCCAACCTGCTCGTTCCTTACTGCCCGCCTGCTTGCTGCTCCTTACAGCTTGGCTTGCTGCTCCTTAGAGCTGCAGCAGAGGTGGGAGGGGCTCCTGCAACCATCACTGCGCTGTCCAGCCACAAACCCAGCTTCTGGTTGAGTGAAGCTCCACCTGTGGGAGCGCACTGTCCACCAGGGGGCAGCTCTTATGTTGAGCGTCTGTCCCCTGTGGTCTGTGCGCATGTGCATCATAGCGACAAGTCTTTCTGGTCATTCTGCC
>NW_005871160.1:3122303-3262222 GCF_000147115.1 Myotis lucifugus
CTAGCCATTAAGGAAAGCCTTCTTCCATCATTCAGGAGTTCTCTGGTTACAAGGGAAATAAAACACAACCCAAAATTGACCTAAGCAGAAAATAAACACATTGGTTTAGGTAATTGAAATTGCAAACTGAAAATAATGGTTTAAATGATGTTCCTACGATTGAATCTCTTTGCTGTTTCTTGCTCTCTCCTACTACTGGCTTCATTTTCAGACTTTTTGTGGTTCTAAGGTAGCTGCAGTAGCTCCAATTTTATAATCCCTCCGGTTCAAATCCAACAGGAAAAGAATAGCCTCTTTTTATGATCTCACAACAAAATCTCTGGGATTAGTTCTGACTGGGTTTGACTCTCTTGGGTTGAGTCATATGGCTGTCCATTCGTGAACCACTCACTCTGGTGACCAGAGCGGGTTATGCTCTCACGTGCTAGGTGTGTGCCACATGTTCCATATTTGAAATAAGTGCTCACCTCCTGAAGGGCATATACTGAGATTCAGTGTTGTTTCTCAAATCCGATTTAGGATGCTAAAATCAGGAAATTGGTAAATGAAATGGGATAGGGAAAGGTGCCCAATATACCCATAAAAGCCTATTTAAATTCAAATGAACTATAGCTCAAATAGAACCTAATTACCATTCAGTAATTAATTTATGGTAAAAGCATGCTTTATAGTGGTTTAGAGCTTGGGGTTCTGAATCAGATAGAACTGGGTCAAGTCCTAGCTTTCCCCCCATGCTACTTGTGACTCTCTAAAAGAGAAATTACATTTCTACTTTAGTAGAGTGTTACAGCTAAGTAATATGAAAATTGAGTTACTATAACATAGCATATATGCAATAAATATAAACTATCTTCATCATTATTGCCATCATCATAAATTTCAGTTTCATCATTATCAGCAATACCATCATTATCATCACTATTATTATTAACAATATTCACCAGGAACATGTTTCTTTGGGGAGTAATTGTTAGATTTTTTAGGGGTATCAGAAAAAAATCTGTCCTTTATCTCATATAATTTTTTATATTTTCTACATTTTTATATTATGGCACTTTTTATGATATATTATAATTGTGTTTATAGTGTCTGACTAGATTGAGATCTTCTTGTAGACAATATTTAATCCATCATTATATCCCCTTGTATAAAGTTCCTTGTACACTATGGGGAGAAAGGTGATTATGGCATAAAAAGGAATTCATATTGAGTATGAGTCTAGTACATGTAAAATACTACATAATGTATATTGTATACACATGCTATTTATTCCTCTTACTCTGTTATATAGGCAATGTTATTCTCAGTTTTAAATGACTTTATATCTTTAAGTCATCTGATCTGGCTAAAATGAAGTATCTTGTAAATTTTAGATCCAGTATTAGAGTTCTGATCTCTTTTAATATCAAAATTATTCATTTTTCCCTCTATGCTAGGATTTATGCAACTGCAGCATAAGGTCTTAATATAAATTTTTGTAGGTATACATGATCTCTGTTAATTTTTTTGTTTGAGTTTCAGAGATTATATTAAAAGTGAATATGAGCATATTCTCGATGATCATCTTATAATTTGGTGCTATACCAATGTTTCAAAGTTTCACATTTTGAATTTGTTTTCAACAACCTTGTTATCAAGGGAACTAGTGAAGGGACAGCCTTTAACTTTTATGGCAGTGTCTCACAAACTGGCACCTGCAGACCTCTGAGGATCCCTGCACTCTACTTGATAAATGTTGGTTGAATAAACAAATTATTAAGTTCTCTCCAGAGAATGGATCTTCCTGGGACTTTCCTTCCCCAAATTCCTTCCTACTCATCAGTCAGTGACAATAGGAACGCCTCAGTTTTATTTTAAGCTCTATGTTCCATGGCCTTCTTTACCTAACCCATGAAGGTTAAGATCCTGTGGAAGCCTAAGACTAAACAACCAATGTGGACAAAGACTTCTTTACCTAACCCATGAAGGTTAAAATCCTGTGGAAGCCTAAGACTAAACAACCAATGTGGACAAAGACTTCTTTACCTAACCCATGAAGGTTAAAATCTTGTGGAAGCCTAAGTTTGGAAAACGTTATCCAATGTAACATTTGGAACACATATAAATCTGCCTGTTCCTTGTCCTACTATTCTATTCTTAGAAATAGAATAATCACAGGTATTGAGTAGGCCCATTCTCTTCTATCACCCTTCTCTTCCTGGCTTCATTGTCCCTGATTACAACAAAGGGATTCTGAGACTTTCAAGGGATGATTCTACCATGATACCTAAATGTAGGTACAGCAGTATGCATTTAGTCCTTTAATCCTTCACCTTGCATGCCAATATTTTTTCACTTTCTTATTCCCTCCTCCTCCAGAGGAAGACATTGGAATAGGCAGAGTAACAGTGAATTGATGGGGACAGATCAGCTGACTTTGGGTAGTGAGAGCCTAACTTTCATAAGACTCCACTTTTACTAGTGGGTGTGGGTACTGTGCAGCCCATCACTATTCATGCTGGGCATGGGCTCTTGCTCTTTTGGAACCACTTACATTTATGGGGAGGGAGCTTTCCTCCTCTGTCCTCTGTTCCCATGAGATAAGTGCCCTGAAGGAGACCTGCCATTTCTCCTCACACTCTCCAGTAACCATGTGTGAGCAGACCCAAAGTTCTGTATCATTGGAGCCTGTTTTGCTGACCCAGCTCTCCCAATAGGTCTTATTTTGGAATGAAAATAAAAAGTTTTTATTGGCTTTATTTGTAAGCTACTTTTTCTAACGGATTTATTGAGAGCCCTGTAGTAGAAGGACAATTGGGCACCTGATTAGCCATTAGCAAAGCTAATTATCTTGTCGCATTTAGCTAGTGAACCTTGTGTCTTCTCCCTCTTTTTGTGACATGGCAGGGAAGAGAAATGATGAGTTTTAAAGCCTGTAATCTCCAAAATCAGATTTTCAGGGATTTTTCTCTATGTAATGCTCTATCTTTTCTTACTTAGATAGTGCAGAGAGGAGAAGGTACAAAGGGATAATATTCTTTGGCAGATAAAAGTGGCCCAAAACCTTTGTGCAAGAGCCCATGATAACCAAAGATCACCCCAAAATATAAACTGCACTGAGACTAAGAGGAAGACATTGGACCAGAAGGAATAACTGATTTGTTGGGGAAATTTTCTCTACAACACCTGCTTTTTTTCCTTCTCTGATTAATTCCTTAGAGCTATTTATACATCCGGGGCCTTTAGAAAGTTAGTAAACCATCAATTGGAAATACTATATATATATATATCAGAGAGAAATGGAGAAGGAGAGAGAGATAGAAACATCAATGATGAGAGAGAATCATTGATTGGCTGCCTCCTGCAACCCCCACACTGGGGATTGAGCCCGCAACCCAGGCATGTGCTCTTGACTGGAATCAAACCTGGGACCCTACAGTCCACAGGCAGATGCTCTTCCCACTGAGCCAAACTGGCTATGGCAGGGAAATATCTTTTTGACCAAGAAAATAGAAAAGAGCTATAATAACTTAAATAAAAATCCCTAATCTTTAACCTATTACTCCCAAAACCCACCAATATAAATACTGGTTTGTCTGGCTGGCGTGGCTCAGTGGTTGAGTGTCAACCTATGAACCAGGAGGTCATAGTTTGATTCCCAGTCAGGACACATGCCCAGGTTGCAGGCTTGATCCCCAGTGTAGGGCCTGCAGAAGGCACCAGATTAATGATTCTCTCTCATTATTGATGTTTCTAGCTCTCTCTCTCCTTCTCCCTTCCTCTCTAAAATCAACAAAAATATATTTTAAAAATAAAGTAAATACTGATGTTATTACTGCTTGTAGAAAATTTGTATTTTCTATCATATCTTGACTACACTTGTTATATCACTATGTAGGAACACTTCCACATATGAAGATATTTTCTCAGTTTGCCTGAAATATGTATAATTTTAAGAACTAGTCAGTTATTCATGCACAATTGATGTGGCCACTGAAGTCGTCCTGCAGATCATGGAACTGATAATTTGATGAAAATGCTTTGACACCTACATCTTATAAAGCCACAGTTTACTCCAATAAATGCCAAAGATATGGTTTTGGTAAAGATGGTCCTCAAGGTGAAGATATTAAGTGAATATAGCTTCTCAAATACCCACAATCAAGGATAGGAAGGAAGAACGGATGGGACAGAGGGAGGGTAAGAGGCCTGTTATGGTTTATTTTAGCCTTCGTTGTTCCTTTCTGCATTTCCCTAAAGGACATAAAATATATAAACCAGCCGGAACCGGTTTGGCTCAGTGGATAGAGCATTGGCCTGCGGACTGAAAGGTCCCAGGTTCGATTCTGGTCAAGGGCATGTACCTGGGTTGCGGGCACATCCCCAGTAGGGGATGTGCAAGAGGCAGCTGATTGATGTTTCTCTCTCATCGATGTTTCTAACTCTCTATCTCTCTCCCTTTCTCTCTGTAAAAAATCAATAAAATATATTTAATACATATATATATATATATATATATATATATATATATATATAAACCTAACATTCAAGCAGCAGATTTTAGACATGGACAGTGTTGGGTTTCAAATTACACCTTTGCAATAATAGCTGAATATCCTGGGATTTAGCTTTCTCTTCTTTAAAACATACATTATCTTATCTATTTCATAAGATGGTTTCTAGGATTAAACAAATTGACAAAGTCCCTGGTGCATAACAGGCATATAATAGTTTTATCTCCCTCCTTTTAACCTTACCCTCCTTAAATACTCCACTGGACCACAAAATCCTTAAGGAGTAGACTAGCACACTAAATTTTGTGATTTGCACAAAGTAGTTGTTCAAGAAATGTTATTGAGAATATTAATATTGAGTCTAGCTTAAGCCTCAATTGATCTTAATAATATAAAACCATTATAGCATGAGCAAGTTTTTTTTTCAAGTGGTAATATTGACCACTTGTAGAAATCTAGTTGTAGAGGAAATAAGAGCCTCCTAAGAGAAAACAGAAATAAAGACCCTTACCTGGGGGCAAGTGCAAGGTCATGAGATAAACTTGGCATAAAATACTGAGACATCATTTTATTTGAACATTTTTTAGGGTGGTGATCACTTCATACTCTTCTAGGAGGAAACATCCATGCTTATCTAACTAAGGGATATTTGGGCACAAATGTCTAAGAAATAAGGCTCTAAGTCAGACATTATATACTAGGTACTTAGGAACCAAATTGTGATGCAATATGTTTGTTCATGACTCTCAATAGTTTTCAAATTAGGTGCCATGTTTCAAAAATCAAGGGAGTTCACATAAAAGTCTGGATTTGGGTTTTACCAGAAAAATTTAGATAAGCTATTTGGCCAACTTCCTAGCATGACATTTGGCTGAAGCTGAAGAATGCTCCCTTTCAACAGAGAATGTAATTTCTTTCTTTGCTAGAGTCCCCTTCCAGCCTTATTCATAATGTATCCACTCTCAGCCTTTGTAGGTCCATTCACCTTAGTCCATGGAAAAAGATAGTCAAGTAGACAAGCTTTGCTCAGCTAGAAGGCATTTTCTAAAAGTAAATGATGGGTGATGCATGGATTTTTACTTGAATGTGTCTCCTGATTCATTTTATCATTCTCCTATCAGAGACTCATGGAGAAGCAAGGATTGAAACTGAAACTAAACATGTTAGGATCAATTATGAATGTTCCTGTGGGGACAGAGAGCTCTAAATGGATGCCCAAGTACCAACATTTACCTTTAATTAAAGGGGTGAGGGAGTTATCTCCCCACTACTGCCTGGAACGCAGATTCTGTTTATAAGTTTTCCAGAAGAATCCACAAGTTGTCCAACAGTGTTGCAAAAGTATGTGAGCAGTGCCCCTCAAGAGATGATATAACAGGAAGAGTGGCCAGAATATGTGAAAGTGCCTAAGAGAAGATGCCAGACTTATCTTTAAGAAAGAAGCTATAGAAACCAGAACATATGACCTGTATATAAGTACATATATGAGCATCCCCTGCCTCCATCTAATAAACCTCTGAGATGCATCCTAAGTAGAACTAGCTGCAGAACCTGGAGTCTCTGTTGAAGCCCATGGGAGTGACAGCTAAGGAAATGCAGGATACAAAGAAACGAATGGTAATTTACAGGCAAGCTACTAGAGTCTAATATTATTTTTGGACCTCTCTGCACCATTACTTTTAGATAAAATGGAGAGGAATGAGTGTTAATACAAGTGTAGAATTACACGACAATTTCTATTTGTGTGTAGCCCTGCCATTCAGGCAAAAGAGGTAATAATCACTTGGAGATCAGATTGGCTCACTGGAGCACAGCAATAGCAAAGAAAAGGCCCAAATGTTTTACACAGAAGAAAGAAAAGGAAGGCAAGATTGGCCTTTTTATATTCAGCCACATTTCCTTCACTTAGTCTTACTAGCAGCTATTAAAATATTCTATTCAACAAAATATTTGATCCATGAATTAATTCATGAGGGATAAATGAAGACATTTTTAATTTCTTGTGAAACTGAGAATGTGAATTATTACTTTTCATTTTGTAGGATATTCATCACAATTACTTTGAAGAAGGGTTTCGTATTTCAAAGGAGTCATTGATCACCACTCTACCTTCCAGTCCTCAGCAGTCCATAGACCTGGCCACCACAGTTATCCAGAGTACATTCTTCTTCACTGGTATAGATGAGGATGTATAAACATTTGTATATGTGCTTATTTCAACATCAAATGTATCTCAGATTCATCCTCTTTGATTCTTTAAAGAATTTCAATTAATTTTATAGAATCTACAATTCCCTTTTCCTGTCACATTTTCACATTTAACCAGTTCACCTATATAATTGAGTCAGATAAAAGCACACTGTTTGGCACACATAAACACACATATAGGAACAAATATGATCGTTCTTCATAATCCCACACTTCAACTGGATGGAAGCAGTGGTAAGTACTTAGTAGGCTGCAGGAAGCAGTCTGTGATTAGAGGGGAATGCGATAGTTGATTAATCTAACAAGTTGGAGGTTGAGGCAGGTTTGAAAGAGTCTTTCTGTATTACCTAGTCTTATGTGCAGATGTAATAAAAGGCTATGTGAAGATAGAGGCCACTAGAATTCCTTGTTCACTAGTGAAACCCAGTACCTAGAAGCATCTGAGGTATAATAACATCCTAATTATTGTTTGTTGAATGAATAGATGATATACATTTTCATGGAAATATAATATCTAGGTATCCTTACTAAGCACCTACCATTGTTTCCTTCACTGTTAAAATCTTCATTATTTTATAAATGGCTTTGCTAATTGAAAAATGCTGGAGTTTTTGAACACTTAAAATTCCAATGATCCAGCACCTAATTGACAAAAAAATTTAAATTCTATTCTCCCAAACATGAATAATCTTTTTAATGGGGTTATTATCAAGTTTGTCCTCCTCCATGCTGTTATTGCTACTGTCTGGTTGTCACAATTCATCCTTCTAAAAAACATATGAGGGTATGAATAAGAGAGAGAATAGGGAAAGTGTCGATCACCCTGCATCTAGCACCCACTGGCAAAAGAAAAAAAAGCTATTGAATGAATAAATGAATGAACTGTTCTAGGATCTGAGGGATAAAGTACAGAGTACAGGCATGTTTCCTTTAATGTCATATTGGCAACACTGACTAGAGAGCCTCGGGACACAGGCCTATGTTCCTATTTAGATAAAAAAGAAAGAAAAGACCTTTGATTTTAAGAAAAAAGATCCATACAATTCCATGGTGGAAGAGAGTGATTTGAGAATGTTTGCCATGGTTCTCAGTTATAAAAGAAGACCTTCAAGTGGTTTCATGGGGATATGATGTAAAAGGTGTATGCAACTGGGTGCAAAAGTCATGGAACTCTCAGCAAAGGGCCTTGGTGGTTTCTGTATTAGTACATCTGGCTTTGACACCCAAAATCCTAAGGCATCTTTAGAAACAAATCTGCTGATAGGAGCCAGTGTGCTTGATTTGTGAGCAGGGTAAGAGCATCTGCACTGCCCTCTGCCCTCTGCCATGTCCCTCACATCCAACCCATACTTTCTCATCAGGAGTGTGAGCATTTGGCAACATGATCAAGGTGCCGATTCTACAGGACTGGGATCCCTCTTCAGGCCAGGAGTGGCATGGTGAACACTCATGGGTAATAATTTGCATGCAGATTATACATTATCCTGGGCAAATCTGACTTCATTATAAAATCTTTGGGACCCACATTGAATGAATCAGACCACTGCCATCCTATCCAGGATCTCTGTGTTTGGCAGATCAAAAGCTGTTAGAGGGGAGGCCTGGCTGGTGTTGCTCAGTGGTTGAACATCAACCTATAAACCAGAAGGTCATGGTTCAATTCCAGGTCAGGGCACATGCCAGGTTTCAGGCTTGATCCCCAGTAGTGGCTGTACAGGAGGTAGCCAATCAATGATTCTCTCTCATTATTGATGTTTCTCTCCCTCTTCCCTCTTCTTCCTCTCTGAAATCAATAAAAAAACATTTTTTTTAAAAAAAGGCTATTGGAGGGGAATTTTTAAACAATGAAAATTTTCAAAATGAAATGAGTGAGTCAGTGGGTTTATGGAAAGAAAAAAGTTGTGTTGAGCTGGAAATAAGGCTGGGAGGTCAGGCAGCCCATTTCCAGCATGGCACAGGCACAAGTTCACCAAGGTGACATTCAAAATTCATTGCTTTGTGGTATGTTTTCATTATTTAATGTGAACTAGAGTGAATTTCTAGATGATCAGGGATATCTGTTTTTATAAATTAGTAGAAACATATCTCCATATAAAATAAAGCCTATAAAATGATTATTAGGTTTTAATATTTATTTCAGATTCTCTAGAGATCTATACTCCTCATGATTCTAACACTGATAAAAGCCATCACCCCTTACTGAGCATTTAAAGTCTGCCAGACACCCTGCTGAGCCCTCTATTCACATTCTTTTGTAATCCTCCCAACAACCCCTATTAGTGTAGGTATTATTCTCATTATACTGATGAGGAAACCAAGGCTTAGAGAGGTTTAATAACTTGCCCAAGTCACACACACACAGTTAAGACTTGACAGAACCAACCATGAAACCCAGCTTTGTTTGACAGGACACCAAAGCATATGTTTTTCCTTTCTACTATGCCGCTTCAGCACAGATGCTCTCCAAGAATTCATTGCAGGCATTTGTGTGATGTTCTGAAACATGCCGGGCATAGATGAAAGAGGAGTAAGTGACGCACAAATGTGGGGGCAGTATAAGATGATTTGACTTTTAAGGCAGCTGTGCTGTACTACTGCGAGCTTTTCAACTCATACTTGTTAGTTTTCCATATCATCCATAACACCACTCTGTTGAGTAGGCAGATAAAAGGAGCCCCTTTTTGTGTGTGCGGAATAAAATAAAATGCCTTGCAGGTGAATTGACATAACATAGAAAGGCATGAAACCCTACTAGACACTGGACTTGGTGATTAAACATGAGTCTTTTGTTTCTCTTCCTTTACAAACCAGTAAGCAGACTGGCAACCTGATAAACTGAAACCCCTACTCTCCATCCTCCCTCTTTTAAAGCAGGAAAAAAAAACCAGGAAAACAAACAATCTTTATAAATAAATTAAAATTCTAACTAAAAAGCTAATTATAAGTGTATTTGTTTTGTTGGAGGTAAGGCACATCTGTTATCACAAAGATAATTAACTCAGTCTGACAGATCTAATAAAAGGACAAGTTTAGCACTGGCTTAGCCGGAAGCCAAAGGCAAGCAATTCTTATAATTACTAGTTATTGTAACTGGGCTCACAGAAAATGATCTGTGATATTTAAACAGTAATGTTAATTTGCATTTAGACCTGTCCATTTTTCCCCATGAAAGAATAAGTAAAAGACTTACGAAAGCACCCAGAATAAAAATCTATTCATTGATAAGAATTTCTCGAACAGATAGTGTCCGTACAATGTAAATGTTTTAACAATCATGAAGCAATAAATGATTTAACCCAACTTTGCAATGTATCTGAGGAAGGTAGCCAATCTACAATGATGGGCAAAACCATTCTAGCATGGCCCTGTTTCATGCTGTCATTTATAGACATGCATGGATGTGCCTATCATTCCCTAGCCCTTGAAATGAGGGGATTAAAAGTAATAATTAAATCAAGAGCATTGCAAACAGACAAGTGAGGATACTGACTTTCTAGCCAATTACTTGCAGCGTTAGAAAGATGAGGAAATTTTAAAAATCAAACAGGTAGCACACACAGGAGATGAATGCTTTCCATTGTTCCCTGGCAGCTGCCCTTAAATAAAGCTTGTCTCAACATTTCACACCAGACTCCTTCCTGGAGCAAAACAAATCAACCTTTTTAAGAGTGGAAGTTACTCTTTAACTGCTCTTGTAATAAAGGCTGTAGAATTGAGTAATAACCTGTGTCAGAAAATACGTTCATAATACACTAAGAAAAGCACTTTAAGGTAAAATACCTGATAGTCAAGCACACGTTTTATTATGTTCTACAAATATGGTGATAGAATCAGCCCATTACATTTGGTAAATACGTTGTATAATTTCTCCACATAATTCCCTGACCATTCTCCTGTTCAGAAGGTGAATATTTAACCCACCAGCCTAACTAACTGTATTACAAATACTTGTATAAATATGCTAACAAATTTTATGGCAAATAGTCCTTGCACTTTTCAGAGAAGAGTGGTTTCTGGTTTATGTTCTTTTTTTCACTTTTCCTTTGGATTTTCTTCATTTTAAAACTTTTTTTTCCATTTTCTAGGATATAATTGGGAAAACAAGTTTGACAAAAACTCTTGTTTTCAGCTTTGCACTGAGGAATTAAACTCTTTAATGAGGAAAAAAATAGAAATGCAATCAATCCTGTGAAGGATGACACCTCTTCCAACATGCTCTCTATTTTCATTTTTTTTCTCCGTTGGCTCCCACCTCTAACACTTAATGATCTAGCCTCATACATTCACCATCTTATATTCTTGGTATATGCATTCATGATGCACTTTTAACTAATGCTCATTAATGCAACAGATTTTAAGATAGATGCTCACAAAAGGAAAAAAGAAAATAGAACTTCTCCCCTTGAGGTTCTCGGGTCTACAGTTGGAAACCAACATAGACTTAGGCCCTCATAGTACAATGTAAGAAGGGTAACTAGGTGTAAACACAGGTTGCTGTGGGGAATAGTGTGACAACTAAACCAAACTTACAAAGTAAGTTGATCTAGAAAGGATCCTAAGAGAAAAAAGGAACCAAGAAACTTCCTGGAAGATGAGTAGAGGGAAAGGCAAGGACATAATAGACATGCTAAGCCAGTGAGCCTAGAGAGAGTGCAACTATTAATACAAACCTGAAAAACATCTATTTATTCTGCAAGGTTCAGCTCTGTCCAGCTGTACCTGACTCATGTTAAGATTAGATAACTTGAGGTATTTTATGTATTTGTATATTTCTATATTTATCTTTTGATTCAAAGCTCTTAAAAAACAAGGACTATATCCATTATTTCAGTTACAGAATAAAAATCTACAAAATGCCAATAAGCTGTTGAATGCCTGTTACTAAGATATCAGGGTGAGAAAAATTTTAAAATATTGAAACATTCCAGAGCACAGATAGGGTACTTCTTAATTCTTATTCTCGTCAGCCTCCATACTGCTCCAGTGAGAAGATTTAAGCATAAAAATGAAGCCTTCGTTGTTTATGGTAATATGGTAGTAGGTGTTTAAAGTAAGAGTTTTCAGATAATTTCTCTTTATCCAGATGCCTGTGAATTAGACAAACTGGAATTGTTTCTATATTTTTTCAAGGTCCCATTCCAGGTCATTGCCGGGAATGTACCAGTGGCAGTGGAGCATGAAAGACGGGGAAAAACTGATGGAATAGGAGTCTCCAACCTTTTCCCACATCTGGGTGGGCAGAGCACATGCTTTATTTCTTATGATTGCTAGGTGTCACTGTGTAAAGGCAAGATTCATCTGCCTGAAACTGAAAGCAAATTGACTATCTTATATAGTCTCAGGTAGGGGTGGATAGCTTTGTATAGGGGGAAGTTTTTCAGAGATGAGGGCTGAAAAGTAAGCACTAGGTCCACATCCTAGTCTTGCAAGTACAGCATCATAAAGAACAAATGAAATCAGAGGACATAGAATAGGTAGGAAGTCCCTGTAGGTAGACCAGTTCACTGAAGAGGTGTGGCCATGACCTTCGTATTGCAAAATATGACAACAGTAGAGTCAAGCTATTGGATTGTAGATTGACTTCTGGAAAGGTATGGCATTTGGAGAAGGTCCTGTTTCTTTACCTAAAAGTAGAAAGACCGGCAAAGAAGGAATATGGAAGATGCAAGGGTCAGAGAGAATACAGAAATTGCACACAGTGCCTGATATGCTTCCGCCCCACAATGCTGTTGTGGGGTTTGTTTTTTTTGGTCATTGAATGCAAAGTGTAAATGATTGAAAAAGACAGTAATCACTGAGGAAAAAAAGACTTAAATGAGTATGTTTTCTTATAGTTTCCTCTTAGAAACACATTTGTGAATGTATTGTTTAGAAGAAGGAACCAGGGATAGCAGACCTCACTGAAATTTTACGGAAGCCATTTCATCCTCATTTTCATAGCAGTACAATGGGTGAGACTCTCAGGAAAGAGGTTTGCTCATTTTAACTGTGATTCATGAGTGGAATCAGTCACCAGAGGTGGGGTCACACTGCTCAATGTTAAACAAAAGCTGTGCATTTTCTTATTATTCATATTTCTCAGACAACAGGCCTGCTAGCCAAAACTGCTCAGAATTAGTGTGCAATTCCTCCTCAGCTTTTAATGCCAGTCAACTTGGGGGGAGGGGAAATTTAAGAGATGGACTCTGGCCCTTTAAAAACATTCTCCGAATTTTGGTGTGTAATTAATCACAGCAACATAAGAAAAATATATTGCTTCCTTGCTGAGAATAGCATGTTTTCTTTGCTTATGAATTGATCCCTTCAACATTCCTCATGGGAATATATTTTTCCCTTCTCATGCAAACTGGCTTTAAGCCACAGCTGTGCTAATCTATCCATAGGAAGTTGCAGGGCTCATTGATTGTGGGATGCATAGGTATTCATCTACTTTAGATAAAAAAACTGAAAGAAGACAATTAATTAAGTCATCCTGTGGTTATTTTTCAAAACTGTAACATAAGCAGTGACAGAAAAACCTCCAAGGCTTTAGAGTTTGTATTTGGTTTAGATAAGCATCTGAACTTTTGCAAATTGGGTTGATTTGAGGAAAAATAAAATATATCACATTTTGTGTTAGAGAATGGTCACACTGTACCTCTCATTTAGAGCTTATCTCATTCAGCCTTTAGTTGGATGTGGATGTGTGATGGTATGAATCATTTTGTGTGTTTGCGGTATGTGATCTCCCTTATTTGATTTCAAAGGTCTTAGACTTAGAAGAAGTTTGCGCCATGCACAGTTCTACATGTTGCTCAGTATTTAGCCAATACTCTTCATTAAGTGCAAGTCATCCATACCTTACATCTTTAATAAAACACTCATCCAGTTAATCACTTATACCAAACACTAATTGAACATCTACAAAGCATCATATCTCTAGGCTCAGGGAGCTCACAATTAGTAGAAACTCATAATCATTATTTAGGGATACTTTTAAAGCCAATCTTGCAATTTTATGAAACAAGTTTTTAGGAAGAAATATTCCCATAAACATATTATTTGCACTATGCCCCAAATCCTTTTGGA
The DNA here is from genome assembly GCF_000147115.1 of Myotis lucifugus. NCBI lineage: Eukaryota > Metazoa > Chordata > Mammalia > Chiroptera > Vespertilionidae > Myotis > Myotis lucifugus. The sequence continues at coordinate 3,136,073 of NW_005871160.1, forward strand.
AATAGACAGGATATAAATATCAAATAACAAAAGATTGTTAGTATAATGACCCACAGTAGAAATTCAACTAAACTATATTGAGCATCTACAAAATGCAAAGTGAAAAGCTAAGTCTGTTGGTAACCGCATGTCTATTAGAGACTTCAAAGAAAGCAGCAAGAAAGATTCTTCAAAAATATACTTTTAATTAGTCCATTCACCACTATAGAAACATTGAATGAAGCACCAACTCCTCACCTTAGCTGATGTGGCCTCCATATATGAACCCTTCTTTATGGTCTCCCCTGTCTTCATTGTTCCTGTGTCATATTACTCTAGGCATTTTGATGGTCCTCCAGTTCCTTGGAGGTGCCAAGTTCTCTCTCACCACCGGAACTTGACATATACTGTTGGTTTTGCCTGAAACCTCTTCCTCTGCTATTATATTCTCTATCCTTCAGGGTTCCACTTAACCTTCATTCTCTTCTTTCTCTAAACCTTTCTTTATTTCTAGTCCTGAGTTTATGTATGGAGGCCAGAACACCCTGTGCTTCTACTATCTTAATACCCAATGTATATATGAATTTTGGTTTAGGGTCTGTCTTCTCTGATTAATTGTGAGCTCCATGGAGATAGGATCATATCCCGAGTAAATAGCAGGGAGCCTGGTACTTAATATGCACTTAGTGATTATTTGTTATGTGAATGAATAGGGAATTACATATTCTATTACCAAATTTCAACAGAATCATTGTGTAACAAAATCAACTTAACTTTACATATACAAAAAGCACATTTGAATGTTCCTTTTAATTAGAAAATGCTTTGGGATTTCTCAGTGACTGTGGTCAATATTTTGAATGGAAAGAGTAATTTCCACTGCACATGTTAGAATTAAAGTATCAAAACAGTTTGAACAGTGCTTTTTTTCTTTTTGTGGCCCAATTTAAAATATGGAGAGAGCATCTTTAATATGCCTTGGCAAACAAAGTATATATAACTTTCTAAGTTTGTTTCACTTTCTAAGTTTTTATCTTTTGCTATTCAATGTCATGAAAAAATATTTGATTTTCTCTAATGTGAAGTTTTTGATGGCATTACTTCCACTAGGATATGGCCATTTTTTCATGATAATCACTTTCTTCATATGTGTTGATAAATTCACTTCATTAATATCCACTGGCTTCTTAGCTAGAATCTTTCAAATAGAGACAGTATCTACCACGACTTTGGAAATCATTGATATAGAAGATATGGACTGAAATGTTGAAAGTGAGGATACAATGAGGATAAACCCCTTATTTTCAAATTAAAATAAATTGGCAGAAGTATTTTTTTTAAAGATTCTGTGAGTCATCATTGCTTCTAGATATAGTTGCTACTTGGATAGTCTTTTTTCAGGTTTATAGTAACTAGAAATACAAATTGATGGGAGAGACCAGCATAACCATCTCAAATCTACATTGTTTAGACCATCGAAGATCATAATTAATAAGGAACATTATCTGAGAGGCCACAAAAGTTACACAGGGAATAATTGGCAGATAAAATTTTAAATTCGGGTCTTTTTGCGTTGAAATTTTATGCTCTTTAGTTAATATCACACTGGTTATTCATGGCTTCAGACAAACTTACTATAATCAAGATCTTATTCATGGGCTCAAATTCAAATTTCATCATTTAATGTCTGTGTGTGGTTTGGGGGATGATAATAGCATACTTCAAGTGGGTTTTGAAAGGATTAAAAGAAATGCATAATGTAGATAAAATTTCAAGTCAGATTAGTGATACTTAAAAGAACTATTTGTATTGCAATCTTCCATTTCTTGATATTAATTTTATGGAAATATTAAACCTATAAGTATTATCAATCTTAATAAATTAAGATGACAGAGATCTTTGCTTTATTCCATATTCTATATTCTAAAATCCTGAGATTGTGCCAAAAAACAAAATAAGTACTTAATTAAATTCTGTTGAATAAATTAATGACTCCTCCCACTGCTCCTGGTTCAAAGTTCTTATTTTCTATAAAAACAACTCAGAGAACTTTTAAGGCATTAGAATGACTATGTGAGAATGAAAAAGATGTTTTCATGTTGTGTGATGGTGCCTAGCTTTTGTCTCAATCTTGTTTGAAGAGCTGGGATGAACTCCATGGAAGAATTCTTAACAGAGAAGATGGCCACCTAAAAAAGCTGACGAGCTCAGCATCATGTATTATGGGATAAAGACAGCATAGGCATGGGGAAATGTAAATCACATTCGAGAAAAGAAGCAAAGGCTATAACTAGAAAAGTGTGAGGGTGAACACATCAAAAGATCAAAAGTTAGAAGAATGAAGTGCAAATTAGGGATGGAGAGTGAGATGGATCAGGGTAAGTGGTACAGGAATAATGCTATAAAAATTTGATGCCCTAGGGTGTTCTCTGCATGGTGCTAAGCCTTGCAGGATTGAAAATTTTTTCTTGCGTGAATTTTAAATGCTTTGATTTGTACTTAATGATAGGGAACTTGTATGTGCCACTCAGTAAAGATGGATTTGTCCGAGGCCCTGCTAAATCAATGCATATTCACTGAAATCTCTTGTCATTGTTCTGCCAGAGAAAGCTCTGCATCCATTCTGCCACATGGAGATCTGGCTAGTCTGTATCTGTGTTTGTAACCAGCTGGGACTTTACTGTCTTCATTATGCCATTTATTATATCGGTAGACAGTTTTCCTCCAGTCTTTGTTTTCCTTGGTGGAAGTTATGCTCCTTTTGTTTGTGTTATAATAGAGAACAAGCCATTTCCTTTTCAACATCAACAAGCCCATCAGTCATATACTTTGACTTATAAATTTTGAGTGCCTTTCAGCACTTTTAGGACCAAGAAAAGATGACTTTACTCTGAGCCACAACATTATGAGGGCAAGAAATTCCCTCAAGAGGTCATATAATCTAATCCTCTGACTCCAATTGAACATTAGCTTTTGAAGAGCTCATCACTTACAGATAAAATCTTCCTCTTTGCTTTATATTCATATGACATTGAAGGGGGCTACGTTTTCTGTGAGCCTAGAGGAAGAGAAAATGGCTTTCTTCAGGCCAAAGAATTTTGCCTCTTTTACTAAGATTTACAACCTGGCAAAAAAACCTGTAAATGGATCATCACTGTAAGACACAGTTCTACCTATATCTAGTAGTTGAAGGGACAGTTTGGTACATTTGTTTCCTCCTGCTTCATAACAAATTACCACAAATTTACCCAAAACAATACAAATTATTGTCTCAGAGTTTCTATGAGACAGAAGTCCAGGAATATGGGTGATTTACTCAGAGTCTCATCAGGTTAAAATTCAGGGGCTGACTGGGGCTGGGATCTCATCTGCAGCTCAGGATCCTCTTCCAAGTTACTGATGGTGAAAGTTTTCAGCTGAGGACTAAGATCTCATTTCCCTGCTGACAGTCACCTGGGGGCTATTCTTATCTTGGAAACTTCCCTGTTACATGTCAGCTCTACAACATTTCAGATTTTTTGTTCAAGGCCAAAGGAAGACTATTTACTTCTGCTTCCAGGCCCTATGATCCCTTCTGTAGGCACAGCTTATTAGTCAGGCCTACCCAGGATAACATGCCCTTTGATTAGTTTAAGATCAGAGATCTTAATTACATCTTAAATGTCTTCACCTTTGCCTAGACTATACAGGATATACAAGGGTCAAGAATCTCAGGGACCAATTTAGAATTCAGCCTATCATAGTGGAGATGCAGTAACCCATTATGGTAGTATTTGTTGTTGTTGTTTTGTTAATTCTCACCCAAGGATATTTTTCCATTGATTTTTAGAGAGAGGGAAAGACGGAGAGAGAAACATCAATGTGAGAGAGACACATCCATTGACCACCTCCTACACGTGTCCCAATCAGGTCTCGGGAAGGAGCCTGCAACAGAGGTATGTGCCCTTGACTGGAATAGAATCTGTGACTCTTTGGTCCACTGAGCCAAACCTTCTAGGGATATGTTAGTTTTTGATGCTTGTAAGTTGCCTTCAAATTTAGTGGCTTACAAACCATAGTAATTGATTATAAGCTTATGATTCTATGAGTTGCAATTTGGGCTAAGCTCGGCTGGAAAGTTCTGGCCATCTCAGCTGGATTTACTAATAAAATTGCAATGAGCTATTGGGTTGACTTGGGGCTTCTTGGTCCTAGATGTTCTCACATTCCTGATGTTTTACAATAAGTCTACCTTTCTCCAGAATGTAGAAAGTGATCTTAGCATTTTTTCACAGTGTAGCTGAGTTCCAGAAGAAGCAAGAGGAATGGAAAGCACCTTTCATTCTTGCCTTCTCTCATGTTTCCTAATGTTATGTTGGCCAAAAAAAGTCAAATGTATAAGCCAAGGCCCCTAAAATCGAGAAATATTGTCTCAAAGGTAGGAGCTGAAAAACTGTGAAGCCAATTTTTAAAATTTGCCACACCCAGCAGAAATTTCAAGTCAGGCAAATGAGGGAAAAAGACCACTGGATTCAACACTAATACAACACACATATACTCCACTTTCATAAAGAAAAAAAATCATTCTATAACTTATTTTAAAAAAAACTTTTTGTTCTCCTTTTGAAATTAGACTATACTTTTTGAACTTTCATTTTTTTATATTTATTTCAATTTCTATTTTTCTCCTGGTTTCTTTTTAAAGTAGCTTTTTTCCCTAGAAAATATATTGAAAGATATGAGTCACTATTTCTCCATGACCTCATGAAATATTTTGTAACTACATGCACCCTTATGACCCCTTCTCATTTCAGCTTCATTAAAAATTAGGATGTACAATTAGAATACGTAATTTGACTCAAATCTATTCAAAACCAACCAGACTTGGACCTTAGCTGTAATGACATTGAAGCCCTTAGCATTCAAAGAAAATTACAAATGAATCAGCAAATTTAATGATACTTCAGGCAGCTCTCTTTTCCTGATCAAAGACTACAAGAAAGAATGAAAATCAAGCAAAAAAAAAGATAACAGGAGGACAATATATGTATTGGATTTTGTCTTGTCAATAAAAAAAAACTAAAGTCAGGAAGCTCTCCAGAGTAGTTTCTGGGAAAGCAGAAGGACAGGGGAATGCTGAATTAATTAAAGAAGGGGGTACTGTGACATGGGATTCTGAAAAAAAAATGTTTAAGGTGAAAATACGAGCAAGAAAGAGAGGGAAAGCAAAAGTAAAAGAAAAGAGGCTGGGTAGCATTTCTGTAGCAAAAACAAATACTTCACTTACATGTGCTTAAGATGTTTATGTACCACACTAGAGGCCTGGTGCACAAAATTTGTGCACTCAGGGCAGGGAGGTCCCTCAGCCCGGCCTGTGCCCTCTCACAATCTGGGACCACTCAGGGGATGCCACCTGCTGGCTTAGGCCCGCTCCCCAGAGGATCAGGCCTAAGCTGGCAGTCAAACATCCCTCTGGCAGCCTGGGAGCCCTCGAGGGATGTTCACTTGCCAGTAGGGAGAGGCCTAAGCTGCAGTTGGGACACCCTTAGCGCTGCTGAGGAGGCGGGAGAGGCTCCCGCCACCACCACTGTTCTGGCAGCCGTCAGCCTGGCTTGTGGCTGAGCAGAGCTCCCCCTGTGGGAGCACACTGACCACCAGGGGGCAGCTCCTGCATTGAGCATCTGTCCCCTGGTGGTCAGTGTGTCATAGTGACCCAGTCATTCCCAGTTGTCTTGCTGTTAGGGGTCCAATTTGCATATTACCCTTTTATTATATAGGATAGAGGCCTGGTGCACTGGTGGGGGCTGGCTAGTTTGCCCTGAAGGGTGTCCCGGATCAGGGTGAGGGTCCCGCTGGGGTGCCTGGCCAGCCTGGGTGAGGGGCTGAGGGCCGTTTTCAGGCTGGCCAAGGCCCCCAGCAGGGACCCTCACCCCATGGGGGTGTGGATAGCCTGGGTGAGGGGCTGAGGGCCGTTTTCAGGCTGCCCACAGCCCCTTCAGGGTCGGGGGGTCCCTCTGCAGTGCCTGGCCAGCCTGGGTGAGGGGCTGATGGCCGTTTTCAAGCTGGCCATGCCCCCCGGCAACCCAAGCTCCCAGCCTCTCCTTTTTTCTTTTTTTGTTTTTTTTTCAGCGCCTCCTTGAGTGGAGGTCAGGGTGGGCTGAAAGCAGGTATCTGGGATTTATTTCTCTTCTATAATTGAAACTTTGTAGCCATGAGCGGAGCCCAGGCCCAGCCAGGGCAGGCGGGAAGCTTGGCTTCCTTCGTCGCTGGGGGTAACCCAAGTCTCATGCTCCCTCCAGGTCCGTGGCCGCCGCCATCTTAGTTGGGTTAATTTGCATACTCACTCCTGATTGGTTGGTGGGTGTGGCTTGTGGGTGTAGCAGAGTGACTGAGTGATGGTTAATTTGCATCGTTCTCTTTTATTAGTGTAGATTACTACACTTAGGTTCTCAAAGAATGATGTAAGCATGAGAAGGTCTTTATAAAAACACGCCTTTCCTTAATACTACCAGCAGAATTACATTTTAAAACACAGGTGTGTTTATATTACTCACTTTTTAACACAAAACCAAAAGCATTGGTGGTTCTGTATCATCCATAGGATAAAGTTCAAATTCCCTAACTTTGCAAACAACCTGGCTATGACCTAATGCATACAGTAAGCAATATTCACAGCTGTACCTAGTATACCTAAGAGAAATTATATAATATTTCTGTGTTTTTGCTTTATTTTTTCCATCTTCACCTGGAGGATTCATTATTGTAGTCTTGGTCAATTTTCCAGGAAATAGTACATTTTTTTCCCTATCCTTTGCACTTCACAAACCAGAGTTTATTTCTCTAATCACATTTATACTTCTGCACAGTAAATATTGGTTTATTAGTCTTTCTTTATTGGATTGTGAATGACTCTGGTGCAGGGACAGTACCTGGTTCACTGCTGAACTTGAAGAACAGTACCTGAAATGTAGCAGGTGCTCATTTGGTGGGAATAAATGAATCAATCAATCAAGAGTAAATAACTGAAGTTTTCAGAGAGGTATAAGGGATCAGAGTCTAACTACTCTAGCCTTCAAAAGAACTGACTACCAGTAGTCTATGGGGCTCCCTTAAAAATTGCCTTCACATGTCACCTATCATATATATATATATTTTTTTAAACTGGGAAGAGTGATACCAACAAGTAAAGTGAGCCAGGAAGTGTGCTCTGTAGACACTCTAATCAGTATTTTTGGTCACATATCAAGTTGTCCTTTGATTTCAATATCTGTACACCACCTGGACTAAATCTGGTTTAGGCCTATTGTCCTAAAGTAAATTTTATTTGTGTCCTTTTTCACTATCAAAGATATTATTTGTTGTAAGATGAATTATATGATCATCCTGAAGTTGCACTTATTTTTTTTAGATTAAAGTGTCTAATCCATGAGAATATTTAGAAAGTATAGAGTAGACTAAATTTAGAATCACAACATCAAGAAATTAGAAGATTTGGGTTAGAAATTAGAATTGAAACTCCTGCCACTAACTCAATGTAGTTTTAATTGGAAGCTAACATTTAATTTACTTCCGTTACATTATGTGGAAAATAAAAGAGGGAGGGTGTAAAAACAGTATAATATAATGTTTAAGGTTAAAAATTTTAAATCAAACTCTTGATTGTACAAGGTTAAGAGAAATAAAACATAGTGTAGAGAACTGAAATGTACAGAACATCCTCAGATCTTGTATTCATTACTTATTTTATGTTTTCCCCTTACTAAACTTTTTGCAAGAGTTGCAAGCAAATAAAATGTTGACTGGTTTGGCTATCACATCTTTTATCTCTAGTGAAGGTGCAAATGAGCAATAAAATGGTTTCCTGGATGGTAATAGAAGAGAGATAGTGAAACAGTAGAGGACCAAAGCAATCTATAAATGGGATAATAAGAGCCAGCCTAACCAAGTGGATTGCAGATGATATTGTTTGTTTCAGAAGAAGAGAAGGAAACTGATGTATAAATATTATTTTAAAAGGACCTTATAGGATCAGCCCTATGAAATCCAGCCAATAGCTTTCCCAGAGGTTAAGAAAAGACTTGTCTGAATTCATAATGCAAGAATAATTTATATCTCACCATTCACCACATTCTCTGCCTGCATGCTATAATATAGCCATATTGACATCTGATCATTCCCCAAGCACACCGTGCCATTTTAGAACTATGCACTGTCCTTGACCCTATTTGCATGGATTGATGACCTTCTTCTTCTCATCCTTCAAAAAGCTTAAGTTTGCTATCACTCTCTTCTCTTTCCTTTTCTTCCACCTCAATTTACTACATGCATCACCTTGTTTAGATTTCAGAGAAGTTTAATAGTTCTATTTCCTGAAACCCATATTCCCCAACATTGCTGAATTGTTAAAGCCATGATTTGTGGAATCAGAGAGATTTGTATTTGAGCTCTACCATAAGCCATGTATCAGAGGATATTTTATAAAATTTCTGCTAGTACTCTCACCATAATTTTTTAATAATATGGTGAAAATAACATCAATCTCATAAGATTGTTTTGGGGATCAAGTGAAATGATGCACTAGAATTGTTTACTACAATGCCCAGAACTCAATGAAAACTAATAGTATAGATGATCTTTCTCACTAAACTGTATAATAAAAATGTCATTATTCTTTTTTAAAATTCATTGGGGTGACATCTGTTAATAAGATTATATAGGTTTCAAGTGTACATTTCTATAATATGGCATTGTGTGCACAACACTCAAAGTCAAATCATCTTCCATCACCATATATTTGAGCCCCTTTATTAAAACTTTCCTAAATAGTTTTGTGTCTTTAGCACCTTTCCACAGTACATGTATCTAATATAAAGCATTTTAATTATTCATATCATTCTCCTCTTCTGCTTTGTGCACCAAATCTAAAATAATTGATCAGAAAGTCTATAATAATTTTAAAATTAACATCCTGAGAAATGTTGCATGAATGTTTTCTCTACAGTTTTATCTGGAGAATATGTCCTTGGCTGTCAAAGACTAAGCCTATCATTAAGGAAACTTAGATAAAGATGGGTAGCCATGGGAGTGCCATGTGCCCACAAACTGCCTGGAGGGAGAACAATCTTTTCTTAAAACTACAAAAATTTGACCACTACATCACAGGAACGGTCTTTTGTTTTACTCCCTGCAATCAGTGAGAGACCATTTCTATATTACACCCTCTCTCCCTGAAATTCATTTTGTGCTTCCTCCAGTCTCTTCCACATGGAATTCTTCCCACACCCCTTTCAGATAGCTTGTGAAAAGTTGCCAAAATCATCCATTGTTTCAGGGCAAGTTTAAAATAACATTTCAGAACAATGGACAGCAGACCACATCTGTTCTCCAATTCCTCCTCTCTCTCCAAACCCAGACATGGCTTCCTTCAGAGCCTGGCCATGCCACCTCAATCCATGTTGAGAGAATCCACAAGGAGAAAATAGCATATGAACTATTTTTAGCACCACTGTTTCTATACTGTTTTTGAGATGATAAAAAGCAAAACCCAGGTCAGGCATTTGAAGAGGAGGAAAGCTCTTGGGTCTGTGGCAGAAAAACTGAAGGACTCCAGGGCTTCAGTGACAACAGATGAAAATACCAACAGAATAAGCCTTAAAAATCAGGTATTTAGCCAGCCATTCTTGAAAATGCTTTAAACATTATTCTGATACAATTGATATTTTAAAATTTTCCATATTTTCACCAGTCCCCAAGAGCCATATTAAAATGTTCAAGCAGTGCAAGCAAGTATAGTCAGCCTAGAAGAAAACACATGGAATTGGGGTTCACAATGAGATGCTGGGTCTCATTCTGTCTCTATGTTCCTCATCTCATAAGCCTAAGTTTTTTCATCTTTGGTATGAGATGTTAAAGATAACACATTATTTAAAGTGCACATATTTCTAAAAACTATAATAAATAACTGCATTATGAAGTATTTAGGAATTTTTTTTCACATCTGTAAGCATGTTAACAAAATCAGCACTACTAGCTTCTAAAATCATCAGATGCATTAAATTTTGGTAAATCTATGTAATCTTCTTAGTTCAATTATTTCTCTAATACTTAAGATCATAAAGACCTGAGTATATTGAATTCCAACTTTTTTCATTGTTGATACTATTACAGATGTCCCCTAATTTGCCCCTTTTGCCCACCTCTACCCGACCTCTATCCCCTAGAAGAGGAGTGGATAAAAACGCTGAACTACAATTTCTGATTTAAAAATTGGCCATACAGATGATAGCCCCAAAATTAATTTCTCAAAAACTAATGAGCAAGTGAAAACAAAGGTAATAAGAGTCTACCTAACATGGCCTACCAAGGTGATCATAATCCCCCAAAATGCTTCCTACTGACAGACATCATATTAACTATAATATTAAACAAATTATTGCCTGGGTTTCTAACCAGATGGTCAGCAATCACGAGGTTCTTGCTGAGCAATTCTTGAAGGGGTGCCAAAGCAGTTGTGTAGTTCTCCTGATCTTTCTGGATGTCAGCCATCCTGAGCCCCATGTGACTTATGTCCCGGGGATAAACACTGGCCAGGAATGGTCAAAGCACGGTCATTGAGCTGCAATACCACATGAACAGCAATTGCATCTTGAACTGAGAGATGGAGGTAAATGCATATAATTGTCCAAACTCAATAACTAAATATCACATTTTTAGTGATATTGCTAAAGAATTTAATGGAGCCTGGCCAGTGTTGCTCAGTGGTTGAGCATAGACCTGTGAACTGGGAGGTCACGGTTCCATTCCCCATCAGGGTATATGCCTGTATTGCAGGCTCAATCCCCAATAGGGGGTGTGCAGGAGGCAGCCAATCAATGATTCTCTCTCATCATTGATGTTTCTATCTCTCTCTCTCCCTCTCCCTTCATTTATAAAATCAATAAAAATATATTTAAAGAAAAAAAATTAATGGAATGTTTTTTTAGGTACCAATATATCCAAATATGTTTCTATAGAAACCTAGTGGAATGGGCCACTTTATTTTCACCAAGAATTATGAGGCCAAAATACTTTATTTGTATTATTTGTAATTAGAAAAGTATTTGAGCCTTTCACTCAACATTAGTGAGAAAGCTCCCAACTTTTAAGAATCTTATTATCTTAGATCATTTAATGATTTTACTTAAATTTTCTATTACTACACATCTTTGAGATGGCTTTGTGCTAAAAACTGCATTGTGAGTCAGGTTTGGAAAATTTAAAATCTTAATAGTTGTAACTACCTGGACCATTGTTCTATGATAGTTGACAAGTCATTAGCTTTTGTCAGACTCAGTAACAGGAGATGAGAAAACCAGAGGGCTTTCAGTATCTCCACTATCCTTACATCTCTAGTTCATAAAAATAGAGAGATTTCAACATGTTAAAACTGGTTGTGAGAGCATATTATTTGTCACAAGACTGTAACATCTTTTTTTTTAAGCTTCTGAAATACATGGAAGAAGGAAGGTGACAAAAAGGGAGGGTGCATAAATCATTTTTCTGCAATATTTCAGTAAAATTATTTTTTTATTTCTTATTGCAAATGTAATCAATCTTCATTATAAAAGCATAGAAAGTTATAGAATGTTCTAATAATAAATAAAAATTTCCAATAACTACCAAAACAGAAATAAATACTGTTGAAATTTTGAAATAAAATTCTCCAATCTTGTTTCTATTTCATATCACACACATAGATCTTTAACTACTCATGTTTATCTTTGACAAAAATTGAGATAAGTTTTTACAGTTTGTAATCTGATTTTAATATTTGGAATTCACCTTGAACCTGTTCTGTGCCATTAAATACTTTTCAACAATATAAATATATGTGAATGTATGTAACTACTTTTTATTGTAATGTTAATTTGTTCCCAACTTTCACCAGTAAAGTTGAAATAAATATTCTGATAGATAAATACTCTTGCAAATGACACATTATTTTTCTGTTAAATTTCCAAAACTAAAATTACTAAATCCAATGCCAAAATGGACTAGAATATATTGAAATTTTCTTGGAATATATTTAATATGAAAACTATAGGGTAAGAAAAGTCTAGCTGTGCAGAGCATCATCAAGACCATAGAAAAGAGCTAACTCTCATCTTCATATGGGAAAATCTGCTTCAGAGTAAATAAATTCCCCCACAAATGATGGCTAGAATCTAAGATTAGAGTAATAGTCTAAATCCCAATTTAGTGTCCTTACGTTCAGAACAATGTCTTTCTCTTTCCCCTGACAAATAATGTTTCTTTTCTTCTTACTATTGTAATGATAAATTGGAAACACCCACAGAAACATGTGCACTGGCCGTCCCTCCAAGGAGAGTGCTGGGTGAAGGACGTCAGTATGCTGTCGCTATCTGTGTACCCGTGTGAGACTGAAACAGACCCAACTCAGCACTCCTCCCCTGCTTTCCAAAGACATAGCTACTGGAGTGAGACCATCCTTTTCTCCCCCTGAAGCTATCTTATCAGTTTCCTCTCCTGAGCCCCCGTGGATGCAGGGGAATTGTCAGCTTCAACCTTCCTACAAACAACTCAGTCAGCTGAAGTGCCAAAATTAAGCTTCTTAATTTAGCACTTTGATTTGAAAACCTTCTTCACTCTCAGTTCCAAGCCAGGTATTTATAAAAGTTTTCACTTATCTGACAGAGTTCAGCCTCTTTCAAATAACTTTCCCCTCCCTCTGGGAGGCACACACTCAGTCACCTGCCTTGGAGCAATGAAGAAAATCATCTTGGGGATAGAGGACTCAGGGCATTGTCAGAAATGAAGGAACTCCAAATGAGAAGATCCTGACTTCATAGAATTCAGCACAGGAAGGCAAAAGCCATCCAAGAAAGTCACCAAAACTTTTGTTGGATACCTGTATATTGTATACCTGTTTGGATCCCGGAACAAGAAGATTTCCATCTGAAATTTATAAAAGTTGCTCACTCACAGCTTCTCTGTAAATCAGACTCAGTGAAATTAGAGCTAAAAAAGACGTTAGAGATGATCTATTCTAGTCTTTCAAAGATCCAGTACATTGGGCAATTGGGCATATAAATACTGCATCCTCCATATTGCAGCTCTAAAGGAGATATTTAATGCAATTACATTAAGCACTTGCCATAACCCAAATGCCCTTTCAATTACTAAAGAAAAAGTAAATACTTTTCAATACATTTCTGTGAACTGTTTCTGTGTATTATTGTCTTTAGAAGTGTAGTTTTCATGTTGTATAATTATAGTTGATATTTTATAAATACTGTATAATACTCTGTAAAGTGATTTCTCCTATTTTGCTTTGGCTTCTTGGAAGCTGAGAGGTGAATGTAAAATTCAGTTAGTGTCTAAACTGACCTTTATAATCTGTATTTTTTGTGTTTACATATTCTTAATTTTCTACTTATATTTTATTTATATTAAAAGTGCCTTAAAATTATTTATGTAATAAGTAAAATGCATACCAAATTAAGTTAAATGCCTGGCATTTCATTTCAATGTAAAATGTTAATTTACTGCAGCATTAACAAAAACCTTTGGTAACTGGGTTGTAGAGTGGAATGGAAAGAAGGATAAAATCTTATGTTTGAAATGGCTTTGAACAAATTAAAATATGCAGTTAGAAAGTTTATATAGTGTATCTAAGGCATTACTATATTAATCAGGATGCTTAGGTTAGCCATTTCTCCCCTATACTTGGATAAGTAGGTATTTCTATATGATAAGGTGAATCTGCTACCTTAGTCATTGCCAGTCTTTGGGTTCATCACTTTGCTGAATTCACAGGTTTGTCTTAATGGAAAAAAAATATCAAAGTGGTCAAATATGTGAGTGTGCTTTTTTAATCTATAAAGTACTCTTTCTATATCAATTAGCACTTTGAGCAAAATCAGTGAGAAGAAAATGCATCATATCTGAGCATAATTATTTGTCTGCCGTACTTGTTCATTTATCAAGTTCATTATATGAGGACCAATGATAATAATGAAAGTCCTACTGAGCCAATCATAGCTGGGTGCATATTAAGAAAGATCAGAACCCAATGGCTCACACTGACAGCATGGAGTCAGAGAAGCTCTTGGACCTGGAAGTAAAAAAAAAGTGAGTTATAATTCCAGCTCCACCTTTTCCTGTTTGGTGTTGGCAAGTCCCTCTCTTGTGTGAGCCTTTCTGCTTTTGCTCTGAGAGACAAGGGCACTGTAGAAGGTGATCACACAGGTGTCTGTGCTCTTGGGATTGAGGATTCTACTGATGCTTTTCAATCAGGAAAACAAAAGAAGACAGAGGTTCCACTCTGACATTTGAAAATGAACAGTAGGGAGACCATGAGTTTCCCAGAGTGGAGAACACAAATTTGATTAAAGTCACAATGCAACATTGAAGGCAAAGTGCCTGTGTCTCTGTTGATTGCTGAGTGACAGGCTCCGCGGGGGGCCCTGCTGGCCCTGGGAAGACTAACTGTATTGGCAGTCAGCATGGAACAGACTGCAGGTCAGGAAGGAGCCCTTTTTAGCCACACTTGAGTGACTGGAGAGCAGCGTTGTCAGATTTAACCGTGTTCAGTGCCGAGAACAGTGATAGACATATGCTGGCCATCTTCCCTGTCCGTTAATATTCTAGACATTCGGGAAGAATGTCTGTAGTTTAAGAATTTAGAAGCCAGTTACTTTCTGCTGGACAATTTTGCTATTCAAATGCAAACTTCTCATACTTACATATTAAAACATAGTCCTTCCCTGTGACCACCTCTTTCTACTTCAGAGCAAGCAACTTAAAACTTCCTCCTCAGACTGAGCCCTGAAATGTTTGCCAAATGATTCTGATGCCCTGGCTTGTATCCTTGGTGTTGAAAACATGGAGCAGTTCCATTGTCTTTGAAGTAAGTATGTTCAAAAGAAATACCTAATTAACCACTCTTAGTTGGAAATCTCTATATCTTTCTATACCTTCTAACCAACACAAATTTATATATAAAAACTGCTGATGAGAATTCAAGAGATACACCTGTTCACAAATTAGCATGTATACAAACTTGGGAATGAAGAAAGAGAAAAATTAGTTATAATAAAATATGAATAAATAAAACTTTATAAAGAGGAATAAATAAGTAGAAATGCAACTAAGTTTCAAAAATTGTAGAACTGTAGAGCTGACAGGAAGAAAAAAAGCACAGTATCCAAATCCATGAGTTAAGAAACAAGGAACCTGGAAGACTCAAGGTAATAAAACGACATGCTCATAGCCAGCCAGCTAGTTACTAGTAAAACCAGAATTAGAATCCAGGTCTCTATAATTTATTTATTACATTTGAAATAACAACATTATGAGGTCAAGTCCATGCCTTTATTTATGTAATGTATTTAAAGAAAAAGCTCTTAGGAAAAATTCATAAAAGTTACTCTTTTTAGGAAAATATGATATGCCACTTCATATTATTTTTACAAAATGCACTTTAAAACCAAGTGTCAGGATGTTCCTTAAAGTATATACTTTTTCCCCATTGGAATTATATAATGAGGAATTTGCATAATTAAAATTTTCTCTGGCAGGTATCATCAAAAGCTTTCTGCTACCTAAAACCATGAACCAGACCGTGAACAATTTTCTCCCTGGAGAGCTTGAATAGGTGTTAAGGAGTATGGGAGAGAAATAAACCCAAGGATTCAAATATAGCAGGTCTCAGAATAATAAGGATAGGCACCACAAAATGAATTCTATAATAAAGTGATCAAATGTTAGATAAGTTTAACCTGGCTAGTCATCTCATTGACGCCTTACAATTTATTCCAGAGATTGGGAAAGACAATGTGGATAGATCACTAAGAATCCATCACAATAGCTGGAAAATCAACTTCAAGTTTTCATCCAACAGAATGCAATGTATAATCCTCACTCACATCTATCTCCCAGATATATGTACACATACACATCCCAAAATGAACGATGCAGTCTAATATGTATATTAAATGTCAAAAGAATGATACAGGCAGTAGAGAAAAGCCAGAAAGGGAGGGAGAAAAATAAAAACAACATTTGAGCAGGATGTTCTCTGGGCTAGAGAACTATTTTATACATGCTATTTGCACATAATTACATTTCAACTTCTCAATAAGCAAGTAGATCAAATAGCACTAGTCCCACTTTGCCAATAAAGAGGCTGAAATTCAGGAAGTTTAAATAACCTTTCCTAGAACATACAATGTTATAAGCAACAGAATCAGAATTCAAATCTCTTCTAATATTTGAAAATGTGGATATAAAAATAAGGACATATTCAGGGATACCCCTAGGGGATAGAACCAACAGCTATGATAAACATGGACACCTATGCAGTAGAGTTTTGAGATACAGCAATACTGTGGAGAAACAGCTTGGTGAAGCTCATTCTCCATCGGCAGGAGTACTAAAAGAGGCTCCAGCCATGATTTCTCCCGGATGCTTCTCAAACTTCTGCTGCATTGGAAAGAGATCAGTCTCCTCTGTTTCTAAGATTACATGGTTCTGGGTTGTGAAGGCCTGAAATTTTAGATTTCATGGGTTTCAAATCTTGATGGGACTCAAAGGTGATATATGATGCACATTATTCTGTAGAAGTAGAATAAAATAGCATTCTTTCATTAACATTTCCATGGTAATGGCTCTCACTACAAATTTAAAGTTTAAGACAGTCCAAACTTTCAGGCCTCGAGTGGTCATTTAGTCACCACACAACTACTGATCATTCATTTCAGCCCTGATATCACATTCATTAGATTCTAAGCACTCACACTTTTTAATTTTGTTTGTCCTTCAAACAACAAACAAACAAACAGAACAAAAGTTGAAGTGTTTTAAAAATGTATTAACCCCAATAAAATAATGGAGATATATGATTTTTCCAGCTTCAGAAGATTGTCAGTGGGGCTACTGTGGAGTTGTTTTTACAATGAAGTGCAGTGGTTTTCAACAATGAAGGCATTGGTTGGGGATTACTGGGTCTAACAATGCCCCAATTTACATCAAACTTTATGTGATAGAAAAGTATTATTGTAACGTACTTTGTATTTAAAACAAAATTTAATATATATAAATACAGTGTTTTTAAGTATATTATAAACAAATCTGAAGAGGACTTTTGTATGTAATTTGATTAGTATACATCCTACAATCCCCCTCTGTCTTGTTTCATTTTTCCTTTTTAAGCATGTCAATGTGATTGTTAGAAGCTCCTTAGCCAGAAGGGCAGAGGCTAAAGAAAAGAATAATTGTAAATATCAGTTCTGATATTGCCCTAAAAAATTGTAGTGAAGAAAGTTGAAATTACTGGTTGGAGGTTCCATATCTGCATGCACACTTTCCTCCATTAGTAGGTATAATTGAGAGTTATCTATGTATGAGTTCCATGAACCACTTCAGGAATTATAATGTTTCTTTGCACTTAAATATTTTTAAAAAGCCATAAAATATTTTAAGCTATTACCAGTGAGTGGAAGATTTTCTTTAGATTCCACTTAAAATGTAATATTCTTTAGCCCTGTGTTTTATTTGCCTTAAACACTTGATAAATTTGCACTTAGAAAATGACCCCTAGAAAACTGTTCATTCAAGGGGAAAAAAAATAGAAGTAGGAGGGGAAAAAAGAAGGAGAAAATTTTACCCCTAGCAGGTAGAGCTAAGATTCAAAGTAAAGAAGAACTTTTGGGGTAGCAAATAGTGGATAAATTCTGGAAAAAACAAAGGGAAAAAGTAAAGGAATTTCAAGCCTTATTAAACCAGGGCACATTCTTCTCAGTGAGCTGTTTTTTCTTCTGGCCTTACTGGAAGGCAAGGTGAGCTTGATGAAATAAATTGTAGCTCCTTCTAAACTCAATGGCCCTGTGCAAATCATTTCAATCCTCTTTTCCTTAAAATGTTGCTTGCACGTGATTCCCTGCCTTTGTGAAATCTTTATGATATTTCTGATGAATTCTTATATGCATGGTAGTGTAAAAAAGTCACTTCTGTTTAGACTCAAGAAAGATTGCCATCAAATCCCACTCTGCTATTTCAAGCAGGATTTCCATAAGAGCTGTTCAAAACGCATGGCAATTACATTACAGCAACACACACATAAATAAGAAAGGCAAAGGAAAAAATCACCTTTCAAAACTCTAAAATAATCTCGGAATAGCGCAGTGGTTTAGAAAGGTATAAACACACTGAAACTACATTGATTTATATTCCACTGTGATGAAATTTGTAATGATTACTTGACTGGTAGATCTGGGGGAAAAAGTTTTCATGTAATTAGGTAGCATAAACAACATGGCTGGAACAAATCAAGTTGTATGAATTAATTTTGAAATATTACTATGGAGGCAAATGACTGGCCAACTTCAAAGTCATCTTCTACTGAATAGGCTCAAACACTAACTTGTAATCTTTTCTAGTCAAACCTGGTTCTCTTTCAGTTTTCTCGATGTCATTAAATTAAGCCACCATCTATCATTCTCCATGACATAAGTCATTGTTGATATTTCCATTACTCCCAATTTCAAACCCTTTAACAAATCCTGTCCTTTTTATATACTAAATAGCCTCCCATGCCTGTCCATGTCTTCCCATCACCACCAGCACTGGCATCACCCTAGTCCAGCTACTATCTTCCACAATTACTTCCTATTCTCCTTTCCTACCCTGTTTCCTCACAATGGCTAGAAATAGCTTTTAAAAATGTAATCTTCAACTTATGCCTCTTAAATTATTTCTGACTTATTACTCCTAAGATAAAGATATACTTATTTATAGTCACCTTTAAGACCAACCTTATGTGTCTAGCTCTACCTACATCTTTATTCTCTACCTGGAAGCATTTTCCCTTTACTCGGAGGGAAAAGAGAGGATGACTTATCCCCTATCCACCTGTTTCCTGTGATGGGAACTCCACACTGAGTAACATGCCTAGCATTTGTGCTGCCCTCATCTGTTTGCTGCTTCTGCCTCTTTTGGTTGGTTCTATGCTCTGAAGAAGAGACAGGCATTTAATGTTGACCACCTAACACTGCAATGGGGATTGTCTTTATTCTCATCACTCTAGCTTTTTGTCTTCTACAGATTTTGTTTATGTTGTTCCTTTTGTTCTGGACACACTTCCCTTCTCTTATCACTTCTCTTATTTGAGTTCAACTTTTCTTATCTGTCTCACTGAGGCAAAGTCTTGTTTTACAGGCTCTCTCGGTGGGTTCACAGTAGTAAGGTCAAGTTCTTTGAACCGCTTTGAGTGATATCCATCCCTGCACTACTCTAGAAACCCTCTGAAGGCAGAAACTACCTAGGTCTTTTCTCCACTGAATCTAGCACCTAGTGATCCTTAAATATGTGTTGATTGGCTGAATGACTGAGTGAATGTCAAAATTATTACATGATAATTAAAATGATAATAAAAGCTCAATTTTATATCACTTCCTATGATGACTATGCACATTGTAAAGTTGATCAAATAAGAAAAACTCTAAAGTTGGAAGGAACTTTGGAGGAATTGGTATTCATCAAATATTTCATAATTCAACCTTTTTCAATTTAGCATAGCTCTTCCCCTACACACCCGATGTTATATCACCAAGGTTCTACTTTAGGTAAATAATTAAATATGACGAATGTCAAAAGTGAGGTCTAGGGAGTCATTCATTAATTGATTCATAAAATATTTGCTAAGGGCCCATCTTACATTTGGACAAATTGCTTAATGTCTGACAGGTGAGCCTCATTTCTTTAAAAGTGAAGTTAATGTCTGTATTTCATGGCTACCATTAGAATGAAATGAAAAGCTAAAGTAGGTTAAATTTCCTGCATATCACCTTTCCATTGTTGTCTCTCAGTGACTATTGTTTTTGTATTTATTGTATAATACTTAACACAATTTTATTTTATAATAACCAGACAACATAAGAATTATTCTCCATTACTTTCATTTTATAGATCAAAAACTTCAAGAGAGTTTAAGGGGCTTATAAAATGTTACCCAAGGAATTAGCAAGGTATCCCATGGAAAAAGTCAGTTCTGATTCCTAATCTACTTTATAATTATTTTTAATAGAGAGAGATTGTTGTTCAGTAACTATGAAGATAACTTTGGGCTTGATGGACTATTTTGACATTTACAGTCAGCTGGTATATTACTTTATTCTAGATTTGAAAGATTCACAAGTAAAATAGCCTCTATAATTAAACAAAGCAAAAACAAATAAACTAAAATAGTAATTCTATCCCATTTCAGAAACAGAAGATAAAGAGCTAATAAATAAAATTTATTCACATATTTCCCTTTAATATTTTTTCTTTTTCGATTTGTATTTTGAAACATTTTGCCTTTTTATTTGCAGTAATTTTTATGTCATATGATTTGAATATATTATGACCCTCCCTGTGAATATCTTTGCCTTTCAGATATTCCACATATAGGTTCTTGCAATGACTACCCTCCCATTTCCAACATTCACATCACCGAAATGTCTCCGTTACTTTCCCCAATTTTCACTAGCATCTTCTCTGTGCCCTTAAATTATTATGCACTTGCTTAATTTGTTACACACTTATTTAATTTACATATTTACACGGTATTCATTTCCAAGACAACTGGTTCCTTCTAGGGATTAAAAACACATAAAGACAAAATATGTATTTCCCCAAAGAAAAACATCGACATGGTCAAGTAAATTGAAATTTTTAATTATTTTTGTTCCTTTTTTCTAGTCTTATCTACCATTACATAACATCTCTATGCCTGCATTTATGCCCTCCTTTTTCAAATATTTCCTATCATGTTCCACTTTCCCTGGGACTGTAAGTGCAGAGATAATAGACAGATGATAGGAAGACAGCATGTGGATATATCTGTGAGTGTGTGTGCATGCATTGTGTGCTTGTGCATATGTGTGTTTCCTGCCCTCAAATATCAGAAGGGAAGACACATAATCACAATTAAAAATACCAATGAAAACAAAGTACAATCTATTTATTTTTTTTCTCAGGCAGTATCCACTGGGCTGAACCATATGAAATTCCCAATAGTCAACTGTTTCTGACCATAAAGATGCCTTTGTCATATTGTTCAATCTAATAAAAGCATTAAAACCATCTATCAAAAAATAAAAACTGTTGTTGCCCAACTAGACTCAGTTGTTTTGTCATTATGAACTCACTTTTTAGATGAACTGAAAAAACTGACCTATTTGGACCTCCCATGGAAGCATTTTAATTTAAGCAAATTTTGGTTTCAATGCTATTTCACCCACATATGAATTGTAGTTGATACAAAGGCAAACAACAGTGACCCACCAATTGGCCACAGCCTTTTGCCCTCTTCCAGGGAAGAAGGGCACAGGGAGAAAACCCTGCCTGGCTAACACTCTCTCTCACACTCCCCCCACAGCTGTCCTCCCACTTCTCTCTCTGACTGTGCTTCCAGGCAAGCTTAAGCAAATGTTTTGTTTTTGTTGGTGGTGTTTGTTGTTGTTTTTTTTCTCCCACAGTCAAGCAACATTTATCCTAATCAACATTTACCCAAATCGATACATTTTAATTGAAACTAATGGCAGTTAGCTTAAACCAACAAATTTTTCACCAGCCTAAGTCCATTAAATCAATGTATTTCTCAAAATTGCTATATCTTATGTAAAACAATGAATTTTCATTTTATCCAGGACACATTTTTATTCCTCTCTAATCGGCCAAGTTAAAGAGTCAGACTGAAGTAATAGATTTCTTTTTTTCATACCAGCCCCAAGATCTTGAATGAAAGAAACATATTAATCACTCAGATATATGAATTCTATTTCATTCGATTTAATGTAACAGACATTTATTGAGCACCTACTGTTTGTGAAATACTGTGTTTGACACTCTGGAGGGTACAAAGTGATTAAGATAGAGCTTCTGCCCAAAGAAGCTCATAATTTAGTGGTGAATACTTCCATGGGCAGAATTAATTATAACATAAGACATAGCTAGGGAAATGTAATGGAGGAAAATATTAACTGTGACTGAGGTATTCAGGAGGATAGAAGAAGGAGGCTGCATTTATGCTCATCTTTGAAGGATGACTACCTGTAGTGGGAAGAACATGCCAGACAGATAGGATAGATGAAATGATATATTAGTTAGGTAATACCAACTACTATAACTAAGTGTACATCCTAAATTTTAGTAGCTTAACAGAATAGAAATTAATTTCTCACTGACAAAAGAGTCTACAGTGAATGCTTCTGACCAAGAGTCAACTATCATTAACCTGATGTTTCTAAGATGAACTGTCCTTCTAATTTCTAAGATGAACTGTCCTTCTAATTGGTGAGTTCAACATTCCTTAGGACTTTGATGACTCTGCATCCAGCAAGAAGAAGGGCTAACAGTCTTAGCTGAGAAGCGACACCAATCACCCAATCACTTCTGCTTATGTTCCATAGATAAAAACCTGACCTTACTGCTTCTACCTTGATGCAAATGGACTGACAGATGTAGACCTTATCTGAGAAGCCACATCCTAGTGATAACTGTAGACTATGGGAGTAACAACATGACCTTAAGTGGACAGCCAGCTACTTGGCTACAATCAGAGACACAAGATGAGAAACACAAAGGGTTATAACTATGGCATAGAAGATGAATGATAAATATTTTAGGAGGAAGGCAAGGCCAGAATATGAAGAGCTCTTATATCATCCTAGAGTGTTAATTCTGCACAGAAATGGGAGTCACTGGATGGGATTCGTGTTCTTATTTAAAAAAAAAGAAAAACAAACAAACAAAAAAACATAGAGATGCCTCATATGAGGAAAGAGTCAGAAGCCAGAAGTCTGCAGCCTAAGAGAGAGTCCTCACCAGGACCTGACCATGCTGGTATCATGTCCTTCTACTTCCTGCCTCCAAAACTGTGAGAAATCATTTTCTATTATTTACAAGTTACCCACTCTATGGTAATTTGTTGTAAGAGCCCAAATGGACTAAAACAGACCCTTACTTATTTTTATCATCAGTAAAATAGAGCACACAGTATCACTTTCACAGGGTGCTTACCCTGCAATATACCTCTGGATTACCCAAGAAGGCAAGAAGGTGGACATCTATAATCACTTCTATTAAAATAAAAAGGTATGTTTACATCTTTAAGGTTATATATACAGCTCAAGAAGAACAATTAGTAAGGTAATAATGCAGCCATCATTTTTTTTGAGGAAGTATGCAAGGTGTGCTGTATACATTACTTCTAATCCTTACATATTTAAAACACACCCCATGTTGGGATCCACTTAATGGTTTGGCTTTCACATAGCCTTATGTACCTGCTTAATTTATTCTACTGAATTTTAGCAGTATCATTGGGATTTGAATAAACTGTCTTAATATTCTGTTTTGAAGAAGATATACCTGTGCAGCATTGGACAAAGCTGGCAATTGCATGTCTAATGGGGCACGATTGCACTCTGTCAACATTCCAGCATTTCCAGGAGGGGACATCCACAGAAATAAAATTAAGTCAGCTTGGCAAGAGAGCCCCCAAACATTTGAAGATTATTAATCTCTTTGAGCATTCAATTACACATACACAAGATTTTTCAATGCTAGATTTTGTACCTAAAATTCACTCATTAATTTACTTATTTAATTATGATTTATTGAAAATCACCAGGTTTGCCAAGCTCTGGAGCTACATTTTCTCAGTCAAATTTCCAAGAGATTGCTCTCTAATGCCCTCTACCCCTGCCATTTGTCTCTGGATCTATTCTTGTTCATCAAATTATGTTGATCATTATATCCCACATATGAGTGAGGAGCAACCAAAGGACTTGTATACATGCATATTAGCATAACCAATGGACACAGAAACTGGGGCAGTGGGGGCTTGCCCGGGGTGGGAATGGCTGGCGGGGAGGGGTAAAGCAATAAAAAAGGAGACATATGTAAAACTTTAGACAATAAAAATAAATAAATAAAATAAATAAACCAGAATAAAAAATTTCCCAAGAGAAGTATATGTGATATTTACTTGGTCACAAGTATGTATGCATTTATTTATTTATAAAAAGTGTCACTTTCTCTAATAATGAGAAAAATTCCTTGTACTCTCACTCCCAATGCATTTCTGATGTATTCCCACTTTGCCAAATGGATCATGTTCCACTCTTTTCTTCTCTTAATATAGTTGATTTGAAATGGTTGATTAGAAAATAAAGAGTCCTTTCTATTACTTGTTTGTGAGGAAGGATGGGATTTGGTCTGGTGTTAGTATTTATAGTGATCACTAGAGGCCCGGTGCATGAAAATTCGTGCACTTGGGGGTGGGGGGTCTCTCAGCCCAGCCTGCACACTCTCATAATCCAGGACCGCTCGGATAGGGTCCAGTCCCATCGCAGCATAGTTCTTGTTCCCTAGAGCCTGCAGGCCAGGGGTAGGGACCAAGATTCCCAGCTCGCAGCATGGCTCTGGTTCTCCAGAGGCTGCGGGTGGGGGGAGGGACCCAGAGGCCAGTCTGATGGCAGCGTGGCTCCATTCCCACAGCTCCCTCCCACTGCCATGCCTCGGGTGGCAGGGGCCCACAGCTTCTTCCCGCCGCCATGCTGCGGGCAGCCGGGACCCTGACTGACTCCTGCCATGTCGGCCAGAACCCAGAGCTTCCTCCTGCTACTCTGGCCGGGACCCAGATTGACTCCTGCCATGCCAGCCGGGACCCAGAGCTCCCTCCTGCTGCACCAGCTGAGACCCAGGACAGACCCCCGCCATGCTGGCTAGGACCAAGACTCACTCCCGCTGCACTGGCCAGGACCCTAGCCTGCTGTTTGGTTGTCCATCTGGTCATTTAGGTCATGATGGCCGCTGGCTTTTTATATATTAGGATGGTGTCTGAGAACACAGATATTCCATTTTTAGCTCTCATAGCCTAAAAGGCTGCTGCTGCTGAGCTTACTAAAAGTCACTGAGAAACTGTGGGATCCACAGACCCCAACTAGACATATTGACTTGATTCCTTCATGTGAATTTCAAAATATCACTTATGGGGCAGTAGCTATTGATTTTAAAACATTTAGCATCGTATATTATTCTGAATTTTTTACATACATGTAGAAGTACTATACTATCCCTAAACTTTGAACTTGAAACCCTGGGTCAATATCATTGTTCCACAACTACTGATCATGTTATTGAGAACAAACTCTAAACTTCCTTAGCTTTGGCTTTCTCTTCTGTATAAAAGCATTACTAATATTTAGCTTGTAAATTGTTTCGATGAGTAACCATGGAACATATATCGAAAGTCTCCCACAATGCCAGACCTAATAGTCTTTAAAATGTTAATATGAATTTGTATAAATATATGATAACACTTAATGATTTAATGTTATGATTTATATGTCATACATTAATATATAACACAAAATCGAGTGGAATTTTTCCTTTTGCCCCGCATTTAGTGACAAAGGCCCAAAACTGAAGAAAAAATGGTTCTGAGCCCCTGCATGCAAAAGAGAACTTGGGACAACTGTGTCCTGAAAGCTTACTTTACTTTAAGGCAGCAGAACTGGACCTAATACCAGTGGCCAAAACAGAATTCTCCACAATCCCCTTCCTGTTTCAAAAGCAAGACTGGAAATAGGAGAATGGTAGTTGAGAATGGCTAACATCTTAGGAAATGCAGTGTTTATAGTCAAAGAAAAAGTGATCCTCCACTCCTTTGCAAAGCTGTCCTGCTGTTAGGAAGAGAACTCTTCTTAGAGACCAGTGTTGCCTGAAAGGAGGAAAGACTTGCATCTCTGTTCCTTGCTAGATGATTGATGAATGATAGAATCAATCAAGGTGGACATAAAAAATTAATTAGGAGAGAATAATGTGCATTTTCTGAAAGTGGGGGGCTTATAAGAGCGCAGAGACTGGGGTCTGGTTATTGTCTGGAGATCATAAATAAAGGGATCACAATGTAGTATGTCTAGGAAGAAGGTGGGAAAACTTCCCACTCTATCCCAGTTTCCTGCAGCCTTTAAAAGGCATTACTGAAGAAAACAGCTATCCCTGATTTCAAAGTGCTCTTGTTTTGAAGTAGGTAACCTGGGCTGACCAAGTGTTCAAAACTGAAAGAACATGTTGGAGGCGTGGATCACTGTTAAGAGTTGAAGACAGCCCTGGTCGGTTTGGCTCAGTAGATAGAACATCTATCTGTGGACTGAAGAGTCCCAGGTTTGATTCCTGTCAAGGGCACATACCTGAGTTGCAGGTTCAATCCCTGGCCCTGATAGGGGCACTTGCGGGAGACAGCCAATCAATGTGTGTCTCACATTGATGTTTCTCTGTCTTTCCCTCTCCCTTCCACTCTCTCTGGAAATCAATGGAAAAATATCCTCAGGTGAGGATTAACAACAAAAGAATAAGAAAACAGAAATTGGAAAAAAAAAGGAGTTGAAGAGAGTTATGACTTCCTTTCTAAATGGGCTAAACAGTATATCTGATCATTGCCTCAGAAAAACTACACACAGTCTCCACGTAGAGACTGATCCACTGATGAAAAAACCAACAACGAACAAAATGTATCAAAATAGAGTGACATTAGGAATACTAGCAACCAACAAGCCTGAGCAAATGGTTTCTTCCTCACCTGTTCCCCTTCTTGTTCTTCATACCTGATGAGTCTTTGAAAGGTGGTACATAGTATAATAGGATGAAGAAGGAAATAGATGACCAATCCCACCCTCAGATCTCTTTAAGCCATGGGTGTGTGGTGAGCAAAGTGATAAAATAATAGCAATGGAAATACTAATGATTATAATAATAGCTAACACATATTTCTTTCACTTGACACCAGACAATATTTCACATAGAG
Organism: Myotis lucifugus; assembly: GCF_000147115.1. Classification (NCBI taxonomy): domain Eukaryota; kingdom Metazoa; phylum Chordata; class Mammalia; order Chiroptera; family Vespertilionidae; genus Myotis; species Myotis lucifugus. The sequence continues at coordinate 3,162,885 of NW_005871160.1, forward strand.
CAAATCATAAAAGCCATATGATGTAGGTTATTTTATTATCTACTTTTGATTTCTGAGGAAATGGAGCCCATTTGAGTGTGAATAACTAACCCAAGAAACCAAAGCTAATCAGTGGTGGTTCTGAGATTCAAAGCAATAGAATCTGGCTCTAGCATTTGCACTCCTAAACATGAATTCAAAATTGCAATGTGGACTGAAATTTTAATAATCAAATTGTACACAAAATCTCACATTTGTAAGGATGTGAGAAGTGATATTGGAGAAAAATAAAAGCATCTCATATTTATACTTCACCAAGTTAAAACTGCTTGATAAGCTCTCAATAAACTGTTTTTAAAAGGTAAGTAAATTTACATGATATATTACATACATTATATATATCTATATATTATAAATTGAAGGCTCATAAAGGCACCCAACACATTTTTGTTAAAAGAACAATGTTATTAATATAACAATGATTACTAAAATGTGTATCATGTGCATAAAATATGTGAAATCTATGCAAATACTAGAGATCATTATCAATTATAATTGAAATTATGGATCACAATAGCAATAAGTTGGATTTATCTTTATTTCTAGATGATCACCATGAGCTTTCTTTATTATAAAGCCAGAGAAGCCAAACATAGATGCATCCTCTTAAGAAACCAACCTTCATTCTTTATATTTATGTCATTGCTGTGGAAACAGTAGATGCTTGATCACAGGGGAAGCTTAATATTAGATTGAAGAAAATATTAAAAAGTACAGCAGACTGGCTAAAACAAGTCTGTACTGGCTCAGGGGAGGGTCCTGGTGACATGCTAGGTCTTCTCCACATCTAATTTTGATAATATGATTGATGATGTGATTTCTCATAAGTGGTAGAAAGAAATAACATCAAAACTAATCACATTATGCTAGCATTTGGAAGTCTAAATAAAAGGTATGTGAACTCATTACAGGAAGATATTTTTTTCATTTGAAATTTAAATTGAGCAGCCCATCCATATTTGTCTGGAAAACTTGTGAATTTGTTTGTAGATGAAAATGACCAGGGTTGAGTAATCAGTTACAACTGATTACAGGTAATAATAGGCAGCCCAGGGACTTCCTGGCAGTTAGAAATCTGCCTTTACAAATCCCAAGAATAGGGAGGATGAGGCGGTGCCCTGAGTCTCTTATTCATGTTTCTCTGTCTCTTCAAAGGAAGGAGTGATCCCCCAGATGCTAATAGAATTTCTGTATTTCTGTTTGCAAATTTAGTTTCCTCTGTGGTTTGATTTTTTTAAAAAAATGAAAATGTTGAACAGTTTTAAGTTGAGAGGATCGTAGGCCTTTATTTTGTCGACTTTTCAATGATACAGTCATGGCTGTGCGACAGTCTCTACCAAGGGGGAAATTAACATTAATATAAAAACACACAGCTAGAAGAACTTGAGAAGTCTATCATTTTTTCAATATGCAGTATTCAAAACCCACAGTTGCACACCCTACACTTAAGCTATCAAGAAATTTAGGCTATTTGAAATGTTACAAATGTGCAAGCAATACCCATTATCCTAGATGGGCGATACAGTTTCTGGACGATATAATAAATAGAGGGAAATTTAGTATGTTTGTTCAATAGAGAGTAGGTAATTGAAGTACAGGATCCAAAGTAAAACCATAAACAATAATTAGATAGTGAAAATGTGGAGAGTTGACTGTGACCCACATAATAATACAGCTGAGCATCAGCAAAGACAGAGCTGCCTTGCAGTTGGAAGCAGATTATAAAGGGAATGTATGCTTAATAAACATCTGGGGGAAACTGGGATAAATATCTGAAGAAGAATCTTCTCAAAAAGGGAACTCTCTAATCTCAACCTTACAATCTTAATTTGTGGAGGAACATATGATTACATAAATGTTATTTTGTACATCTGGAGCAGAGTTAGTGGGATGTTGCTGTGAGCCTCAGCATTGAGTCAACTGCAACAAAAATGTGTATGTAGAGTTGCTTAGTACAGCTAATACCACTGACAGTTCCCAAGTTAAAAATTCTCTTGTACTAGTTAAAGTCTTGGGCCCACATAACAGAAAGGGATACTGTTTATCTTAAACAAGAGTAGAATTCAATGGAAGGATATGAGAGGCTCACAGGATTCCTGAGCGGTTGGAGAATTGGATTGGAAAACAAGTAACTCTAGGCAGCAGGAACAGCCAAGATAATACACCATCATTTCAGCTGTAATCCACACTTCCTGTCCAGTGTCTACCACACACTCAGGAGTCAAAGTAGCAGGAAAGAACACCTGATTGGTTGATGATAAATTTAATGTGCACCCCCTCATTGTCTCTTGACAATTTCCTCAGGAAGCATATGCTTTTTAATGTGTATTATGTAGTTATCTATATATATAAAACCCTAATATGCAAATAGACTGAACGGTGGAACAACTGAACAACCGGTCACTATGACATGCACTGACCACCAGAGGCCATGCACAGAACATGGTGGGCGTCCACAGCAGGTAGCAGAGCACGGAACATAGCGGGCGTTGGCCATGGCAGGATGGTGGAGCAGATGAGCAGGGGCCAGTCACTGTCATTGGGGTGAGCCTCTGGTGGTTACTGAAAATTTTTTGCTCCTCTGTGCCACAGTCCCACCTGGCACTCGCATCTGCTGCCAGCACCAGTCCCACTCGCACCCTCTGCCGGCACCCGAGCCGCTGCTCGCACCTGCTGCTGGCGCCTGGCGCCAGCCTCGATCACTCAGCGCTGTCAGTGGGTGCGAGTGGTGGCTTCTCCACCTCCCTCTGCTCCTGAGGGGCAATCGGGGCCAGCAGCCACCTCTCGCACCAGCTGCCCATGATGGCCCCGCTCGCACCCACTGCCGGTGCCCAGAGCCAATCCCAATTACTTGGCTCCATCAGTGGGTGCAAGCAGCGGCTTCCAGCCCTAATCGCCCCTAAGGGCTTCTCCACCTCCTCCTGCTACTGAGGGGCAATCGGGGCAGCAGCCACTGCTGGCACCAGTTGACGGCGTCAGCCCTGCTAGCACCCGCTGCTGACGCCAGCCCCAATCACTCCTCACCATCAGCGGGTGCGAGCAGGGCCAGTGTTGTTAGCGCGTGAGAGTGGCAGCGGCGGGAGTAGGGGCTGCTGGCAGAGAGGGGACCGGGGGCCACAGTGGGAGGGGCCGAGACTCTCCCGTGTGCCCACCACAGCCTCGCGGCCCGCAGTTCCTTTCAAGGTGCACAAATTTGTGCACTGGGCCCCTAGTATTATAAGATAGTCATTTTCAGTCTATATAATAGGTATTTGGTGTCTGTTATATAATGAGATTATATAATATATAACAATAACATTATATAACAAACACTTTGCAAAACACAAGGATAAAAAAAGTTATGCCTTTTAGATATTTCTTTTTGTAACAGGAATCATTGCAGGGAGTAGGAGGAGAGAGCAGTACAAGATAGAACCTAAGGAGGTAGTTACTACTGTCCTCATGTCACAAAGAGAATCCTATTAAGGTAAAACAACATACCACATATTACACAGTTTGAAAGGAAGGAAATGAATATCACGTGTAATATACAGTGGGGAAATTAGGTTGCCATAATTTATTGACCAAATTGAAACATATTTGGGTTCCCTATTGGGCTAAAGTTTTGGACACAAAATAGCAAAGTTGGAAATACAGGTTCCAGTGAACCAGATTACATTTGAAAAATAATGCAAACAATTAAGCTTCTTAAGTCTCAGTCTCCTCATCTATAAAACAAGTTAACATATTACTTTCCTAGACAAGTTACTGTGGGGTGAGCATGTAAAGAACCAAGCTTAGTTTGTATATAGTCAAGTCCTAGAAAGTCAAGACTCATTGATAACGGAGTCTAAAAGGGTTTACTTCTTTATTTTGGCTTTGATTTTGCATTTCTTTTTTCAAATATGTTCACTGATCTTTAGCTATTTTCTGGAGTGTGTCCTAATCTAAGAGCCAAAACTGTGTCATCAGAAGCTGTACTGCCATGATTTATGCATTTGCTCAACATGAATTTATTGAGCGTCTAGCACACTAAACTTGCTAGGCATATAATTGTGAATAAATCAGATGAGGCGTCTGCCCTCACAGTGCCTATCTTCTAGCCTGTGGCCGATTGTCTATGTTCACTGTTATTGTGGGTGCCTTCTCAGATACAGCCTGAAATGTGCTTTGTATGCATGCTCTGTCCTTTGTGTGGGGGCTAATGTTTCTCAAACTGTCAGGGCTGAAGAACCAGTTGCTTTTTTTCCTAATCCATTTCTCACGCTACATGCAACCACCATACAAGATAGTCAACACTAAAACCAATCAGGAAATGGGGCAATGACACAAGTCCATTGATACTGGGCTTGAATGTTGCAGCCATGGCAAATTGCCATAAACGTTTCTAGACACTTTTCATTTGTGTACCAGCAATAAACAGTGTGTGTATCAACTCCTGTTCACAGATCACACGGCAAGGAGCGATGATATAGATGATAATAATCTAAGAATAAGCTTACCATGGTGGGGGTAGGGTTGAAGGTACAGAAGACATCCTTTCCTTTTAGTGGCCTGTGTATAGGATAAGCTGCATGTAAGCTTGTACCCTGTTCTTCCTGGAATCACAAATGTACATCTACATTCACAGCAAATAAAATGCTGTACTATTAAGTTCCATTGAACCCTACCTAGGGAATCCAGATGCAAAAGTTCTGCAGCTGTTGAGGGGGGAAGTTCACAACTTCCTCTTAAAGATTTCTCAGATAGGAAAATAAAAGGGAAATACTTAGATATCTAACTGGCAATAGAGTAAGGGATCAATGACAACAGTAGCTATTGTTATAATTGCATAATTTAGCATCCTGGAAGAAAAAATCTGCTAATCACTTGCTGAGAAAAATTAATGCTGCTTTTATAATTACTTATTTTGCACCCAAAGATTATCGACTTCATCAAGTCAGATCATATCCCATTGGCCATCTTTTAGAAAGCAAAAAGCAAATTTAATAAAACAGCTTATGACATATTTTAAATACCACTAATAAAAATCCATTTATCTCATTTTTTTATTATGAATTAAAATGACATGGGTATATTTATTGGACTGAGGCAGGAGGAGCTGACAACATTAATTAATACATTAGTAATATTTGTACATGTCCATTATTTTCCAACTCCTCAAAATTCTTTTTCATGCTTTTAGACATTATACAATGATACTTGCTTTTTTTTTTTCAAAAAAAGGAAAAGTAAAGAAACATAGGCTCTAAAATTATACATAATTCCAGCATCTGAACTCAAACACTAAATTTACCTTGTGGTGCATTCAGCTCTATTCTTTCAGTAACACCATTTTTTGTGCTTGAAATAACTAGGCCTGCCTAACAGTTGCACTTCCCATAGTAATAAGTTTCTGTGGGAAATGAGGATGCAAGCATTGCAGTGGAGCTTTGAATAACAATCTCTTTGTTGATGTAACCACTACAAAGTTTGACTGTACTGCTCTTGTGAATAAGACCCTGATACTCACAAAAGAAGAAATTACCTGGAGCTTTGTAGCTCAGCAAGAATCAATTCTTAAGTCATATCTGAATTTTATAAATTCAGAATTAGTGGGGTCTGAGTTAATGAGGTTTGATTGTATCCTGGGCTATTGATAAAATTGTCATCAGAGATTCAATGTAGTGAAGACTCATTGCTGCTTCCCCAAGGGTTGAAGAGGGCAGATTCTTCCTGGTACCCAACATCAGCGCTTTTTAATTACACTATTATGTGGCGTAAGGTGGACCTATAGGATGACCTACCGGAGGAAGTCAGCATTTTTTTGAGTAAGCACCAGCATATTTTTTTTTTACTTCGCTCTGCAGCCCCCTATTCACTTTCAAATGGGTCAGGTTTCCTTTCTTTGGATCTTTAGCTTTTGTCCATTAGAGTTTCCCCCAAAGACAATTTTATCAAACAAAGCAAAACACTTTAGAAAAGAGTCTAAGTTCTTTGCAGAGTTATAGCCTGTGCTTTGTGTATGTATAGTGAACACTTACAGAGCTAGTACTCCCCAAAGGAAAATCTGGGGAGATATCAGAAAAATGTTTTCAGTAATTGCTACTTGGTTTGCTCTCCTGGTACTTTGTGGTGTTTTATGCAGCATTAATGGTATCACCTGAGATTCTTAGGGTACAAAAGAACGTCTAAGTAAAGGTCCATTATCAAAGGTAAGGGAGTCATTTTCAAACCTCTGAGGGAATCCAGTGAGATGGCATTCAAATGCTGTTCTTGGAGGAATGTGACAACAACATGCTTCCAGAAGGTTTAATACATTTTAATGTGTGTGTGTGTGTGTGTGTGTGTTTGTGTGTGTGTGTGTACACATGCCTATGTACAAATGCACTGGGAAAAGATCCAGTACCTCTCTGTCCAAATAGAGTTTTTTTTTTTTGTTTTAGGCAAACCAACCAATTAACTTCCAGTATCCTTCTAATACATGTTTGTAATTTATGTAAAAAGCCTTTCAACTTCATTTAATATGTTATCTGTGCCTTGAAAGCTTAAATATTTTCACTTGCAAATACTTGGGACTTGGAGAGTGACAGAGGAGGCAGGGAGAAGGTCACATCCCTTACCATCTTGGTAGTTTGCTAAGTTCAACTGCCCAATGACTGAACTCTCCTGCTAGATCTGAATTCTGGTCTTATCAATGGTTAATAAAAATGCCCATGTATTTGGTGGAAATGTAAGTGCATCCCAGTTTCTGTAGTCTTCAGGACACACTGTATTTTTATTCCATACTAGAGGCCTGGTGGTTGACATTCGTGCACTTGGGGGGAGGGGGTCCCTCAGCCCAGCCTGTGCCCTCTCACAGCCCAGGACCCCTCGGGGGATGTCCGCCTGGCAGCTTAGCCTGCTTCCCTGAGGGGTCCTTCAGGAGAGGCTCCCACCACCGCGGCTGTGCTGGCCAGCTGTGAGCCCGGCTTCTGGCTGAGCGGTGCTCCCCCTGTGGGAGTGCACTGACCACCAGGGGCCAGCTCCTACATTGAGTGTCTGCCCCCTGGTGGCCAGTGTGTTTCATAGCGACGGGTCATCCCACTGTTCAGTTGATTTGCATATTAGGGTTTTATTATATAGGATTATAAGTCTTTATATTGCTGCATTTTTATTCTTGGATATACCAAATGTATACTACTGGACCATAAGAGCTCCAATCAGACACTACCATCATCTGGTTTCAAGTCCTACAGGAGTGAGAGCATAGATCAGAAGCAGTTACTGAATTCTAGCTAAGATGGGCACCTTTTCTGATGGTAAGTGGAAATACGAAGCACGCAGTTAAGAATCTGGGTTTTTCTTTAGGTTAATCAGTCTGAATTACCACTGAGTTACTTGCTGAGCTACTTGGTTAGCCTCTCACATCCTCAGTTTTTCTCTGGTGTGTAATGGAGTGAAAGGATGTACATTGCAGTGTTGCCATAATAATTAAAAGATATTAGTTATATTAAGAATGTAATATGGGTAGATATAGACTTCAGTGGTGAGAGAACAAGAGAGAGAGAGAGAGAGAGAGAGAGAGAAAGAGAGAGAGAGAGACTGCATCCCTGACACCTTCACAAAGGAAAGAAAAGAGGAGCACAGGTATCTAATCTGAATATAAAAAGTGACTCCTGAAACTCAGTTGCCAGGAGATGTTGGTGCTCACAGGAAGGGTGAAACAAGTCTTCCAGTGTGCCTGAAGCAGTCTATCCATTGGCTGTTGTTTAACATTCATATTCCCCCTGCCCTTGGATTTTAAAGCATATGTGGGAAAACAACAAATAATAATAGTAAATGGGATGAAAATAATTAATGTAGACTGAGTGATTTCCAAGGAGTAGACTCCATGATAGGATGCTTAACTATATTATTTTATTTAATCATGTCAGTATTAAGAGTAGTAGCTAATATTTATTGAGTGCTGACTAGGTCCAGGCAATATTCCAAACGGTTGATTTAAGCTTAAAAAAAAATCCAATGAGGTATATATGTCATTATACGCACTTTAAGAAATGAGGGAACAGAGGCACAGATGGGCTAAATTATTCGTCCAGTGTTATATGGCTAATAAACAGCAAAACCAGATTAGAAACCTGAGCAGTCTGCTTTAAGTATAGACCCTTAATGCCTGAATTCCACAAAGAGCATTCTATTCTCACCCCACACCCTGACTTTTGTATGAATGTCAATATATCTATTAAAAAACAAAAAGCCAAACTATGGCTACTTTTTGGGTGGATTTTATGTGTCAAAAGAGGAAGTCTGGTTTAACTAAATATTAAAATTGATCACAAGATCATGCTGTTGTGAATGGTAAGAATTCTTTCTTTTTTATAGCAGGGTAGTATTCCATTGTGTAGATGTATCATAATTTTTGTTTTGTTTTGTTTTTTCTGCCGATGGGCACTTAGGCTGTTTCCAAATCTTAGCTATTGTAAATTGTGCTGGCGAGCATTATGCTAAGCGAAATAAGCCAGTCAGAGAAGGAGACGGATCACATGATCTCACTCATTTGTGGAATATAATGAACAACATAAACTGAGGAACAAAAACAGATTCAGAGACATATAAACACTGAACAGACTATCAAACCTTAGAGAGAAGGTGAGGGGATAAGAGATCAACCAAAGGACTTGTTTGAATGCATATAAGCATAATCAATGGACACAGAGAGTGGGAGGGGTGAGGGCATGTGCTAGAGGGTAGAAGCGGCCAGGGAGAGGTCAATGGCGGGGGGGGGGGGGAAATGAGACATATGTAATACTTTCAACAACAAAGAATTTAAATTAAAATAAAAGTGACCACAAGAAAGTAGTGATTGGTGGCTGAGTGGGTTGGCTCCAGAGCTACATGCTTGCCTTCAAATCTAGCTCTGTCACTTCTTAGAAATTACTTCTCCTTTCTAGCTTAGCTTCCTTATCTTAAAAAAGGCTTTGTAGTACCATTTTATAGATTTATCTGGATTACTGTTTAAGTTAATGTGCTTCAGTTATTTAGAACCATCCCTGACATAGTAAGCAATGTTTAGGGTAGCTCATATTATCACTTGGCTCCATATGCAGAGCTAGAATACAAAGGTAGATGCTCTTGGAACAGATGTCAACTCACTAAGAAATTATTCAAAAGAGTGTCCCAAGATAGGACCAGGAGAAATACAATCCTTGTCATCAGAGGCATCCAAGGAACCTGGATTTGTTATGGATTCTGAAAGTGTATGTATTTACGGGGTGTCTGTCATACCAGCTTGCTAGAAACTGACTTTCAGTTTAGAAGTTTTGTGCTTCTATCACCCTTTGTAATCTTTATCAAGGATGACCACCTTAGTGCCAGTCAGTGCAGGAGAATGATGAAGTAAAGGGGTTGCAACTTTTAGGTGTAGTGCTAAAGAGATAAAAGCTTACATCAGCAGAGGACTTGACCTTGTGACATTGGGGAAATCCCTTTACTGCTTTGAATCTTACTAAGAGAAAGACAGAGGTATGCTGGGACACAGTGTATATAAAGATACTTAGAACCTATCAAGAACTAGAGATGAGGATTGCATTTGATATCAGGGAGGAGTCAACAAAAGGTGGAATATGTAACATGGTCCAGGGTGATCTAGAGCTAAGCAAGCAGAGAATCAGGAGGACACTGGTTGGCTGAAGGGGTTGGTTAAACAGGATCCAGAGCTCAGAAATGGAGGAGAAGCCAGATTGGAAAGCAAAGCTAGTTGCTGGGTAAATCTTCCCGAGATGTCCAGCAAGTACTCTGCCTCCCTTTTTTGAGAGACAGTTCTATCTTGGCTTTCCAGTCCTAGCCTAGACTAAAGAATGCTGGTGAAATAAATAACACCCCACCCCACATCTCAGCTGTATCTGGCTATAGAAGCCACCATTAATAACAGTGTCATCTTTTATTTATTAGCATCATGAAACATCCTGGAAGTAACTGAATTATGCGATCAAAGTTAACGCTAATCAAAGTTATCAACGTCGAGTGTTCTCTTCTCCACATGGCGTGGTTCTTGCTGCTCCCATGATGCCAATTGCATGATTTGTACATAGCCCTAATTTGCTGATTACACTGATCTTCTCAGTTCCTGCTATTCTGAGTCCTTATCCCCTTGCTATTTTTGGTTTCAGTTCAGCATTAATATTAGGAAAATGCCATTAGAAAGAACAAGGTATTCAGAATAAAATCCAGCCAAATACATTTCAGGACTATAAATATGTGACTCTTTTGAAGATCTGAGTTATGAGCCATTAGGTCTTTAATCAATAATTCAATTAAATTAGGAGGGAAACTGACTTTAAAATATATACATGTATTTCACATATAAGCCTCAGTCAAAATTTAACTGGAGTCAATAAGTCACATGGAAAGTAGAGGAAATAATTCCCATAATAAGTGCATCTTGCCTCATTTTATTTTATATTCTCAGATGCTAACTACAAATTTATACATAAACGCATTAGAATATCAATGCATACCACTCTATTGCTCCTTAGAAAGAAAGGAGTTTCTGGGATCAGAGAAGGAGCTGATTCAAGGGCTGGTGAAAGAGAAGGAAAGATTATGTACACATGGGGCAACTCTCTCCCATTGCACCAACACAGGAAGAGCATCTACTTTTCCCTCTTCTGATTGTCCGAGTAAAATTGAACAACAAAAGAAAAACATCTCTGCCACTTACTGTGCTGTGTGGCCTTGGGCAACTTATTTCACATCCTATAAGAAATGTCTATTTCCCAGGAGGTTATGAGGGTGAAACAAATTGGCAAATGAGAGCTGCCTGTTGCATGGTTGGGCACAGCACTTCGTTAGTGCTCAATACTTGTTGGGCTCCCTTTCTGATTATGACACCTCACCCTGACTTCTGCATCCTTTGGCATTCATATGACTTGGCTTTAGCCAAGCTAAGATGTGTGTTGGGCTGAGAGATAAAAGGAATGGCTATTCTAAGCCCTGCTCATCACTGTGAATGATTCAGCTTCTGGCTTTGGAACCCAGTTCTCTGGTGCATTCCTTTTTTAACATTTATATACTCTTGGTACAGCTGTGAATTGGGAAAAAAAATCTCTACCATAGTATTCCAGGTTAGTTTTAAAAATAATCTTTGTTGCCCTGGCCAGTTGCTCAGTGGCTAGAACATCAGCCTGCTGACTGAAGGGTCCTGGGTTCAATTCCGGTCAAGGGCACATGCCTGGATTGCTGACTCAGTCCCCAGTAGGGGGCATGCAAGAGTCAGCGATCAATGATTCCCTCTCATCATTGATGTTTCTATTTCTCTCTCCCTCTCCCTTCTTCGCTGAAATTAATAAAAATATATTTTAAAAAACTGACATGCTTGGGGGTGGGGGACACATGGCTGGGCAGACAAGCTCAGTGACCAAAAGTAACCACACAGGATGGTCTGACTATAAATTCCCATCTGGGCAGGTCAGAGAGGGTAGTCACATCCCAGGCCTATAGCCTCCTTAGCAAAGGTCAATCTCTACCTGAAGTGAGATCAGTCCACTGTTCTTATCCATCTGGGATAACATACCCTCGAACTGTCAGAGTAATTTTCTTTTCTAGATCCCTCGAAGGCACAACCTCAAGCACCACCAGAGCTCGGGACTATAGAACCCCTCACTGTTATCTTGTTTCCCCAGTACCATCTCTGTGCTGTAATGTTAATTATTAACTATCCTGTACCTACTAAAGTAAAACACTGTGTTTCTCCATTTTGCTTTTGGTCCAATCCTAGAATTCCCCGCTTTGCTTTATCCAGCCCCCTTAATCTACCACCAATGGATTCCAAGTAATTCTCCTTTGGTTCTATTGTCTAAAATGAGCTGCAAAACTGCCATTCTCCAGAATATTTGTGCAATCCATTGAGATTTTTCTTCTGGATATGTCATCAAAATTTGGCTCAAATAGACAAAATTTTTTTATAGGCAGGACATTCTTTTCTTGACATACTTATAGGTAAACCTATATACACATTTGTAAATATGCAGAAAATGCATAAAGTACAAATAAATGCATATATATGACAAATCTTATATGTAAACACATATATAAATGTATGTATATGTAAAATATGTGGTAACATAAATGGTAGATAGGTGTATATGCACATATATGTATATGATCTACTAGATCTATTCCAACTTTTTCTCTGTTATCAATAATACTGTAACATATACAACATAGACATTTATCTTAATTTATACTGCATTTTTGAATTTCAAAATGTAGGCTTACTAAATCCATAACAAGTCTAATATTTAGCGGCTACATATTCAAATAGCATCTCTGCTGGCATTTATTTGGATTAGTTGGTGGGAATGCCATATCTACAGTTTAATATTTTGAATAAGAACTGTGTGCTAAGAGTATGAAGATTTTAAAATGTGTTGCTTGTTTTAAAAAAGATTTTTACAATTCAATCTGCATAAGTCCCCACCAAACCGAGCTAGGAAAATGAAATAGACTGAGTTATCTCGAAGCTCTCTGCTTGCAAACACATGGACCACAAATTCATCACAGAGGTTTAATCAATAGAATATAATGTAGCAAATATTAAATCTGTAGATTGCCTCAAAAATTGAAATTCTCCCTCAAGTAACACTCTTTGTAGTGCAGATCCATGCCCCAGGCTCACTCCAGGCACTCAAGTGCTTTCTTAAGTTCTGTGGTCTCCTTGCTGATCCCCCCTCTCCCACCTCATCCTGTCCTGTGGGCCCCACATCCTCACAGGGCCATCACTCTTGGTTTCTGATGAACAGGCTCTCAGCACCATTTCCACCTTTCCTCAGTCCTCCATAATATTCACTAGCCTTACTGGGAGAGGGAGGGGTCCTATCCTTAGGTCTTCTTTGTGAACTGCCACTTCCTGTCCATGAGAGTGGGACGAGGCCTCTTCCTGCCATGGGAGGCAGCACACACAGTACTTTTACATTGGCTCTCCCTCAGCAGGCTTTGCTGGCTCTCACCTTAGTACAGGCCCTTTTCCCATTTGCTGATAAAAAGATAAAACTACCCAGATATCCCAAGAAAGATGCAAAAAGGTACATTTACTTTGGTGTATTGACCTTCAATAAAATGAATCTGAAGGTTAAATACAAGAGTATGAAATAAGAGCTTTAACTATAGAGATTAATAAATAAAGGGATAATAAGTCAACTTTTATCTCTCTATATCCTATCTAATAAAGAGGGAATATACTAATTGACCCTCACACTGTTGCAAAGATGGTGGCGCCCACAGCCAATAAGGAGGGAATATGCTAATTGACTGCCACACCCTCAAAGATGGTGGCACCCATAGCCACAAGATGGCGGCACCCAGTCTCCTCAGCCCCACAGGGTGGCAGGCACGGCAAGGCCAGGCCCACCCAGTGTGCCTGCCTCTTGAGTCCCCCAATCTCCTCATCCCACCAGCCACCCAGGGCCGCCCTGAGGTGCAGGCAGCCTTGGAGGTTGGCTGCCCAGCTGGCCAGGGATGCCTGAGGCTCAGGTAACCAGGGTTGGCCGGGGCTTACACTGCCAGCAGTGGCAGCAGCAGAGGTATGATGGGAGCGTCGCCTTCCCCTGATCACCGGGTTGCCTCCCGCCCCTGAGGGCTCCTGGACTGTGAGAGAGGGCAGTATGAGCTGAGGGACTCCCACCCTCCAGTGCATGAATTTTCATGCACCGGGCCTCTAATATATATATATATATGCAATTGGCCAAATGGTCTACCAGCCAAACAGACAACTGGCCAGTAGCTATGACACACACTGACCACCAGGGAGCAGATGCTCAATGCAGGAGCGGAAGCCACAGGCATGGAAACATGGAACAGACTGATGAATCTCAGAAGGAAGGGGGGCGGGGGAGGGCTGGAAGAGATTAACCAAAGATCTTATATGCATACTAGAGGTCTGGTGCATGGATTCATGCACTGGTGGAGTCCCTCATCCTGGCCTGCAGAGATTGGGCCAAAACCTGCAGTTCAACATCCCCCGAGGGGTCTCAGATTGTGAGAGGGTGCAGGCCAGGCTGAGGGACCCCACCGGTGCACGAGTCTATGCACCAGGCCTCAAGTATGTATATAAGTTCCCCAATTAACCACTCCCCAACTCCCACCCCCATCTTTCCTCTGAAATTCCTCAGTCTGTTCCATGCTTCGATGTCTCTGGTTCTATTTTATTCATCAACTAGAGGCCCGGTGCACAAAAATTTGTGCACTTGGGGGGTCCCTCAGCCCGGCCTATACCCTCTTGCAGTGTGGGACCCCTCAGAGGATGTCCACCCCAGTGGGGACCCTTACCCCATGGAGGTTTGGTCTTCCTGGGTGAGGGGCTGATGGCTGTTTTCAGGCTGGCCACACCCCCTTTAGGGTGGGGGATCCCCACTGGGGTGCCTGGCCAGTCTAGGTGAGGGGCTGAGGGCCGTTTTCAGGCTGGCCAAGCACCCTGGCAACGTAAGCTCCCAGCCTCTCCTTTTTTTTAATTCTGGGATTTATTTACCTTCTATAATGGAAATTTTGTTGCCTTTAGCAGAGGCCTGTGGGAAGCTTGGCTTCCTCCATTGCCAGCGGCTGCCCGCTCCTGCTCTCTCCAGCTCCATGGCCATGGCTGGCTGAAAGCAGGTATCTGGGGTTTGTTTACCTTCTATAATTGAAACTTTGTTGCTTTCAGTGGAGTTCAGAGCCAGGCTGCAGCAGGCGGGGAACCTTGGCTTCCTCTATCACTGGAGCAAGCAAGCCTCCTGCTCGAGCCAGCTCCATGGCTGCTGGCCACCATCTTGGTTGGATTAATTTGCATATAGTCGCTCTGATTGGCTGGTGGGCATGGCTTAAGGCATAGCAAAAGTGCAGTCAATTTGCATGTTTGTCTTTTATTAGTATAGGATTTATTTTGTTCATTAGATTTCACATATGAGTGAGATCATCTGATACTTATCTTTCTCTAGTCCTATCTAATAAAAGGGTAATATGCAAATTAACCTTCGCTCCATCACAAAGATGGCGGTGCCCATAGCCACAAGAGGGCAGTGACCTCTCAGCCCCACCGGATTCCCCCATTCCTGGGGGGGTGGCCACTGAGAGCAGGCAGCATGAGCATCCTGGCGGAATTCTTGCTTTATCACCACAGTGACGAGGCAAGCATGCCATCCTGGCCATGGAAGGCCTCTGGGCAGCGGGCACGGAGCAGCCAGCGGGGGAGGGGGAATGCTTGCGTTGTCGCCCCAAGATGAGGCAAGCGGTCCACACCCAACTGCAGAGGGCCTCTGACCAGGCCGGGCGCAGAGTGCTTGCATCATTGCAGGCTGGGCTGAGGGCCCCCCTCCCCACTCCCCACCCCCCGTGCACAAATTTCGTGCACTGGGCCTCTAGTTTTCCTATAACCATCTAATCTTCTTCAGGAGCCCCTGCCCAATGGATAGTCAAGGAGGTTTACAAAATTTACCGATTATGTAGATACCCCTCTCTTTCAATTCATGTCAATCTCCAACTTGCAGATATTCCATCAATACCATCCTCCCTTTCTTTGCTCTTTACCAAGATGGTATCTGAGAAGAGAAGAAGGATTTCAGCTTTTCTATACTGATAAAGGTGTGATATATTGCCTCTGGCTCTTGTTCTCCAAGTCATGGCAGCTGGTCTGTGAGTGAGCACTGTCCAGCATCTTTGAAAATATACATCTGGTTCAATCTCTGAGTTTTTTGCTAGGATGTGCTGCTGCTGTTTGACCCTGGGGACCTTGAGGTCTGCTCATTTGACTTGGTTCAGGTTCACTGAACCACCTCTCTTGTTGGGGTGTTGTGATGCCTCCAGAGATCAGACTGTGACCCTTAAACCATCCCTGGTATGGGTGCTACTCAATTGCCTTCAGTTACAGTCACACCCTCCAGTCAGAACAATGACCCCTCTTAAGTTTTCTAACCATTCCATCAGGGTCTTCTTTATCCCTGGCCCAGCTCACCCTCACACATACTTTGTCAGGTCCTAGCCATTCATAAGCTCAGTGTGCGACAGCTCTGGATTATTAACTTGGGTTTACCCTCCACCACTGCTGCTCATTCCATGTCTTCATGTTGGAGAGGGGCTACACAACACTGAACTTCTCCAAGGAATATAAGGAGGAGCTCATGAAAGTGCTGTAGCTTTTATATTTCCCTTGACTACAGAACTAGAACTCATTTTGGGGGCCACACATAATGAAAGATACTAGCAAACCAAGATCCACTCAGATAAGGACCACCTAAATAATAAGGGTAATAAAAAAAACTCCCAATCAGAGCTTGAAGTAGCTGAGGGTATTTAAACTGGAAAACGGAGAATGATAGTGATCCCCAGGCCCTTAGGAAGCTATGAAAACCAAAAATAGACATGCTTTGTGCCCTGGAACTACAGGTCTCCAAGGTATCTCCCAGGGGGACACACTGCTTCTCAGTTACTAGGTGAATCCCAAGGCATGTGCTACTAAAAACAATTAAAGACCACAAGCCTGGGATTGAGTCTCACTTGCTATAAATTAGAAAAGGTTGAAGCTATTCCTATAACATCACTTTTGTTCACTCTTTATTGAGAGAGCTACAGGTGAATTTATATCTAGTATAAGAGGAATTACACATAAACTTGGTTATTCTCAAGGGACTCTGAGAACCACTCTGGAAGGTGGAACCAGTGCCTGGGAATTACATAAAGCTTGACTCCAATTCACTTTAATGATATCGCATCTAATAGTGGAAAGGTCAAAATATAACCTTAAAATACAGATACTATTAGATGGATCCTGATATTCAGAATGTGGTGGGACTTGGTGATATCTCACTTTTCTTTAAATAAAATGATATATATTTTACTGGGAGAAAATGAAATTTTCTGACTTTTGATCCTGATTTTAGCTCTAGAATTCACCTTACTCATCCCAAATGTTTGTTTAATGGAGCCTAACCTTTTCTAAATCATGGAATACATGTTATGTAATGTTTAATTTTAGCAAGTATTTGACATGCATTTAGTTCGTGGTACATAAAATTCAAATCAAATAGAAATATATAACCTTCTCAATTCTCTATTGGTTATTATTATTAAAACAAGGAGAAATTCTCAGGTTAGCCTTGCCCATCTTTAATACATCTTAAATTCTTACCAATCTTCCTGTAGTCAAAACTTTTTAGACAACCATTTCTAAAACATTATGTTTTCATTTTATCTTTTATATTGTTACTTTCTGTGTAACTGACTCCATTTTATGCTGGTAATATAAGCTTCCTCTTATGTAAAATGATTTACACAAAAAAGGAGATCATCTTAAAGAACATTAAGTAACAGTACAGTTGGTGCAGGACAAAACTAAATTTGAAAATACAGTTTGCTGATGACCTCACTTTGGGAAATACTGGACTATCTTTCTAAAACTCCTCATTTTCATCCTGAAAGACATGAGAATAGTGTGATGGGGATTTGTGCAGGTTGTTATTCTTCACTTCAGCATGTATTCTTCTAATTAAATGTGCATCTTTCTTCCCTCCTCATTCCTGCAGGGTTTTTACACACTTTCATGGCAGTGTGTAACAATTCGCAATAGAGAACATGGCCTTTTGTAATTAATGATGGCCTACTAGTCTTACTATTCTTCCAGAATGTAAACTCTTTGCAAATAAAGTAATAGATATTGAGTGACTACTTCTTCCCAGTGAAATGCATGTGATATACACTACATGCTTAATACCTTTGGATGAATAAATAAAATTACCCACAAATAGAATCATGATTTGCATAGCCCTAACTAAGCACTTAGGTGCTTTTCCCTCTGGAGCTATGCTGTACTCTGAACTTATTTCTCACTTGGATGCCTTCACACAACAAGATCTTTATTACAATATTCTGCTTTCAGGTTATACATTGGTGTGATGTATCTATTATTCTTCCAAAGTTTTTAGGTTTTCTATGGCAGTTTTGTTTGTTCTTAGTGTGTAAGTTCTTGGAGGCTAAGCTGGAGACTATGTCAAAGTTTCCCTGCCATCAAGCAAAATGTTGCAACAAATTAAGGATATATTAAATGCATTCTATATGATGTGCATTTAACTCATTAAGAAAATGGCCACTGGTGATGGGAATAAACATGTTTTCTCCTTTGATATTACTGGTATTAGAAGTAAATAGTTGTATTTATGAGATTTTTTTAAATCCCTGTGACTTAATACTGTAATTGAGGAAATTCATTTATCTGTAAATCATTAAAAATACTATTTATTTCAAGAATTAAAGAAAAATAGTAACCTAAGTTCTTGGGGCCACTGCTGCTTACTGCCCAGGTTCCTACTGTGATTAAGTATTATTTGGTTTATGCTTGATTTATAAGATGCTGCTTTTCCTCTCTCCATAAAAAGAAAAAAAAACATAGTTTTTAAAACCCCTGTCATGTCTGTCATTTCTCCTGCCATGTTCTTGAACTTAGGGCCTGAATGCTTGATTTATTGAGACTGCCTCTAAAGCTGACCATATTTTATTATATATTTCTTTATCACTTATCTTAGAAAAGTTTTCTATTTCCCAAGGTAACAGTGACTCACCTCCTTATCCATAAAGTCATAGGAGCAAAACTCTGTTTAAAACTTACTTTTTACTCAGTTCTGTGGACCCAAAATGTATTTAAGGTGACAAAACCATCACAAGCCTAGCAGCTAAACTGCCAGAGTTCTCCTCCTCAAAATGACATATTATCCCATCTTTCCTGTTCCAGATGTGGTAATTCATCTTTAAATAAATGTTTCATGTGATTTTAAAGTGTTTTCTCACTCTTCTCAGACTCCAGCTTGTTTTATTTCTTCTTCTATGTTCTAAGAAAAAGATGAGGGTATATTTTCTATTGGAAACAAATCAAATGAGAGGACAGTAGAGCAATATCATTAAAGCACTGAGAGAGAAAACTGTCAACTTGGAATTTTATATCTGGTGAAAATATGTTTGGGAAACAAAGGCAGGACTTCTGGTTTCAGCTTCAGCATCTAAGTGCTTAGAAGCCATCACTCTCATCCTTAGAACAAGAAGAAAACGGAACAAACTGAAAATCAAGAACTTTTCTTAGCCGAAACCGGTTTGGCTCAGTGGATAGAGCGTCGGCCTGCGGACTGAAGGGTCCCAGGTTCGATTCCGGTCAAGGGCATGTACCTTGGTTGTGGGCACATCCCCAGTGGGAGATGTGCCGGAGGCAGCTGATCAATGTTTCTCTCTCATCGATGTTTCTAACTCTCTATCTCTCTACCTTCCTCTCTGTAAAAAATCATAAAATATTTAAAAAAAAAGAACTTTTCTTAGACCCATCAGAGGTCACAGAGCAAACCACCACACTCAAAACTAGAGAGACAGGAGAAGACTTCAGAGACAGAGGACAATCACAGCGAGATCACCTATACATCATGGCCATAAAGTGGTAAGAATGTTTAAAAGGTAATTTTGACAAACTGCTAAAGGCTAATTGTGGCTTAGTGTGAGAACAAAAAAATCCAAGGGGTTGAAATTTTAGTCCCCTCCATCCCACACACAATATATATATTTGTATAGACTTTGTGTCTATTGGGTTCTCAAGTTGAAGATACAAGAAACATCGCCTGGGATTTTAGGCAGGGGGAGGAGGAAAGAAACCATTTGAAATATACCCAGAGCGTCTCCATAACAAAGTTCTGCTCTCCAAGAAAGTCTGCACAAGAGTATTGTTGGAAGGGCAATTAGCCAACTCCAGGATCCCATAGACATTAAGAGTATGGTAAAACAATGTTATGAGCAACTCTAGGCCTACATATGTAATAACAAATAAAAATGGAGCAATTATTTGAAAGACACAAATTACCATAACTCTCACAAAAAAAGAAATAAATAATCTGTATCGGCCTATACTCTTTAAAGAAAATGGATAAAATAATTAATGATCTTCTAAAACAAACAGCACTAGAACAAGATGTTTTCACTGGTGAATGCTACTAAACATTTAATTTAAAAAATACAAAAATTTTACAATATCCTTCACAAAATAGAAATGGAAGGAATATACTCTAAGTCATTCTATGATGTCAACATTATACTAATACCCAAATCAGATAGAGACATACAAAGAAAAGAAATATATACGCCAATATTTTTATGAAATTAGATTTAAAAATCCACAACAAAATATTAGGAAATTGAATCTAATAATCTACAAAAAGAATTATACAAACTGACAAAGTGGGATTTATTATTAAGTATGCAAGGCTGGTACCACATTTGAAAATCAGTTTATACAATCTACTATACAACAAGGTAAAGAAGGAAAAATCATATCAATTAATGTAGACAATGCATTGGACAAAATCCAACACACATTCATGATAGGAACTCTCAGAAAATTAGTGATAGAGGGTAATTTCCTTATTTTTATAAAAAATATCTAGTCCTGGCTAGGTGGCTTAGTTGGTTGAAATGTCATCCCCTACACCAAAAAAGGCTGTGGATTTGATTCCCGGTCAGGACACATACCTAGGTTGTGAATTCAATTCCCAGTTGGAGTGTGTATGGGAGGCAGCCAATGGATGTTCCTCTCTCACATAATTCTCTTCTCTCTCTCTCTCTCTCTCTCTCTCTCTCTCTTTCTCTCTCTCTTTCTTCCTATCTGTCTAAAATCAATAAACACATCCTTGGATGAGGATGGAAACACAAAGATATGATAATAAAGGTATAATATTGGAAAGGAAAAAATAAAACTTGTTTTTCACAGATGACAGAATTTGCTATGTAGAAAATTTTTTAAAAAAATGACAAAAATCAGAAACTAATAACTGATTAAAGCAGGTCACAGGATACAAGATTAATATACAAAGTCAATTGCTCTCTTTTATACCAGTAATGAACAATTCACATTTGAAAGTAAAGTACAATACCATTTATGTTAACATCAAAAAATTAAATATTTAACCAGTCTGGTGTGGCTCACTGGATTGAGTGTCCTCCCATGCATTAAGAGGTCACCAGTTCAATTCCAAGTCAGGGCACAAGTCACTAGGGGGTGTGCAGCAGGCAATCAATTAATGTTCCTCTCTCATTGATGTTTCTATCTCTCTTTCTCTCTCACTTCCTCTCTCTCTAAAATCAATAAATCTATTTTTAAATTAAATATTTAGTTACACATATAACAATATCTATGGCATAGAAGAGTCAATATTGTTCAGATGCTAATTCTACCAAACTTGATCTATTCAATACAATCCATTTAAAAATATTAGTAAGCTATTTTGTGGATGTTGACAAACTTTCTAAGGTTTATGTGAAGACCAAAAGATCCAAGGGTAGCCAACACAATACTGCAGAACAAAGTGGAGGACTGACATTACCCATGGTCTTAATGTCTCTTGTCTCCTTTGACATAGCCCCATTAATAATAGGGTTTTAAATTTTTTTCTTAGCATTTTCTTAATTCTGGCACTATAAAATACTTCAGCTTACCTTTTATATTCCTGTCCTTGTCTCTGAATCAATCATTCCTCCAAGGAGCCTGTATTGTTTTACTGAAGAATGGTACTTGGTAACAAGACCTGGGAACTAGAGGAACTTGTTGATATTGGGATGTCATTGCCTTGGCTAGAAGAGCAAGGCAATATATTTGTGTATACTAACCTGTGTATAAACACATCTGAAAATATTTCTCTGTGTTACTATCTGTCTATATATTTAGATAATTGTGAATTCACAGTGATGTCCTCAATTCTAATCCAATAAAGCATAGATTTCTATAGCCCTTTTCCCTTGCTTATCTGTAAATTCTTACTTCCCACCTGGCTCCCAATATCTACTATCCATTTATTTAATTGTTCAATTCTTGTATATATGTACATCAGTATGGTCATTTTAAACTAATACTCTGGTGGGAAACAACATTATCAACTAAATTGCTGTAATTATGTACTGTTCTTGCCTTTATTTTTACAGATTCCAGTAATTTCCAAACCTACTTATGTCAGCACATTTTTCTCACCTCCTTTAGTGAGGTTGTTTCCTAATTGTTTAATACAGTAGATTGTTGTGTTATATTCTGTATTCTATCCTGTGATTTTCTAGCCACCTGAATGATTTTTAAACTTATATGATATATGTAGATAACCCACCCTTAAGAAAGTGGACCATAACTCTCTACATCTTGAGTGTGCACAGCACATAATGACTTCCCTCTAAAGAGTATAGTATTTAAAGAGTGGAAGAAAAAAGTCACTTTACTGCAGAGAAACCTGACAAATACTGCCTTAGACAGATGATCAAAGCTAACATTAACAATATAATTCCTGCTTGCTATTAAGACATAAAAATGGCACTTGTGGTCTTCATCCCCAAGTCCTACAATCCTTATCTAATCATGAGAAAAACATCAGAAAACTTCCTTTGAAGGGAGACAAAATATCTGACCAAGACGCCTTAAAACTGTCAAGTTCATCAAAAACAAGGAAAATCATAGAAAGTATTAATGTTAAGAGAAGTCCAAGGACTCTATGGGATCCTATAAACAAAGTTAGGATATTATCTAAAGCCCAAGGAGTTTTGAATAGAGGATGGACTTTAATGATAATGGACAATATCAGTTCATGAATTGTAAAAAAAATGTCCCATTAAATGTAACAAATGTAAGATGTTAATAATGCAAACAATACAGGTTTTATAGAAATCCTCGGTACTAATTCTTCTATAAATATAAACTATTCTAAAATACTTTTAATTTATCTAATACTAAATTATAAAATACTTTTAATATATCTAATCACTATCCCCTGAAAATTAAAACAAATTTATCTTGTTTTTCATACTTTTTTTTCTTGTAATCTTTTATATACTTCTTTTTTCATTATAATCTGCTGTTTTAGATCATGAATATTATTTGGCATTTTAAGGTATCTGAATTGCCTCTTTTAAAATGCATTTTCCCACCAAAGAAACTATTAGAATTAAGAAATGAATTCAATAAAGTTGCGGTATACAAAACTAATATATGGAAATCTACTGTGTTTTTATAAATAAACTTTCAAAAAATGAAATTAAGAAATGAATCTCATTTACAATTGCATCAAAATAATAAAATACCTTGAAATAAATTTAACCAATAAGGTAGATGAATAGATAAAGAAAATGTCATACACATACATATGTACACACACACACACACACACACAGACACAGTGAATTATGCAGCCATAAATAAATAGTAAATCTTATCATTTCATCAACATGGGTAGACCTTGAAGGCAATATGCTAAGTGAAATAAGTCAGAGGAAGGCAAATACCATACGATTTCATTTATATGTGGAATCTAAACAAACAAACCAAATAAAAACAAACTTACAAATACAGAGAATAGATTGGTGGTTGTCAGAGGAGGGGGTAAATGGGTGAAGGGAGTCAAAAGACACAAACTTCTAGTCATAAGATCAATAACCATGGCAATGTAATACACAGCATGGCAAGTACAGTTAGTAATATGCATTGCATATTTGAAAGTTGCTAAGAGATCTTAAAACTTCTCATAAGAAAAACTTATGTAATTATATATGGTGATGGATGTTAACTACTTATGGTGGCGTCCATTTTGCAATACTTACAAATGCTGAACACACACTGCAATATGCAGATGATGTATTATAGAATTGTACACTTGAAACCTATATACTTTTATTAACAAATGTCACCCCAGTAAATATAATCTTAAAAAAGAAAGATAATGAATCATTATGTTGTACTCCTTAAACTAATTATATGTCAATTACACCTCAATTTAAAAAGAGGAATGTATTCTCATATTGCAATTTAAAACCCACATTAATAGTAGCTGCTTGGGAAACTGTTCTATTAGTTTACTGCTCATTGATATTTAGCTAATCCTGTATCTTGAGGAAGTTGGTTCACATGTCGGTAGGAGCACTTCTGTGAGTGGTGTATATTCTCGGAGTCCTTTACCTATTTCCCATTCTTATATTCTACAATAACAACAAAAGTAAAAAACAAAAACTTTTATACTTAAATATTTATTTTATAATTTTATCCTGGAGAAGGAAAGGATAGGATATGGAAGTGTTTATCTCATTAAGTTCATGCAGGAATCCTTGAGCACTAAAGAATCAATAGGACACAATGGAACGCTACCCAGCCATAAGAAAGTATGAAATAGCGCCACTTGCAACATTATGCTAAGTAAAATAAGTCAGTCAGAAAAAGCTAAGAACTATATGATTTCACTCAAACGTGGGATATAAATTGGTGAACACAAACGGCAGTGTGGTGATTGCCGGGGGCAAGGGGTGGGAGAAGAAAAGGGTCCTAATATAAGGTGACAGAAGATTTGACTTTGGATGGTGGGCACATGGTACAATATACAGATCTTGTAACATAGAAACCCACACCTGAAATCTATTTGTTTATGTTGACCAATGTTACCACAATCAATTTAATAAATAAGTATTTTCAAAAAGAACCAATAGCAGAGATTAGGCACATTGTGACATAAGAACATGGAAAGTGCAGGAAGCAGTCTGATCAAAATGCAGTAGGGTAGCGAGAAGAACAAATCAACAAGGCCTCAATGAAGGATATTAATCACAGGAAGCACTGTGCTGTAATCCAGACTTTTCAATATTTATCCTAGCAGTGACTTAGAAGATAAATTGGAAGAAAATGAGACAAGAGGACAGGATTGCAAATAGAAAATAATTGTAAGGATCTCAGGTAAAAACTTATGCAAAACTATGCTAAGGCAATACCACTGGGTCTTGAGAGAAAAAGATAAGTTAGAGTATGTTTCCCCAAACATCATCATTTGCATATCTTTCTCACAGTTTTCCATATCTTAGCATAGCAATGCATCATAATTTAATATTTTTCTTAAAATTAACTATTGTCATGTAAATACATTTGTATAAAGAAAATTGTATTCATGCTACAAATGTAAGACAAGCATCATTTATCATGAATAGAACGTTAATATAAAATTGACAAAGTCAACCCTTTTAAAGTCTAACTTGTTGAAGGTGCTAAAACTTATCTTTGTTAAAATAGGAGTATCTGAAGCGCTAGAGAAGCACGAAAGACATATTAAGTTCCAAACAGAAACTTTCTTCTTGATGTAATCTGAAGGATTTGAATAAAAAATGAAAAGGGAATATTATTTTCATTATGGAATTCAATGGTATCTACTGCTATGGTTGTATAGCACCTACAATTACCTCATGTATAACAATAATGGTGTCATTTATTGAGACAAAGGGTACAAGAAAGGGACAGCTACGTAGTGAAAGGGACAATGGATTCAGTGGTGCATGTTTTAAAGTTGAATTTCCTGTGGGATATTCAAGTGGAGATGTTCAGTAAACAATTAGATATACTAGTCTAGAGTCAGACAAATTGCTCAGGTTGCAGGTATTTTTTAAAATGTGAATTCTCAGGACATGGTAGTTGAAACTTTGAGAAAATTTAGATTAGGAAGAAAAAAATGCTCAAGAGAGAAAATATTTGACAGATATCAACATTACGTGTGAAGGAAAGGAGACAAGTTAGAGCAACCAAAGCCTTAAGAGGAGCCTCCAGAGACTTAGGTGCTCCCTGAACAGGGAGGGAGAATTTCAATGAATCTGCAACCAACAGTGTCAAAGGAGAGAGTGAGAGGAGGGTTGGCTGGAAGGAGAGTTAACAATATTGACCACCTCTTAGAAGCCTTTCATACGATGTCTAACTTATTATTCCAAATATCCTGCTTAGGTAAAATCAATGTTGCCCCTTAACATAACAAAAACTGAAGCTTAATGAATCACAATGCTAAAAAGCTGAGAAATTAAATCTGAAACCCTAGTCTGTAGACCCAAGTCCCTTCTCTGTGTGCAATGAGTGGTGCAAGGAAGGAATGTCTTTAGAAAACAGGAAGAGCTGGAAATTATGAGGGTAGATTACATTTTTTTAAAGAAAAGTAAGGCCTAAAGTTAATAAGGAAGCTGTGAAAAGGGAAAACAAACTTTAAAAAAGACCCATTTGTTCAGTTTAATAATCTTGGAAAAAGAACTAGTAGATAAGAGGTTGAACGCACAGGAGAAATAGAGGAAAATAAATGGAGGTGACCCCTGAGATGGCTGTAGGAATAGATATTGAGACTGGGGGGATTAATTTGCCTTTAGAAAGGAATTACTTTTCACTGAAAATGAAGGGAACAGTGAAAGAAGGTGCGTGTCCATGCATGTTGTTTGATCATTTTATAGGCAGAAAGTGAGAAGTTTGTGAGCTAAGCAAATCCCAACCTAATGATAATTAGTGTTGTTTTTCCCAGTGATGTCAAAGATGAGGGTGAGGTCCATGAGCAGGTGACCTAGAAAATAGTGATAAATGTATATTATATGTTGGGAGAAATTGGAAAAGGAGTTAGCATGGATATTCCTGTCTGCAATTCTGAAAGATGGGGAACATGAACATATATGTGAGAATAGACAGGGCACAGAGTTGTAGGGTGGATTTGGACATAAGATTAGAGGGAAGGACTATTTAGAAAAAGAGGGGAGTAAGTGATATATCCAAGAATGCTAATGAGAATAACTAGAATAATGAAAAAGGGTAGGTATAGGGTTTATGAATTAAAGGACAATTGCAATCCAATAATTCCCAAACTAGTGGTCTGTGGATTAGTAGGCTTCATTATTAGTTTTTAATTACAAACATAAGTTCAGTTAATGCTGTCAAAAATGTTAGTTATTCAGAATAAATATTAGTGTACTAAATTTCTTTAGTAAAGTAATGTTTCAACTTTTAGTAACCCTATTCTCCTAAACATATTTGACTACACAGAATTTAATTTTCCTCTGTGTAGACCCTAACACAATAAACACAAATGTTCCATCTAACAACATAACTTGGTAATTGCTCATGCAAAAAAGTAGATAAATGAGAAAACAGGCATACATATATAATGGTCAAAGGATGGAGTATTTGAACCTAAATGTCCAGAGTTGAGGCATGTATATATACAAGGTTAGGTAGTGTATGCAAATGATAAGGCCAAATAAGTGGACTACAGTTGAAGGTCACTTGAGTTGAAGAGGTCCAAGGGCAAATAGGTTAGATTTTGGGTTTTTTGCCTGTGCAAATACAGAAGTAATGTGCAATCATATCAAAATTTGATGTGAGAACAATATCTGTGAGCCAGATGTAAAAGCAGTGGTCAGATGTTGGGATTACTTTTGAGGTTGGTAGATGAGAATATGGCAGAAGAGTAGATGCATAGCTGATTATTAAAATTCTGTAAGAAACAAATATTAACAAATGTAATAATCCAGGAGCATCTTTAGCAATAATGAAAAAGTGCTCTTGTCTCCAGAAGCAGTGCTCTGAGAATCACAGGAGTGTGAGGGACCTCTCCCCAGGAAGGTCAGCTGAGGATGGACTAACACCAGTGGGAAGATGCTAGTTAATAGAAGATGCTGTTATGGGTTGAATTCTGTTTCCCCAATATCCACATATGGGAGTCCTAACCACAAAGTACCTAGGAATGTGAGTTTATTTAGAGGTAGGGTCTTTACAGAGGTGAAAAGGAGATTATTAGGATGGGCCCTAATTTAACGTGACTGATGTCCTTATGGGAAAAAAAACAGAGACAAATCTGGAAATTTGGACCCAGAAACATACATAGAGGAAAGACAATGCAAAATGACAGCCAAGGAGAGAGGCCTGGAGCAGATCCTTCCTCATGGCCCCCAGAAGGAACCAACTCCGCTGACACCCTGAGTTTGGGCTTCTGTCCTCAGAACTGTGAGATAAGGAGATTTCTGTTGTTTAAGCCACTCAATGTGTGGCGATTTGTAACAACAGCCCTAGAAAATTAATATAGATGCATTTAGTCAAAAGTCTGAGGATGAATAAAGAGTGATTGGGGTTTACAGGAGGGGTATGGTTAGATGATGATGATGATTGATGATGATGATGATGATGATGATGATTTAGAATAGAATGAGCTTTTCCAAGAGCATAAAGTCTGAGAGATAGACATGAGAAACCACTATGCTCTCCTCTAGAAAGCTGACCCTAAGCCTTGAAGACTCAGGAGGTAGTACTGGATGGAATGGTCATTATTGTTTCTTTATCGTAGAGAGTAAGGGAAATATTGTGAGAACTGTTCATTTCCTTTAATCAATGTGCTTTCAAATGTCCCAACAGCATGGAGGGGTAAGGATGACTTACAGACTATAATACAATCTTCTCTCCTAGTTGCTTATTAAACTAACTGAAAACAAATCCTTGGTCAATTGCTGGCATTTTCCTTTTCAGAGAAGGAATGAGAAGCATCTCTCCATGGTGGGAGCCATTCTGTTCGCATCTTCCTCTTTGCTGCATTTACTTGTTTACTATCTAAGGCACTTGCTACGTAGAGATTCATGTTTGGAGGGAATACGTTTTTCATTGCACATGACACTCTGAATGGTAATACAGGAGCCTATGATCCGCTGATGTGCACAGAACTTGAAATTTTAGCGAATCGGTCCACTGGGGGTTGGAATTTTTCTATACACTCTAAAATATTTCTGTTCATGGAAGACAGCGGCCGGAAGAAGTGCTGTTTGAATCAGAGTCAGGTGTAGTAGGATTTTTTTTTAACATATATAAAAATGAATGCTGTGCAGAGCGAGGTGGCTCCTTTTCCATCTGTCAGCACATTCTTTACAACCATGCATAAACCTTATTATCACACTCAGTGTGTTACTGCAAAAATTATCCCAGATCAGTCTCTCTGCGGCTCTGAGTGGAATTCAAACTTCAGTGCAGTCAACGTATAAACAAGCAACCTAGTAAATGAGGGCAGAAAGCAATAGACGTTTTCCTTGCACAGAAAATTGGCCAGAGCTCCTTCATTTCTGCATGTGGACAAGGGTAAATATTTTGCATTGAATAAAATAGTGGCTGGTGGCAAGCATTTGGCCTTGAACAAATTTTCCACTCTACTCCCCTATATTAATCTTTGATGAAAAGACCACAGAAAGAGGAATATGGCATAATTTCAGAGTTTTTTTGTGTTATTTTTTTTACATTAACCTTTGAGTTTTGACCTGCTATAGTTTTGTGTTTGGGGGTTCATTTGGATAGAGACATTAATGCCATCCTGTTCATATTTATGGGCCCGACCTTTGTATTATAGTAGCCTGCTATGAAGCAGTTATTTTTAATTGCTTTATGTGTCCCTGGAGACTGTCCTTTGCCTCCATCAGTTATATATAGTACCCTGGCACATATGTTTGCTCAATGAATCTTTCAATGGTTGAATATTTACAACTGCATCTGAATATAAGAGGAGGAAATGTTACATTTTGGGATGGTGTGTGCGTTGCGTGTTGGTGCAAAAATGTGTTTGATCGTCAGTGTTGCCATATACTTAATGAGGTGACAGGAAGGATTAAAAGTGACAGATTGCTTTGGCTGCACTGGGGCCATCAGAGATCCAGTCTTCTATAACACAGCTCCATAAACGCAGCCCTGTGAATCCCTCAGTGTATGACTCCTGGATGCAGCAAGGCCGCTCACAGAGGTTTAACCAGAGGTGGGCATGGGCCGGGCAGCAGGAGACTGGTATTGCTGTCAGCAGACAAAGAATAGTGCTGTGTGCCAAAACCAGGCCTGGGATTGGCAGGGGTGCCTTGGCCGCCAGTGTCTCTAATGGCATTATGCTACATGTGCCTGCTTAGATGCCGGGCAGAATGATTTTGGAAAATGTGTGACTCAGGATGGCTCATTTGGCAAAGACAGCTGCACCTTCATTTTTTGCCTGAAGATAGCACGTGTTCTGTGCTCTTTTAATGGATGATCAGTTGGGTACAGTGGCAAGAGAGGACCCAGGAGAGACATAAGAAAACCAGTTTATTAGAGCCACACAGATCCCCTAGAGCAGCGGTTCTCAACCTGTGGGTCGCGACCCTTTCACAGGGGTCGCCTAAGACCATCGGAAAACACATATATAATTACATATTGTTTTTGTGATTAATTACTATGCTTTAATTATGTTCAATTTGTAACAATGAAAATACATCCTGCATATCAGATATTTACATTACGATTCATAACAGTAGCAAAATTACAGTTATGAAGTAGCAACGAAAATAACTTTATGGTTGGGGGTCACCACAACATGAGGAACTATATTAAAGGGTCACGGCATTAGGAAGGTTGAGAACCACTGCCCTAGAGCCGTGGTCGGCAAACTGCGGCTCGCGAGCCACATGCGGCTCTTTGGCCCCTTGAGTGTGGCTCTTCCACAAAATACCACGTGTGGGCCCGCACGTACAGTGCGATTGAAACTTCGTGGCCCATACGCAGAAGTTGGTATTTTGTGGAAGAGCCAGTATTTTGTGGAAGAGCCACACTCAAGGGGCCAAAGAGCCACATGTGGCTCGCGAGCCACGGCTTGCGGAACCGCAGTTTGCTGACCACTGCAGAGGGTCGATCACAGCATGCTCTGCATGGTCACAGAGCAAGTGCTAGGTTTTGGTCAAGTGACCGAAAATAGGAGTGAGAGGAAAGCTTAAGCCGAAGCTTTTCTGGGACTTCCCGGGGAAAGGGCAGACAGGCAAAGTAAGCAGTTTCCAATTGGCTGGTTTGAATAATTCCGAGGGCTTTGGGCTGTAGGCTGGTCTCTAGCTGCTGGTATCTGACCCCATGATGAGTCAGGTGGAGCAATATTGCTGCCTGGGTGCCTGCCAGAAGGAGGAGGTTGGGCTGTGCACTGCCTGGTGTGCATATGAGAGGCATTCTCCCAGCTGAGGCCTTTGCTGTCTCTAAGAATTGGCTAGCCCTGAGAAGGATGGTATTTTTAAGATGGCAAAACATCATAATATACCAAAAAATATATACAAATTAAAAACAGAACACAGTATACCCATGAAGTTTCTTCTGCAAATTGGCTACTAGATTGTGACCATCGGTATCTTGGGGTACAAGTTGGCGGTGAACTCAGCTGAGCCAGTGCCCCTGAAAAGGGCGTCTCTGAGCCAGCAGCAGCATCATCCCCAAAGGGCTTATTAGGAGTGCATATTCTCTGCCCCATCCCAGAGCTCTTGAATCAGAATCTCTAAGGTCTGGGAGGGGAGGGATGAGAGGAATCTATGTTTTAATGAGCTTTCTAGATAGCTGTTCTGCAAATTAAAATATAGCTTTTTATGGACGACACACAGGACCATAAGAAATGAGAAAATAAAAATAATTTTACTTATCAGAGACTCAATTACATTTAAAGTAAAACTCTAGTTAATGCGAACTAAGTGGAATCCTGAAGACATTATGTGTCCTTATTGAACTGTGTATTCACTTCGACCTTCGGTAAGTCACAACCTGGCCACGACTTGGCCTCCCAGTAGTAATGAGAAGGACAATGATACCTATTTCTTGGAATTTATAAGACTTAGAGGAAATGATGTATTTAAATTCATCTTGAAAAGAGTAAAGTGTAGACAAATGTGACTAGTGCCTAATATTAAATACTCCTGATTGGGCAAACCATCTGAAGATTAATCACAACACAACGACTTCACAAGACTGGGGTGATACCAGCTACCTCCTACTAGTTAGAGTCATTGTGTACCGGACACTGAGTTAAGCATAGTACATACTTCACCCCATTTAATTCTCTAAACAACCCCATTAAAGAGGTTGTACAATTTACCACCACAATTTTTTGAAAGAGTAAAGTGAATAAAAAACTTAAGCAATTTGATGAAAGACACACAGATCGTATGCCCCATTCCTGTTATTCACACACAAAGCTGTCTGTCTTCATGTGCTTTCTTAACCCCAGCGCAATTTCTTCTCAAGGCAAAATTTTCACAGTAGTCTCTAGCATCATAACGCTATCTAAGTCTTGGTCTGCAGTAGCATAATTAATGAGCAAAACTGATGCCCATAATTTATAGCCAGATGCCTAGAAGTTAGAAATAAATAAATAAATAATGTGGTCACTATTCTCTGAGCAGTAAGGTTACAAAGAAACATTTAAAGAATTTTTAATTGTAATAGTATGAAAAAAAATACAAAGAAGGGGTAGCTTGTGGCCTTACAGTTAAATTAGTGCTCATTCCACAGCATCTTAGTTATGCTCACGGCTTTACATACATAATACTGTACAGCACATCTTATCACCCCTCCCCCCCAGGAACCATTGTGTGATTCCTGATACTCGTATGTTGACTCATCAAATGTATAGGTATAAAATAAAAAGATCAAGAAATACTTAAACCACAGACTTTTCAGATGTCAAGAAATAAAAGATCAAGAAGTACTTAAACCACTGACTTGTTGGATGTCAAGAGCTTAACCATCCTTAGAGCAAGTTCCCAGAGCTTGACGATGGAAGTTGTTCCCTATTTGGTTTGATTTCTCACTGCCACGGGAAACGGGGTTTGGAGTATTTAAAGCGACTTTGTACTATTGACTCAGCATAGCTTATAAGTCCCAGGGCTGACACTGCTTCCCTCTCTTTCTTTCTGTGTGTGTGTGGGCGGGGGGGGGGCGGGGGGTTAGGAAGTGAAGAAGGGCTCTTTCTCTCTTTTTCTTAAGAAGCCTGCCCAGGCATTGTTATGGAGAATTTTCTTTGTTATCTAGACACTGGAAAAAACTAAAGCAGGCAAAGGGACAGGAGTGAAACAGAACAACAGAAAGACACAGTGGCAGCTCCCTTCCTACGAGGAGAGTAAGTGTGCCACACAAGGGCCTGGGCATTTCCATGCGCAGGGCAGAAGAGAGTGCACCAAGCATCCCTGTGCTCACATTCTGAAATGTGAAAAGGGTTGTCCTAGTTTCAGTCATTTCTTGTTATTCTTCCACTCAAGGGGAGCTGATGAAACAAAAGTGAGGTCTATGCAACTGTGGCTCTCTGAACAGACTGCTGAGGAAGTGGCCTTTCCACTCTGATTCCTATTCTCAGATTGTTCCTTAGTCCGAGTAAAGCAATCCTCTGGTGAGACAAGCACTGTTGGACGACAGAATGATCGCTTTCACATTCTGAGCCTGTCTCCTAAGGTCCAGATGAACTCCATATCGTCCACTAGCCAACAGTGAAGGAACATTAACATAATGGAAACCAAGAGTTACTGAAGGTTTAAAGACACTTCTTCCTGTAAAAGCTGATACCATAACCTTTCCCTTCTTCTTCCTTTTCTCTGGATTATTTGATACATCACACAACATACTGGGTGGAAATTTAAGATGGAATAGATGTTTTAAAAGTCCTGTGAAGTAGGGAATTGTACTTAACCTTTTTGAGTTTCAATTTCATAATATGTGATCAGAATAATAAAGTCTGATTACCAGGTGTTTGTGAGGTTTACTAGTATGTTAGATGCAACATTAAACTGTTGCTTCCTTCATTAATTTGGTCAACAAACAGTTTAAGTACTTTCTATGTTCTAATATTATACAAAGTATGAGTGTATTAAAATGAAAATCTGAAAGATTTTATGGTCTAAAACTACAGAAAATATTCTAGAATTCAGGTTCTCCATGAAATTGGTTTAAAATAATAATTATAGCTTTGTTTTCACTTACTTCTAGGATTTAGCATTTTTAAAAATTACAAATGTGGACAACAAGCCACAGTAGTACTTTGTCACACGTAGAAATTACAGATATCATATCAAGGTGGTAGAGGGTATCTTAAAATATTGTTTTTATTTACTGCTACTTCAAAATTAACAATGATTAGTGGACTTGCTGGACTATCTTAGTTAATGCTTTTATAATATTACATCACAATATATTTTGTTTTGGTAACTGCATTCCATTATAATTTATTTTCTTTGTGATTTTATCTTAATTTATGTGTTTAAAAACATGATTCTGAGAATGAGTCTATGAACTTCATCATATTGTCAAAGAGGTTCATGGTATGAAAGGGTTAAGAATTCTGGCTCTAGAAGAATAGAGATTTAAGGAAATCAACAATTCCAATACATTATAATTCATATTATTGCAGCAGTAGAGCCAATGCAATAGTAGGAATATTGTGGGATCTCAGCTTTCGTCGGTGTGTGTGTCTCTGTGTAGTAAGGGTATTGGGGAGAGCAGTCCTTAGGAGTTAGTCTTGGAATATTCCAAATGTAAATAATGCTATAGCTAAACCTTAAGGGGGAGGTGAGAATCAGCCAGGCTAGGAAGAGAGGCCTGGATGAGAGATGAAGTGTGAGGGGAGGAGTTTGGACACTGAGCAGCTTGTGTAAAAGCAGGATGTGTGAGAAGACAGTGTTCTGGGAATCTGCATGGCCAGGGCCCAGGGTGTCCTGGGGGAGCATGGGAGATAAGGCAGGGAGGTCAGCAAGAGCCAGACAAGGAAAGGGTTCAGATGCTTTATGAAGGAGCTGGATTGATATCCCGGATGTAGTGTGGAGCCACAGGAGAAGAATATTGTCATCAGATTTGTGTTTTAGAAAGATCGCTATCTGCAATTTTCAGGGTGAAGTATTGGGGTATAGCAATTGTAGGGGTGGTGGGAAGTAGTCAAGGAGGCACAAGAGCAGTTGTGAGTCCAAGGTAGCAATCCAGGCAAGAAACAATGTGGGCCTGAACCACACAGTGGCAGAGTGTGAAGTTCCTTTGTAGAGTGTAAAAAGCCATTGTGGAGTTAAGGGAAAGAAGGGGGGATAGAAAGAAACAAGGGGAAGAAAGGAAAAAGAAAAGGAGGGAAGAAGTGAAAGAAATGGAATGCAGAAAGTATAAAGAAAGTAATGGAAAGAAGGGACAAGAGTCAGTGTATTATAGTCTTCAGCTAAGTAGACATTTGAAGTAAAATTGTTTCATTAAACTACACTCACAACTGTTAGTCTCCCCTGGAGGTGTGATAGGATTACCTGTACACCAGGTCTCAGTCAATGAGCCAGATGGCCGCTAATTGGTTCTACTGAAAGATAATCAGAACCTTTTCTTCATTGGTTCGCTTGCTACGCAAATAGCCACAGCCAAGGTGAGCTCAGTGAATGAAAGCTGTTGTCAAGTACACATTCAAAAGGCAACAGGAAAGGCAGCACAGTTTCTTTTTTGACAGGCAGGCATAGCGACATTGATTTAGAAATTCCCAGAGACTGACACTACACACACATAGGCGCCTACATACACACACACACACACACACGCATACTTCTAGTGTTGTTTATTTAACAAACATCATATAGGCAGTGTTTCTTATTGGATTCAGTATGGGAAACTTGCAGGAGCACATCTAAGGGTATAATCTGACCCAGGAGAAGTTAAGCAACACATACCCATTCTAACACAGGAAATGTGAATGAAAAAATTCTAAAGCAATAATGCAAAGTAGTATTTGAGGATGAATTCAAGACAACCAAACTGTTTTTATGGGTCAATTATGTCAGTTTTCTTTAATTCTTTTTCTTTCCCCTTTTTTTGATATGCATTATTGATGCCAAGTCAAAATCACCTATAAGACACCATTGAAACTGTTTTTTGAGCTTTGAGCTTATTGAAACTTGCTCTTTTATGTGACTCTATCCCTAACAATAACATTTTGTTTTCATCTTGATGAATTCTTGAATAATTGAGTAATTGTCCAGAAGACAGGAAGTCTGATTTTGGAAAATACTCAAAGTCAAAGATGTTAAAAGAGAGCCCACATTCAAAAGACATAGATATGCAAACAAAAGCAGTCACATGTAATTCTAGAAGAAATCTTAATTTAAACAACTCTGCCCATTCCACTCCAAAGGGTCTATTCAAAATTCATAATTCAGCAAATCCAAATTCACTTTTCAATGGATTAGCTTTTGTATGGGAGGAGGGGGTATAATGAAGAGAGATTAAGCCACATAAAAGCAAAAAAAAAGAAAAAGAAAGGCAGGGAAAACCCTTAGTATGAAAGTTCATGAGAGCAATGGCATCACAAAGCCTAAATTAAAAAAAAATATATATATATATATATATATATATATATATATATATATATACACACAACATAACTATTTTAAGATAAAACTTAGATGAAGGATGCTATTTCCATATTAGGTAGATTAAGATTTAAATTCATGTTTTAACAATTTTGATTGCACTTCTGTAGCTAAAGCCTGCTGCATTCTTGTTCCCAAGATTTAAGGCTAAAAATTCATGCACATTCTATACATGAAACCCTTTCCATTTTGAGGAAAGGGGTTTGTCTGAACATCTGCCAGCCCAACGGAAAGAAAAGCCCTCATGTTGCACATTTTTTATAAAGCCAGGAGCATTTCCAACACCTTCCAAAAGCCCCTAATGATACTTCACCCAGTTCAGCCTCCTGAAGGTTGGTACATAATTAATGAGGTAGTGGAAGTTCACTAGAATTTGTTTTCATCTATATAAAGGTGCCCGATGTTTATCTGTACCCTTTGTAGTCATTGTTGCCTTGAATATACTGAGCTTCCTGTTGGTACAGGGAACTATCGATTTGCTGACTAATCTTTTTATCTGATCATGATAGATTGTAACTCTCAGTCTATAACCTTTACACACACTGCTATTGTGGTTAAATAAAACACAATACAAAATAATTAACATATTCCCATATCAATATTTCTCTTTCAGGCAAAAGGAGAAGACTTGGATTTGACAACTGGACATTTGTTTTTTTAGAGAAAAGGATAAATAGAAGATGAATATACAATCTTTAGTTCTTTAATATAAATTACTCAGGCAGAAATAGTATGTAGCCTTGTGGAAATCAACAGCTTCTTCCATTGGACTGCCTCTGTCACTATATGGACACAATCTTGTTTGATGTCCTCCTACCATTTGTCTTGTATGGAGTCTTTTATCTAAATCCAAAGCAATGCGGTCATCAGGGCTGCGATTCAATAATGGCTCCACAGGAGCTGTCATCCACAGTTTGCTATTCATCTTGTAAAAGGCTTTCAGTTTTCAAAGTACCAACTAAAGTTGGCATTTCAATGCTGGGGACAGATCACTTAAAGTTCTTTTGTGTTCACAAGAAAGGGAGTGAAATTGAGAGTGGGGGGAAATTAAATGGCCAACCTGCTACTCTACCTGACTACTTAGAGGTAACCTCAAGCTACCCAAGGGAGTGAAGACATTGGGTGATCTGACCCACTCTGTAACAAGACATTATGATGAATGGGGGAGTGCATTGACTGGTGTTTAATTCACACTGAACATTACTGCTATAATTAAGAGACAACACATTTATGGAAATCGACCAGAAAAGAGAAAGGTGTTTTTTGTTTGTTTGTTTGTTGTGTTTGTTTTTAAAGCAGTGATAAAAAAGAGAATTGCTTAAAATATTTTTAGAATTTAAAAAATTTTAGAATTAAGGGCATTGTTAATGGGCTTAGAGCTGGATAATAAAGCTGAAGTTCTGAATTAATAAGTGAGAGCTCTCATGTGTGGCTGTTGTTCTCAGTGTGGAAGTATGGTTATTTCCTGTTTCATTCAGACTCAATGTCCTCCTTCTTCTGAGACCATGACATGTATGTAGAGGACAAATAACCTAAGAAGCATGAACTAGGAAGGGATTAAGTCAAATATAACTTCACTAGGTCCTTTGACACTCTACTATTGGCTTGTTGGCCCCTGAGTGTGGAGGTGAATAGAGACACTTAATCAAATGACTAAAGCTACACAACTTGCACTAGTTCACTGTGACTCTGGTCCTCAGTTTGCAATTTTGTAGAAGGAGGTTGGCTGAAAGGAATTATGACATAGTAAAAAGGGTTCAGAGTAGTAGTAGAGACCTAGATTCTAAGATCAGATCTGTCATTTTTATTAACTGTCTGATCGTAGGCAAGTCTTTTGATTCCTAGGCTTTGATTTCCTTTTCTAAATAATAAGGTATTAAACTATTTCAAAGGTACATTTCTTCCCAAACATACTATGATCCTGTGAATGCAATAGGTGATGACTATATTTTCTGCACACATAATAGATTCATTCATTCATTCATACATGCAACATCATTAAAAATATCAACACCTAGGTTTTGAATTCTTCCATTTGTCAGGTTCTGTGCTAGTAGCTGAGAATAGAATAGGCTCTAAAAGCATATTTTGTTCCTGCCCTCATGGAACTTGCAGTGTAGTGAGAGAAATAGACATTGTATCAATAATGGCACTGGCTGTTAATTTGCAGCAATGAGAAATGCTAAAACTGAAAAATATGTGGTGCTGTGAAATTGACCTGGTTGAAGAAGTGAAAAAAAAATTCTTCCCTGAGGATAACTAAGCTGAGATGTAAAGGCTGATGAGGTGATCTTGTCTGCCATGATCACTCTAACCTTCATCCTGAAAATAATCAAGAATTTTTGGAAAATTTTAAGAAGGTTATAGCATAATCAGATCTTCATTTGCATGATATTTTAGAAAGACCATTCTGTTGAAAGTCTACAGACAGAGTTGAAGGGGAGTAAAACTAGAGGCAAATTAATCTTCAGAATGTTAGGAGATACAACAGTGCTAAAACTGGGAATACCAAGAATTGAGTCAGAACAGAGGTAGAACTTTGTGCAATTGCTTCCTCAAATCTAGTTCTCAGGGTTTGCCCCTTACTTGAAAGTATAGTTTTCTTGCTGCTTATGACCATATTATAAAGTTTTCTGTCAATTTGTAAATGTGAATTTAAAGAGATATAAGCTGGCTTTAAAGAAAAAATTATTTCTCCACCCTTCTCCTCATTTAATGATGGGTTGCCATTGGAGCAGGTGCTAATATCTGTGGCACTAATAGATAATTCTGGTGAATTCCAAGGCTCAATAATTCCTTTGTAATTGTTGGGCCAAAAGGAGCATCCTACAAATATTTGCCAGTCCTGCAGTATAGTCCATATCTGTTAAATATTATTTTGTGAACATGCTTCTCAGAAAGGTCACGGGTAAACGGAAAATCCTGATGGATCATTTTAAAGCCTGTTCATGGTGACTGATATGCTAATAAAAAAGAGGAATTTCCAAGCAGATCCAAAATAATTCTTTGGAGTAACTTCTGGGTGTTCTGCAATATCCATAGTTATTTTGGCTTGAAACCCTCTCCTCAATTTTATTACTCACAATATTTCTCACAGATATATTCATCCTTTCAAATTACATTTCTCAGTGTTGCCAAATAAGCTTCATGTGATTTCACCTTCACCCTTTATATCAACTCGTGTCTGCATGCTTTCTCCCTCTCACTCTGCCTTGTCAACTCCTACCATCCTTCAACGCCAAGTTCAAAATTTTCCCCCTCAAGGAAGATGTTCCATTGTCTCCTCTGTCTATCCAAATATCTCTCCTCTAATTTTCCACAGGTTTTATTAGCTATAGTAGCCTTGACATTTATATTATTATATTGAATTTTATGTTAGCATTAATACATGTGATCTATATTATGTGATATAGGCAATATGTGATCTATGTTATGATCTATAAGTAGTTTGAGAGACTGTTTAAGGAACTTGGGCAGTCATTTACTTTCATGTTCTCATCCTTCCAGTAGATGAAGAAAAAAAATCCATTTCAATAACATACAATAAATATCTGGTGATTAGTTAAAATAATACCAGTTAAAAATGCTTCAAATCCTTCAAAGCAATTTGATAGCATACCATCAGTATAGAGAGTAAAGTCATAGTCACGGAAATGCCAAGGAAATTGATTGATTTGGACTGATTTTTTAAAAACTATACACACATCTACTGGCATCAAGTATATTCCTAACATCAAGAGTTAATATGGTGATCAGGGAAATAAAAATAGAGTAGGAATTATAAAACCTGGCCAGAAATCTCTACTGCTACTCAGGGCATTCATGTAGTGAATACAGCCTTTGCTAAAATTAATGTTTTGGACAATTATTAGAGGATTTTATGGTACTAACTAGATATTAATAAAACTTAAGAGGCAGTCACATTCAGCCTTCTCAGAACTCATCAAATTATAGCTTCCATGACTTCTCTTGAAAACTTTGAGAACAAAAAGAATAGAGAACCTCATATTCATTGAGGGTTTAGAAAATTACTATAGAGCTTAAAAAGGACATGAAAAGTCCATTAGTAGAGTTGACCTCATAGTGCTCTTAGAAGAGCCAGGGACCCACAGGCATCCCCAGCCTATATTTTGAAAAGTTCTAAATTAGGTGTCTAGTAACTACTATTGCTTATTTTTAAGAAGGGCTTACAAACATATAAATGTAAACTCTAATCTCCTCACAGGCAAATTTTCACCTCAGGCACCTGTTTATGAGTTTAAACCCTTCCAGAGTTCTCAGCTCAGATAAAGTATCAAAATGATGAAAAAATAATAGTCTGGCTTTAAGTAATTTGATTCAACATATATCAAAATCCATTTGTCTTTCCTATACTTTACTCATTGGCTATATTCATCTGAAAATAAATAATAAACATGATTTTGTCCATTTATACTGGCATATAATCTATACTTGTTGATAGATCACACAAAAAATAAAACATTGATTTCTATTTTTCTTGAGGTCTGAAAACTGCAACATAAAACAAACTTTCAATTTAGACTGTCTCCAAAGCATTGGGAGGTATGACCTTGAAGATAACAAAATAGTGCTGTGTCACTAACAGCGCCACACTTCCACGAGTCTCCTTCTCAAAGGAGAGCCTGGCCTACTTTATGAAACACCCCAAAGGACATGCCAGGTATCAATATCCCTGACTCGGACAATTTATTAAGGTATTCTCTAAAAATTATTCTCCAAAATTATTCTTTCCTATGCTTTAGTTAAAGTATCACCTCTATGCTTTTTAAATAAGATTGCTTTCTCTGAGGGAAGGATTTAACAAAAGTTCCCACATGTCCAGCATGGCAGAGATGGTGGTTAAAAGTGAGATTCAGTGGATCCGCAATGGGGTTGGTAGGGTAAGATTTGGGATGAAAAACTCAAACCCAACACCAGATTGAAATCTAGAGAGCTAACATCTCAATCAAGAGTGTCAACGCTAGATTCCTGCCAGCAGGGGGAGACAGTGAGCTCCTTATAGAGCTTTGCTAGTGCAAGAACAAAGTTCACCAGCAGCAGGCCCAGTGCAGACACAATCAATACCAAAACAAAACCCCCTTTATGCCAGGATAATAGGTAAACCCAGCTGAAGATCTTAAAGAAAGAGAAAAAGAGGAGAATCCTGAATCAGAGACTTCATTTAAAATGGAAGCTCCTAAATTAACCTTGCATTTACAAGATTCAGTTTTCTTTCTTTTTTTTTCCTTCTTTATTGATTAAGGTATTACATATGTGTCCTTATCCCTCCATTGCCCCCCACCCCACCCCCCACTCCTGCCCTCACCCCCCTGGTGTCTGTGTCCATTGGTTAGACTTATATGCATGCATATAATCCAGTTTTCATTCAGTGGGAGAAATAGAGCTTTGAAAACCAAGTTTATTTCCATTATTGAGAAATACAAGTAAGCTTTTATACCTTGCACTTACAGAATATTTGATGGTGAATTTTATACCTGTTACATGAGAATGTAAAATCCTTGCTCTAGATCACCCCACTGGTGGCAAATACTGATTAATGTGGACAAACTTGAATGCAAAGCCATCACAGCCAAGACTTCATTTGCACTTTAACATTTATGACTTTCAAATACACTATATCAGTTTTTCAAAAAATTGATTTGAGAGAGAGGAAGGGAGAAAGAGAGAGAGAAACATTGATGTGAGAGATAAACCTGAGTTGGCTGCCTCTGGCACATGCCCTAATTGGGAATCAAACCTACAACCTGGGTGTGTGCCCTGACCTGGAATTGAACCCACTACCTTTTGGTGTATGTGACAATACTCTAACCAACTGAGTGACAATGGCCAGGACTGGATTTATAAATATTTTGTTGTCTATCGCTTTCTTCTCTACCCTACCCAAGGGTAAACTCTGGAGAGCAGGGAGATACGTCTGCTTTGTTTACTACATAGTCCAGTGCCTGGCACTCTGTTAAATGCTCAATAAATATGTGTTGAATGAGTGAGTGAATGATTTGACAAATGTAATACTTAATCAGAATCTCTTGGGGAGCTTCTTATAGTGCAACTCTGCCCACAGCCCCAGGGAGCTCTGAGCTACACAATTAACAAGCTCCCCAGATGATTCTGATGTACTTTGAAGTTCAAGAATGACTGTAGGACTGGGCTGGTGAACAAGGTAAGCATAGGAAACAAGGTAAAGAAAGTGGCATTTTAGGAGAACATAATTGGGAGAGGGGACTTAATGTGCACTTGACATTAAATCTCTCCATAAAATTAACCCATATCTGCCTTTGTTTTAATTTTTATCTTAATGAACTGTTTGTGATTTTTATATTTATAAAGATCAGAGAAAATAGAGCCTTAGCTATCACAAATTTTAAAAATGATTATCTGCATCTTGACAGTTTTTCCATGTTTACCATAGTATTTTTTTCTCATTTCTCTGGGATATATTTACTTGAATGTCTCATGGGTATTTCAAAATTAATATGCCCCACATACAATTTCTCATGCCCACCCAACCCAAAAATAATTACTGTCATAGAAAACCTTACAGTTTGCAATTATATTTACATCTTTGCTCATTTTTACAAATGTTGTTATTGTGATAAGAACACTTACTATGAGATATACCATCTTGACCATGTTATAAAGTTTTCTGTCAATTTGCAAATGTGAGTTTAAATGAATTAATATTGGAATT
The DNA here is from genome assembly GCF_000147115.1 of Myotis lucifugus. Classification (NCBI taxonomy): domain Eukaryota; kingdom Metazoa; phylum Chordata; class Mammalia; order Chiroptera; family Vespertilionidae; genus Myotis; species Myotis lucifugus. The sequence continues at coordinate 3,205,558 of NW_005871160.1, forward strand.
TTTGTCGTATCTGACCAAATATATCCTAATTCATATAGTCTGTCCTTCCTGCCTCTGTTCCAATCTATTTTACTCTTGCTGTAATAATTTTCCAGAAACATATTGTTTCTGTTTTTCCTGGGTCACAGGGACTCTTTTTTTGTTTGTTTGTTTGTTTCAGCAAAGATGCCCCGATTCCTATCTCATCAAATATTTTTCTTTTAATGGTTCTTCTAAGTAGATTGTTTACTCAAACCAAGCTAATATGCTCACAATTATAAAAAAACAAACTATTTTTATACTCTATGTTTTGCAGCTATCAGTCCCTCCCTCCCCACTCATAGTCTCTCACTGAAGTACCCTACTTCTAAAATTGCTAACTCAACAAACAAGGGATGTTTTGTATCTGATTCCTATGCATCCCATTTGGCCCCTTAGTCATAAAGGAATATGTGAATATGTGAATTATATTTCACTTAAATACAGTATTAAAATTTTAAAAGCACATTTATGCACATTACTTCATTTGAGCAGCTCAGTTTTTTTAATTACAAAAAGTAATTACAAATTTTATCTACTCTATATACATATTATGGTATAATGAAAACAAAATATTTTTTGCATAGAATTAACAGATTTTCTTCAGCTTTTGTCACATGATTATTATAGGATCTTGTGTAAATCACATACACAAATCTAAATTTCCCATGTTTTAAAAATAGAATGAGCACATAATATGATCAAATATGAAGGTATTTTAACTTTATATTTTATAATATTTATGTTTCTTAATGCATAAATATCAATGTAGTTTTCAAAGTTTTTCAAATAAAACCAACTTTTAAACCATATTTTTAAAGATTTTGCACATTTCTATTATTTAGATCAAGAATATATTTTCATTTTTATAATATATATACATATATATATGTACATATATACATTTTTACTTGGCAAAAGTAAACACATACAACACAGACATACACATAGAGATACATTATATATGTGCTAATACATGCACATTGTCATAAAATTAGAAAACACAGATGGACAAGAAGAAGAAAATAATTACATCATTCAAGGAATAACCATTGAGAGTATTCTGGCATATACCCTGCCAATCCTTTTTGTTATTGTCAATATACATAAGATGAGATCTACCTTTAATACATTTTAAATGTACAGTACAATATTATTGATGATAGATACGATATTCTACTGCAGATCTCTCAGACATAGATCACTTGCTTAACTGAAACTTTATGTTTGTTGATTAATAACTTCCCAAGGAATATGTTTTTAACCTTACATTTTTTAAAAATATATATTTTATTGATTTCAGAGAGGAAGGGAGAGGGAGAGATAGAAACATCAATGATGAGAGAGAATCATTGATTGGCTGCCTCCTACATGCCCCCAACTGGGGATCGAGCCCAAAACCCCGGGCATGTGCCCTTGACTGGAATCACACTTGGGACTTTTAAATCTGCATGCCGATGCCCTATTCACTGAGCAAAAAATAGCCAGGGCTAAACTGACATTTTATAAACCAATTCTAAAAATCTGGATTTGCAAAGTATTTTCAATAGTTTGCAACATTACCTATTCCCAGTACAGAGTTGAAATCTTAAGACTGCCTTTTTTTCTGTTGTTAGATAAATCACTTTATCTTTAAAGAATTACCTTCTCAGGATTCTTTTGAAAAGTATTTGATAGCTGATATTTTTTCCTCTTCAAATCAAAACTTCATTATTTCTTGCCTATTTTCATAATTTGTTTTGAACATATTACTCGTGTTCATCAATATCTGTGTGTTTTTTTTTCCTATTCTAATTCTCAACCATTATGCAGTTGGAGGAAGTCATGAGAATAGCTCTGGCCACGGGCTGTGGTCAGATAAGATGTGATATTTCTGGGTAGAAGTGTCAAAGAGCTGGTCAATATCTTTCCAGTTGTTCTTTCCTTGACAATGTTGGCAGAGTAGAACATTTATTCTTATTGCTATAGGTAAAGGATGATGGAATCTTCCTCAGACTGGATGACTGCCTTAAAAAGTGAACGATAGTTGCCCTTCAGTTGTGGTGAGACAAGTAAACCCTAATTTGTGAGGGAAAATTGACTTCTTTATATGTACCTAGAATGATAACAGTATGTAATATATTTGGGAGAAGTGAAGAAAAAAATGTTGAATTGTGAAAAGGTGCCCCTTCAAAGGTGCCAGATGTGCAGTGGACTTGGCCTGAGTGAGAAATAAACTTTGTTGAGTTTAGCCAACTGAGATTTTGGGTTGTGGTGGGTTTGTTTGTGTCCTTGCTTATTTTTTGGGGGGGAGGGTTGTTTGTTTGCTTTTTGCCATTACAGAATAATTATGTCTATGAAAATATTGGTGTTTAAGAAAAATCCTACCTTGAATAGCCACTTCAAATTGTCTCAGTTTGAGGAATCACAAATCAACATCTTTCATATGCAAGTAATTTAATTCTTCACATTACACCTTTAAATGGCTAGAATATAGCAATTTTCCATATTCTCAGAAACCCATAGACTATATCTCCAGGCCTCTATATTCTTATAGCACTTATTTGTATTATTCTATTTATTTATATTACAATTTTCCTCTTGAAGTGCACTTTAGTAATATTTAGATAACTCTTACAATTCCAGCCTGAAAGAGAACATCTGTGATGGTCATAAATATGGTCTATGACTCCGAGTTTCCATTCAACATAATTTCTAAAGATATAAGCATTCTAACTCCCTCTCCTCTCCAGATATAGTCCCAAGTATCTCATGTGCTTTCCTTGGCAGCAATTCAAATTCTGGTAAAGCTACTAGTGCCAACTCATCTCTACCTGCTACCCTGAATTTGCTGCTTCTCTGCCTTGTGACTTGTCCTTGACATTGATATTGCATCCCACATTATTGTCCCTCCCTATGTCAGTACCAATAGTCCTTATTGAGGTAAAGGAGGTGCCTCTACTTCCACCCCACCCCAGTGCTACCAAACAATACTAGGAGAAAATTTAACTCATGTTTTGAGCTAACTCACAAGGTTGAAGTGTCTTTAATGTTATTTAATCAGCAATGATCCTATGACTCAAAAATATTACTTAATTTTGTATTCCATTGGATGGTGGGGCTTAGATTTTTTAAAATACTTAGGGTCTTATCCAGATAACCTCAAAGACCACAGCAGAACTGTGTTTGCTCTAGTGGACCTAGCTATGAGAATGAGATTTGGGGGTCTGGCAGAAAACAGGTGTGGGAGAAACAAAGTATAAAAAGGGGAACATGAGGCATACTATCTATATATATAAAAGGCTAATATGCAAAGTGTCCCCTTGGGAGTTTGATCGCTTGCTATGATGTGTGCTGATCACCAGGGGGTGGCACAGAACATGGCAGGTGACCAGCAGCAGCATCAGGGCACCGAGGGAGCGAGGGAAGGATGAGGTGGGGAGGCGGGGGAAACACATGGTGGCTGTGCATGGGTGGCAAGGGACGTAGGAGGCAGGGAGGCAGGGAGCCTGATTGGCCCTGATCTCCGGCCAGGCCTAAGGACCCTACCCATGCACAAATTCCGTGCACTGGGCCTCTAGTTTTAAATAAAATGAGTCTGAGGTAAGTGTGATGTAATTATTCTGACTAATACACTGAGACTCAGGACACCCAGTGAATCTTAAGCATGACTAATAATAAGCAATTAGGTACATCAGAATAAAACAATATGAGCACAACAAAAGTAAAGAAAAATCTCAATCAGAAACCAAGTTCTATATGTTCTTCCTTTAATATATCTCTAATAGTTGTCTACTTTTTCTCACTTCATCAAAAATACCCAAGTCAAAGTATCCCTTATCCTTCCCATGAACAGTGAAAAAGCTTCCTCATTGGTCTCCCATCCTCCACGTCTGGCCCTCCTCCAATTCTTCCCCCACCTATCAGAAACTATGATCTTAAAGAAGTGGAAACCCATTATTACCATACTTCTGGTGCGTAAATTGAATGAAATTCCATTTTTCCTGGATATGGTTCAAACTTTATAACATGATTTTGAAGGCTTTCATCAACAGGACTGTGCCTACTTCATCAATTTCGCCCCTTGCTATTTACACTATCTCTAGCCATACCAGACTTCTTTTATTTCATTAAGGAATTATTCTCTTATTTTGAGGTATTCTGACATCCTTTTTATTTACCTGGGGTACATTCTTTTTCACTTAAATATATTTTATGCATTTGCATGTCTCAGTTTAGATGTCCTTTCACCAGAGAATTTTCCTCAGCTAGCCAAGATTAATTTTAGTATTTGAGCTTCTACTTTGGAAGCATTCATAATTCTCTCACAGTAGATATGCTTTACTTCTGCCTTTGAAGCATTTTTTATGATAATAATTGTTGGTTTCTCTCTATCCTTGGATTGAATCTTAGTTTGTGTCTTAGGTATTGGGTTTATAAACTTCTCAATGGAATATACTGAATACAGTTCCCAGCACATAGCAGATGCTTAATAAATATTTTTAGAATGAGCTTGAATGAATGAATGAACCAAAAATATACATAGCAAGACTATATTTCAGGAATTGTTCAGTTTCTTTTACTTATTATTTATTTATTTTTAAATCTTTATTGTTGAAAGTATTACATGTGTCCCCTTTTCTAATCCCACTGACCCCTTATAGCCCACCCCTGCTCCAGCTGTTCTGTTTATTTTAAAGATGATTATTGGATATCAGATTGGTATTTAATCTTGGTCTTTATCAGAAAAATAATAAAATCTTAGCAATTAAGGTAAAAATACCAAACACCTAACTTATGCTAAGACTTCAGGTATACAAAATAATGTTATCAAAAACTTTGATACATTATACATTATAACAATTGGTATATGCATGATCTTTACGTATTTCCTTATTTGTTTATTTATTCATCTATTCACATATATCCTTTCATCCAATTGTAGGGGCATTATAATGAAAACGTGTGAATGCACTCCAACTTTAAGTTAAACAGTGCTTCCTTCAGACATCCTTGTACATGTCTTTTATGGTAAATGTAAAAGAATTTTTCTTGGATCTATAGGTAAATGATAATGCCAACTTGTTTTCCCTCATATCTATATGAACAATGTGTGTGAGGTCATGTTGATTTATAATCTATCTGATACTTGGTTATCAGACCTCTAATTTTCGCCAAAGAAAATGCTACAAATTTTATTTTCCTGTGGTTTTTCTTTATATTTTTGTTAGCTTTCTAATATTATAAAATATTCAAATCAAAATGGCTTTTTTATAAGTTTAGTGAGTTCCCTGATTTTAAAATATTCAAAGATTAATTAAATATTCACCTTATAGGATTTCTTCTTTGGTCAAGAGCTTGAACTATTCATCATTCATTCTACAAACATAATTTAGCATCATGTTGGGTACTGTGAGTATACCAGGAAACAAGATAAGCATGGCTGCTGCTGTCTTGGAGCAAGATTATAATAGTTAATTATTAATGTAATGAGTGTCGTGAAGGAGTATAGGAAGTTATAGAGTGAATAAGAGGAATACCTATTGTGATTAGGAGATGGGAAGGGTTTACGGGAATGATTCCTATAGAAAGTGACCCTGAAAACTTAATCCTGAAAATACAGCCTTAGACTTTCTTCTCTCCCATGGTTGAAACAGAATTTGAGGGTCCAAGGCAGAAATGAGTGCCTCAGAGAGCCATTTGGATATTTTCCCAACCTTTCTTTTTCCCAGGCAGGGCTCTCCTCTGCCAAAGAAACCCAAATCCATCCCAGCTTTCAATGATGGACCCTGCACATCAGTTTATCAGGCAGAAGCACATGTAGCCTCCAGCTGGGACCTCTTACTACAATTAAAACATAGTTATTGAGCATTACTGACAAAGGAATGCAAACCTCAGAAAAGCTAGGGGAGACAGACCTCACATAAGATTGGCTCTTACATGGGAGCAAACTTAACACTTCTAATACATGGATTAGATAAAAAGGCAATAGTGAAAATGGAAGGGTTTTCTCTCACTGGCATTAAGCTTCAATATTTCTAATTACATATAAACTGAGTGGCCAGATTATTATGACCACCTGACGTTTGTAGGCAAATTAGCTATAATTTTGCGCTGAAGTTGCTAGAGGGTCAGACCATTATAAATAGGGAAGCAGGTTGTTTACCACGACAGTATGGGTAAACAACGCGATTTAACAGCCTTTGAATGTGGGATATATATATATATATATATATATATATATATACTCCTCTCTTATTCTCTGAGACTATTCTATGTTTTCCATTTTTGAGGTATTTCATTTTAATATGATAAGAAACTAAAAGGTTGTAAACTCATTAAAGAAAGGGTTTGTGTGTGTGTGTGTGTGTGTGTGTGTTTTGTCTTAACATCACACAAAATCAATAATCAACAATGATTTTTTGAGCCCAATAAGTATTTTTTACTATTATATGGTCTGAAATAAATCTGACAAATATACGGTGACATATATAATGACCTTCAAAATATTCATCTTGTTAGGTATATATTTAAATACTTTACATACTATATAATATATACATAATTAATTACAAATTAATACTTGCATGTTTTTATTTATACACTTTATATATAATAATTTTTCCTCTGAGGCCTTAATTTGGAAAATTGAATATGTTCTGTCTCATTATAAAGCCTATGCATGGCCTTCTAATATTCTTTGTGAAAACTATTTGACAATAACAAACTTGTTCTCCTTTAATCCTTGGGACAAACAGTAATTTCCATTTATTTAAGTCTTAGTTTTCTGACTATTAATGTGCAATGGGTCATATTGTGAAACAAAGGCTTAACAAATGTCCTGTTTGGAATATCAATGAGTTACTTTTAGTCGTCACAAAGAAAATGCAAAGAGTCTTTTTTTAAAAGTAAATATGAAACTGTCACAGAACTCATTTGAAGAAAAATAAATGAAAGAATATTCATTTGAAACTGCCTAGCTTACAGCTTGTTTTTGGGGATGGCAAGACAGTTATACATTTGGAAGGGGCCTTAGAACTCCTCAAATAATAAATTCCTTTGACCACCACTCCATTCCACAGAGAAGGAGACTGAGACAGAAAAACCAGTGTCAACCCAGAGACACATAGCAATCTGATGCCATGTCAGGCATGGAATCCAGCCTTTGATACCAGACCGATTGCTCTTTTCAAACTATGCTATGGTATGTCTTTGAGAAGCAACGTCAGCCCAGAAAAATGTTTATGGCCATGATAAAAATGGTAAAATATATTTTTAATTTGGTTAGTGGGATGAGCATCTTTTTTTTGAAAAATTTCCTGTAGTGGCATTTCTACCTACTCAATCACCACACACACACACACACACACACACAAATACAAACATTCATAAGTGATTGTGAGATATCAGAAGATGAGGCAATCTCCTACTCTTTGTGATCACACAGGAAAAAAATAGTTCCTTGCACTTAATTAAGCTGAACTGAAATTCTCCAAGCACATTTTAGTATTCCTAAGGCACCCAGTGTTCCCATTTTATATTGTCAGCTTGTCTTGACACTCCTCATTTTCATCCTCTCTTTTATTTGCTGTTGGGATGGGTGGCTATCTGGTATAGGCAAAGGGGTTTAGAATTGGAAGTCAGACAAAACCGGGTTAAAATCTTTACTTTAGTTTTATTGCATGAGCCATTTGGGGGAAGTTGGTATTGTAATATTGACCAGACAATTATCTGGCCCTAGTTCTCAAGTAGATTATTACATAACCATGTGAGATGTTGCTTTGCTGCTGTTGTCTGACCATGTGTTCTCAGGCCCTGCCTTCCTTGCATACCAGCCTGACTTCTTACTCAGCGCATCTTCATCTTTTTGCTAAGGGTTTGTATACATAGCAAGATGGAGGTGCCTAGGAATTACCTCCCCATCAACACCCTCACGCCATTAGGAACAGTTCCTGAAATCATGAATGGGTCTTGGTGTATAAATAACCCAGCTCCCTCACCCTTCAGTTGAAACAACTCTGAGGCATATGTTTGACATTGGTCCTCAGAGTTCCTCAGCTGATGTGTGTGTGTCCCAGTTGCCAAAATGGTAATGTATATGATGATGCAGATGCTTCCTTTCCTCCCCTGACTCATCTCTCCACTCCCCTCCCAGGGTCGTGTGGACTCAGCTTTGTAATAGACTATTTTACTTGCATCCTTGTGTCAGAATCTGCTTCTGGGTGAACTCAAATACAGAAAGACATAGACAAGTAAATAGCTCATAACAAAAGAAAGTGTTTATTGATATAAAAATTTTAAGACTGGTATACTATGAAAATACTTAATACAGATTGTAAAGAGATTTGTTCAAAGAGGATTTCCTAGAGTAGGTGGTATTTCAGTTAATTTTTTTTAAATGTGAAGAAGTTAGCTAGATAAGAAAAAGGTGTAGGGTTACAGGAATGGAAACCTGCAAGTTCAACGTCTTGGAGGGACAAGACAGTATGTTACCATGTTTAAGGAGCTGAAAGTGGGTAAATGTGTCTAGAATATAGAGTAAGTGTAGGAGCAAGTAATGAGAATAAAGGCTAGAGAGCCAGGCAAGGGGCAGATCAGAAACTCTTGTGAGCTAAGCCAAAGAGATGTTTCTGTGCGCAAGAGCAATAAAGAGGCCTTGTGGAAAGTTAAGCGGAGCAATGATGAGATCAGATGTCTGTTTCAGAAAGATTGCCATTTGACAGCACTGGGGAGAATGGATTGCAGGGATCAAGGTAAAAAGCTTAGAGACCTATTGGCAGACTGTGGCAGTAATCAGGGTAAGAAATTATATAAATCTGAACTAAGTTAATGGTAGAGAAATAGAAAAGAGAGATCTCAGAGATATCGCATGCATCAATCAACAGGACTTTTTGAGTGCCGGGCAATGAGAGAGCAAGAATTTGAGAATGACTCCAGTTGTCTGGCATTGGTAAGTCAGTTGATGGTTGAACTGTCTACTGAGGTGGTAGTCACAGGGGAAAGGTAAGTTGAGAAAGTCAAATTGTGAATGCCGTTTTGAACATGTTGAGGGCCATATGTCTGTGGGAAATTCACATGGAACTAGATAGAGGTCCAGCCCAAGAGGAAAAGAAGCCAGGTCCAAAGATGTAGACACAGAGTCACCTTCACACAGCAAGGTGTTGCCAAAAGTGGATGCAGTCAACCTTGAAGAAACTGTAAAGTGCAAAAGTATATGGTTCATACATAGCACAGAGGAATGCCAACATTTAAGGGGCAGGCAGAGAAAGCAGAGTCCTGCTAGGAGACTGCAACATTGGCAAGAATAGAAAAGCCAACAAAAACACCATCATAACCCATTCTTGCACCCATGGTACACAGAGTAATTTATCACAGACCTGTTTCACATTGCACTCCGGCTCACCCTGGAATCTTCCTCCACTCGGCACAGTTGAAGTATCAAGGGTAGGAATTACAAATAGCTATTGTGGGAAATGGGTCCGGTAGCTGACATATGACCACGTAGGGATTGTAAAGAACTGCTAAGGACCTGGGTGAGGCTGGACACCAGAGATGACTGATCCTAAGCAAAAAGTTATTAATTGTAGTCTTGTTTTCTTTCAAACATGAAACACACACACACACACACACACTACATTACACACACTACAGGGAAATAATGCTCACGGATAAAATAAGCATTATGCTAGGTGTATTACATAAATTGCATAAATTTAATGGAAACTATGTGAGTGGATATTATTATTTCCATTTTTCAGATAAAAAACCTGATTCTAAATACTTTATATAAATCACCCAACATTAATTTTGTAGTAATTAGCAGAGCTGGGCTGGAACCCAAGGCAGAATAGAGTTCAAGTCTGTGCGAAAGAAATCTCCATTTCATTAACAATAGCTTATGCATCCTTTCTTCTCTGTCCTGACATTTCACTCCTCATATTTAAGGAATTTCTTCATAGGCAGCTATGAAATTGACATTGAACTACTGGTAGTTTTTTCCATCTACCTTTGTTGCATTGTTGTTTATTTCTTCTAGTGCAGTTTTGGAGTATTTTGGAGGCACATAAAACATCCCCATATTTTATGTTTCTTCTGTTTAAAAATGCCTTACTTAATATTGTTGTTGATTCATCCACAATGAACTCACGGCCAACAGTACTATAACTCCTTCCTGAACATAGCTGATCTGACATGTGAATTTTCTTCATAGGGCCAACACAGCCTTGTTGTACTGAGGAACAATAGCACTTCAGCTTTCTGCTTGGGACCATTTTAAGTGGTAAAGTAACAAAAGAAAAGCACAAAAATGTGAAAATGTGGCCCCAAATAGACCAAAGTCATGGCACTCATCTACAGGAGATCTGAAACAGGATGGCAGAGTGCCAATTTGTTAGACTTAGCTCTTGGCTATGTGAATTTCACTACTCTGTGGAAAAATTCCACAAGCATTGATTTGGGGGCTTCAAATGAATTTTAACAAGTATGGAAACTCAAAAATACAAAATCTGTGAAAATGAGAATTCACTGTGTTTGAGTATGTCTCTGCATGTGTATTTGTCACAAATTCAAAAGCTGCCCCTAGTGTCAGCTAGTGTTTCTTTATGTCTTCATGCCCCATGCCACAAACAGAAAGGACTGGTATTGTTGGAGAGTTCTTCATGAAGTTTTCTTAGGAAAGGATCCTTAGGAAAGCTTGTGAAATTTGAAAACTACCAGAGAACAAACTCCAATATTTGAACTTCTTTTTTTTTTCTTTTAATAATGTGCCTCCTTTGAACTGTCCTCATTCTATTCATGTTTATATCTCTGCATCTCTTTCAACAGCAGGATGTCAACATGATGTCTACATTCGAAGCACATAAATGTACAACACTGGACTGGAGACTTCTTAGAAATTATTTCAAGCCTTTTTGCTTCCGCCAGAACATTCAAAACTAGTTTTTAGCTTTTCCTTTTGTAACACTGGTTGTCAGGACACACTAACATACGCTTTTGGCCAGCCCTTTAGCTAATGGCATTTCTCTTCCTTCAACGTTTGGCTACTGCAGTCAGAGAATCACTGTCACTGGACAACACAGTAGCAAATAGTATTTAAACTGGCAGCAAAGGGGAATTCAAAAATGAAGTATAGCATCTTGGATTATATTCCTGGGCCTATTGTTTTCCTAATTAATCATGTTTGTATGAACATTATAATGACTCTTTTGCTGCAAAACAGTTCTAGAAACCATACATGCTTTGAGATGCTCAGGATGACTATATGGTCCCCTAGAGCTCCTCGTCTTCACGGGTCATCATGCAGCCACGTTACCTTCTTTTGCTATGTCCTGGGTATAATGGTTACATTCCATCCATAGTCTAAATAATTTTATATCAAAATAGATTACATTTCTGTGAGGCCTTGACATTTAAAATCCCTTTGTGAAAACCCTTTAATCCTATAGCCAGCTTCATTGAGGGTTATGGTAAAAGCTGCTCCAAGTATATTTTTGGTGTCCAGACTATCATTTCAAGTTATCAGCTCACTGTCCCCTCCCCAAATACTGAGGCCTTATTCATTAGGAGCAATTCACCCCTCTAGTGGAAGGATGTGGGTATTGCAGCTTGAGCTCTGACAAATAGCTAACTAAGCCTATGGCTGAAAGAGCATCTGTAGATTTTCTTATAAGATTCCCCTTTTAATACCGGTTTGTTATTAAATATAACCCAATAGATACATCTACTAAAAAATGTTAATTTTCTTTCTTATGTTTATATATAGGGAAATGCTTAGAGCTATAAACAGGCAGTACTAACATTGACTTATAGATTTTTGTTCACACTTATCTTTATTTTTCTTAGAGTCAAATAGAAATTGATTGGGGGGAATTTTTTTTGTATACTTTACAGAGTTGATCAATAATGGAGGGTGCTTTTCCTATATGCTTCCTATACACAGTAAGGTTCTATTAAAATCCACAATTTCACACCAAAGAGAAAAACTGTTCAGCTCAATTGAATTATAATGTAAAAACAATATTCTACCAATAATGTGAAGATTTTGATGTCAGTTCTGCTATTGTGACATCCTTGTCAGTAAAAGTGTTGGAACTGAGAAAAATGCTTTCAAGATTTACTAGTCCAATAGTTCTGAGAGGTAAAATAATTGGTCCACGGTTATACAATTGAACCCATTTCTCCTGATGATGAAATCATGACTTTCTAGCTTGCACTCCTGATAATTATAACACAAGACCGAATGAGTTTGAATCCCACCTTGACTGTGGTCTGCCCGGATGATGGTAGACCACATCCTTAACCACTCTATACTTTTCAGGTCTCTCTGTACAGGGAGGGTGATGCCCATCTCAGAGCTGTTTTTACAAGAATTAAAATGAGAGGCTGCAGGACAATTACTCAGCATAGGACATGTTGCATAAGTACTCGGTGTGGGTTGACAATCACTCCACTTAGTATTGTTATTACTGTAGGCTTTCTCTCTCTTCTTTTGGGGCGTTCTAAAAACAGAACTCCTTCTCACTCCCAGGAGTAAATGAGTATGTAAATTAGGGAAATGTAAGTCCTTTTTTATTTCATTACTCATAAGTATTTTACTATGAGCGCATTACTAATCTTACCCTTCATTTATACAGTAATATAAGAGTGATAACAGCTGTTTTAAGAGAGGATCTTGGTGTGTTTTTTTCAGAGCATCATATGCATTGCCTCTATTAAGCCAGATTTTGTAAAATAATTCTAGTATAATTTAGATACTATGGCATATTAGAAACCAAAGATTATAAACTGCAAATGAGATTTTTTTCCTGCTGCTGACATCATAACAGTTTTTACAGAGCCATTATCATCTCGATGGGTACGGATGTCACGCAGTCATTATCCTCAGATCATAACGAGGTGGACCATTAGTGCCTCCTTTGGAGACCTTATGGTCTGAGATGTTAATGAGCCTTTGGGGAACCCTAAATCCTGAGATGCTTGGCAGCATACTCCAGACCATAACAGAACCTTCTTCGCAATGACAATGGATCCTGTCAATTTCTATTAAAGAACTTCTTAATTCCCCAATCATTGAGATAGTGGAAGGACCTATTATACTAGCCTATAATTAAGGGCGCTTTCAGCCATAAATCCCTTCTGTAGAGCCCTTTCCTTTATTCAATATGGAATGAATAAAGGGTAAGGCTTCCACAGAGGAAATATGGAGACACAGCCAGCTTAGCAAAATCTTGCAGGACGAGAATTCTGTCTGGGTTCCCCCAAATTCCCTCAGCCCCTACTCACCCCTCTGTAAAGGCACAGAATAAGTGAGGCCCCTTAAATAAAAATCAGAGGTCTCCAGCAACTGATCCGATGAGCCTTTCTCATCACAGTCATTTGGACTGGATGGCATTTGAGTATTTATCTAGGCACCATGACAGAGAAACACAAGCGCAAGTCATGATCTCTGCCCTTAAATAATTCACAATCTTATTAGAGCGAGTGGATGATAAAAGTGCAGTAATGACATCAGAATGTAAGGCCACAATACAGAGAGGAACAGAGGCAATTGCTAGGGTGATTTTCCAACAATTAGTACAAAGAGTATGTGCTATGAATTACATTAAAAAATATGTGTGGAAGTAGCTGCTTCATGAGCAGCTACTTCCTATTTTAAAGGAAGCTGAGTCCCATGTGAACTGTGTAATATGCTATGATATTTGAGGCACAGAACAAGGGAGGCCCTAAGTGTACTATGCTTTGATATTTCAGACAGTCTTTCTTGTTCAATGTGATTTATTTCTTATGTCTCAGTTTTGCAATAGTTAAGTTACTAGAATAATACATCTTGCTATAAAATATTACTAGAAGATCAAATGATCAGGTGATATTTATTGTTATTTTCTATAAATGAACACAATCTCTGGTATGCTAAAGTGATAGGTATTATATAGAAATATTCAGATAGGGAGATCTACAGGCTTGATTACAAGTGAGGTTCACTATTACAACCCAAATTTATTGCTTAAAAAAAAAGCAGGGAGCCAACCAGAAACAGAAATTATGTGCTACCATAAAAATCAAAAGTGATAGAATCCAACCCGTTGACCTTGAATGTACAAAAACTGGAAGTTCCCTCATTCTTTTTGATAATCCTGGACTTTTCATCTAAATTTCATTCGACCTCAAGCAGACCTGCATTTGGCTTATGACTGAAATTTTAGTGCTGAAATTTCCAGTTTAAGAAGTTTTCTAATCAGAAGTTAAATTTATAGAAAATCTCCCCTATACTGAAGAAGAAATAAATGTCTGCTTCTGCATTTTGTGCTTTGGGGATTTCAGTTAGTTTTATTTTGCTGTTTCTAAAGCAGGTCTTCAATAATAACAGAGGAAGGGAATCACACAGGACTCCATCTCGGAGTCATAGTCCTGAATGTATTGAGAATGTATAAAGGGGTCTAAGCTTACCTTCAAGTTGTTAATAAGGAACTCCTGGGTTTTAGTCCCTCTCATCTTAGTAAATGGTGCTTTACAGGCATTCAGAAACCAAGGTCTATGATATGATTTTTGAAACATTCCTCATTGTTCAATTTAGGTTCCTTAAGGCAATTCATCTTTGTTGTTCTTGCTGTTGTTATTTCTCCTTTGCTTATAATCACTTTGTATTTGACTATCACATCAGGGAAATCTGAGTTGCTCCACTGAGCCCTAAAAGTAGGTACAGTAAGCAAGCTGGTTTGAACATTTTGAGCTTCCAAGGGCATTTCACTAGTGTTCCTCAAGTTCATCCATCATACCCACTCCTACTTCTCATAACAGAAAAGGCCCTTTCAAATACTGACCACTCTTTACTGTGTTAACCATCTCCTATGTGAGCACACAGCCTTCCGGCCACAAAGTGTCTTGAAATAAAATGTGAAAAGCAAGAACAACATTAGCAACAAATCAAGAACAACAAGAGCAACAAATCAACACACACACACACACACACACACACACACACACGGTTTGTTCTTTCATCTACTTGCTAGTATACACCCCCAAAGTACTACTGTTTCATGAGAGGCTTTTGGTTAGAAAGTCAGAGAGCATGTCAGAGTCCCACTGGCTATCTGAATAAGCCCCAGCTTCACACAAGTTCAAATTCAGGAACTGAGCACCTTCTCCTTAAAAGGACTCTAACAATTGCACAGGCAACCTCTATCTGCATTATCCAAGAGGGTACATCCATGGCTCAACCTTCAGATGTGGCTGATGTACATCTATGAGAGTCTATACCAGAGCTGTGAGAAGAAGATATGACATTACCCCCAGATCAAAGGAGAGATAAAAAAACACACAAAAAAACTGAACCAAATATAAGCCCTTGAAGGGCAAATGCAAATTGGATAAGCTTCGATATTATAAGAGCTACAAGAAAGAATTCAGAGGCAAGAATGAGAAGCAGATTGCATCCACTCTAAGTTGCTGCTAAAGAAAAAGAGAACAGATCTTGGGCCACATTGGTGCTCTCCTTGCTTATATAGGAAGGCAATATCTGAGCACTCTTGGGAGTTATTCGTAAGGGCTACATCTTCCTCCGGAAGTTGTCAGATTATACTAAGATGAGGACATGCTGGATCAGCATTGCGTGGGGGAAGGAGGTGGGAAATAGAAGCGGATCTCAAGTACAAGTGCCTTCCAACGAGGGTATAAAGGAAGCTGTTTCCTAGCCTCCTAATATGCTAGCTAGTGCTGCTCAATAGAATTTTCTTCAGTAATGGAACAATTATACACATCTTCAGTCCAGTATGGCAGTCACAGGCCTCATCTGGCTATTGATCTCATGAATCCTGATCCATGCAACTGAGAAAACATATTTAATTTTACATTTAAATGGGCATCAAGGTCTGTGGCTACCATATTGGGCAACATAACTGTAGGAGATAAGTACCATGGCAATGATTCCCATAGGACCATGTCAGGATGATCTCATTTTGTGAGAGCTGTAGAAGCTTCAACCAGCTATTTAACCTTTCAGAGCCTCCGATCTCTTGTCTGTAAATACTCTAAAACAATACCTAGTTCTTGAGGTTGAGGGGATTATATACGGTATATATGGGTTAGTGCCTAGGATCTCACTCATAGTATTCCAACATCCCTGCCGTAGCTGAGTCTCCTTCTGATCCCTGCTGTTTCTTCAAAGTGTGATTTTGCTTTTGAGTAATGCCTTGTAATTTCTTTGTGATAGCTGAACATGAGGTACTGGGCAAAAGGAGTTGTGGTAAACAGCTCTTTAGCAATGTGGTGGTGAAGTGTGGGGGAAGGGAAGCATTCAGCAGCTCCAGGGTTAGGTTTCAGTCCTTTAGTAAGGATCCTCTGCCTGTACCAGGAACTTTGCAAGTGCCCTCAGCCTCCCTCTCCAACCCCACCTGGGGAAGGACAGCATGGCCAGAGGACTGGAGTTGGGAGTTGTGGATTTCCCTCTGTGCCCCCCGCCCCCATTAGTTAGATGTGGATAAAATTCCAAATATTGTAGGCTCTGGAAAATAGTTCCTCCTGACATCAGGCCTTGTTAAGTATAAGACTGTAATAACTATATATGGTGTCAGGTGGGTGCAAGATGTCAGTCGAGGCGGGGAATCATCTCAAAAGTTATATAAATGTCTAACCTCTGTACTATACACCTAAAGCTACTAGTATTATAATATTGAATGTCAACTGTAATTGAAAATTTTTTAAAATTTAAAAAAATACATAAAATCACACACACAAAAGTCAGAAAGTCAGACAGCTGCCCTCACTTCAACATGGCATCCCCTCTGGCCCCATTTGCAATGTCCACTGATTCAAATCTCAGAAGGAGACCATGTTAAGTCATTGTCAATCAGTAATAGTTTTGCATAGATCCAATTATCAGAATGTATTTATTCATTCTTTCACTTACCAAATAGATATTGGGCACTCGCCCTATGCTAGCAATACATCGAGTACTGGGGATGTCACAGCAGGCCAAAATGTGCAGTGACTGTCCTCACTGAGCTCAGATGGTAGAGAGAAGAATCTGCATGAGTGACAGGAAAAGCTAAACATGGAGGCGAGGCCTCAACAGGGAACTTTGTAAAAGTCACGGTAGCATGGAGAATAGGAGGAGGAGCCAAAAATTCAGAAGTTGAATCTCAGACAAGTGGCTATCTATGCAGGTTTTACATCTGTGTTTAAAAATGGTACTGTCTGTATTCAAAAAAGCTGTAAATTTGCATTCAATAACATTTAAAAAGCATAGTAAACAGTAGATTACATCTTAGATGAAAGTTTAATCTGGCTAAGGGCTACTCTCAAAACAAAGGCAGTATGAGACTTTCTAATGCCATTCTTCATCTAAAACAGTGGTTCAACCTGTGGGTCGCGACCCCTTTGGGGGTTGAACGACCCTTTCACAGGGGTCGCCTAAGACCATCAGAAAACACATATATAATTACATATTGTTTTTGTGATGAATCACTATGCTTTAATTATGTTCAATTTGTAACAATGAAATTGGGGGTCACCACAACATGAGGAACTGTATTAAAGGGTCGTGGCATTAGGAAAGTTGAGGACCACTGATCTAAAGGAACCAAAAGTCCTTGAAGAATCTGCTAATTCTAGGGCTGGAACAAGAAACAAGTTGAGCTGGGAATATCTTGCAGTGTCAGTAAGTAATATAAGTGCTCAAAAAACAAAATGATGGAGACATATCAAAGGGACATAGGAGCCAACTGAAAGAGTTCCCATTGGCCAAGCTGGAACACTTTGGACAACTAAACAAACAACATAGAATTACATCATAACCCAAAGTATAAAACAAATTCCATGTGCCCTTAATGATACAAATAAATGGTTGAATAAAAAAATATATGGGAGAAGACACAAACCTCCCATACAGAAGAATTCCAAATAATTTATGTAATACATCACTTTTAAGGATTCATGTTTGTGGTTTATTTTATTTTTTTAAAAATTATTTACTTATTTTATTATTGTTGTTTTTGCAATTTGTAACATTGTCAACTCAGGGCTCAGTATTCTGTTTTATTATTTTGTTTTAAATTAGGGAAGACTGCCTGGCTGGTTTTGCTCAGTGGTTGAGCATTGATCCATGAACCAGGTGGTCCTGGTTCCATTCCCAGTCAGGGCACGTGCCTGGATTGCTAGCTTGATCCCCAGTAGGGGGGGGTGCAGCCAATCAATGATTCTCTCCCATCATTGATATTTCTATCTCTCTCCCTCTCCCTTCCTTTCTCTGAAATCAATAAAAAAAAATTATGGAAGAATAAGAAAGCTAAATGATATGGGGGATAGTCAACAAGAAATGTTATTCAAGACCCATTCAATTAAGTTGGCCAGTGTATGGACAAGGAACATGATAATTGTTGGTAAAATAATGACATCAAATTTTATCATCCACCAAACACCAATGTTGCACCATGATGTTTCAGGTGTTAAAATTGGATTATTATTGGTGTGGCCTTTTTCCTGAAAAAGAATACATTGACTTGGGAAAGTTAGTGATGTTTTACTTTTCTGCAATTTCACTATTATTTCTATAACATAAGAAACATCTCTGTGAGAAAGAAATTTCCTTCAAAAGTGCAAAACCCTTTCAAACTTAACTTCATTAATCTTCCTAACACCATCTGTGTTAGGGGGCAAGCTCTGTTCTTTGGAGCTGCTACCCCGAGACTCAGGTTGATGAACTTATTAGGGCATGTGACAAAGCCGAAATGGGCTGCAGATCCAACTCATGGAGCTGGTGTCTGAATCGTTGGCAACTCCTAGGCTATTTTAACTGAAGAATCTACAGAAGGAAGGAAAACTGCTTTCATATGGCTTTGGCAGTGGGTAAGCGTGACACCTGCGTTGGCCTAATGAGTCTGCATGTAGGGAGAGGTTAAATGAGTTAGTCCCTCAATGAGTCAGCCGTGCTCCAAGGAAATAAGCATATGACCTCACAGCTTCTTCCGGCGATCTTTCTAAAATGAAAATCAAAACCCACAAATATGTTCTCCCACCACCTGCTTCAACATTATCAATGTCTCCCTCCATACCCTGGGATAAAATGCAAAATTTCTGGATGTACAGTGGTCTCCCCTTATCAGCGGTTTCAGTTACCCAAAATCAACCATGGTCTGAAACTATTATATGAAAAATGCCAGAAAAAAATGCATAAGTTTAAGTTGTGAACAGTTCTGAATAGCAGGGAAATATCACACCATCTGGTTTTGTCCTGCCCTCAACACCAATCATCCCTTTGTCCAGGGCCTCACGGGTGCATATGCTGCTTGCCAGTTAGTCACTTAGTACCTGTCTCGGTTATCAGCTCACGGCTGCAGGATCACAGTGCCTGTGCTCAAGCCACCCTTATTTTACCCAATAATCTCCCCAAAGATAGTGATGCTGGTAATTCTGAGGAGCCATAAGTGCTTTCTTTAAGTGAAAAGGTGGATATGTATAGGAAAAAAGCTATATTTGGGTTTGGTACTATCCAAGGTTTAGGCATCCACTGGGGGTCTTGGAAGGTATCACCCTTGGATAAGAGTGAACTACTGTATAGGGCAGGCCCTTTATGATCTAGAACTCCCTCTTCAGACTCACCTTCCACAGCTGCTTCGTGCTTTTCTACAAATGAAACTAAGCTTGTGCTTCCAAGCCCTCAACCTAGGCTGCACCTTTGTGCATGTTGTTCTCCCTGCCTGAGATGGACTCCCCACCTCACCTCCAACTCCATGTGGCCCACTTGGCAGAGTTCCCTTTACCATTCAGATCTCTCATCTGACACTTCAACTACCATGGAGGCTAACCAACCATCTCGATTTTCATGGGACTGAGCGGTTTTCGGGGACTCAAAATTTCAGTGTGACAACCAGGAAAATTCCCAGCACGTTGGGACAAGTTGGTCACCCCTAACCCACCCCTCATTGACAGAATTAGTTTGTCTTTCCTCTAATTTTCCCATACATTTTTATTTTTAAAGTTACCAGGAGTGGCACATTGCATTGCATTTATGCACATCTTTCCGATGAGAGTGTAACTCAGAGGGCAGGGAAGGGATTTAGTTACCTTTGTAGCCCTAAGCAGTATTCCTTAAGGGCAGCAGCACCTTAGAGTCTCCTGGAAAGCTTGCTGTTGTTGTTTTTCTTTTTTTTATACCCTCCAACTCCCAGAGATTCTGATTTAATTGATCCTCAGTGAGGCCTGGGCATGGGTTATATTTTGAAGCTTAACCAAGTGATTCTAATGTGCAGTCAAGGTTGCTAACACCTGCTCTAGGGTAATGATTCTCAGCTGGGGAGGTGTGTGCATCAAAACTAAATACTTCACCCTAGGCCCCACTACCCACTGATTCCAATTTAATTCATCTGGTGTGGGGTCCAGGCAGCTGTAGCTTTAAGGTCAGGTGGCTCTGATTCATAGTTATCATTAACCCCTGTTTAAATACACAGTAAGTCCTCACTTAACACCATCGGTAGGTTCTTGGAAACTGCAATTTGAAGTGAATCAACATACAATAAAACCATTTTTTTCAGGCCAGTCTCATTGCACTTGTCATTTTTTGAAATTATCGTGGTCTGATATTTGCTTTTCTTTTTATATTACCCCCCCCCTTTATAGAATGCAAGCTCCATGAGGAAAAAGAATGCGTGCATCTTGTTTCCTGCTGTAGCATGAACACCTACAAAAATACCTGGCCAACAACATTTATGGCAATGCAATAAACACCTATCCAGGTATCCCCCGCTTTTCAAAAGTTTGCATGGCGCCACTGTGCTTTTCTGAAAAACATACATTCGTATCTATTTTTGCTAACCAAAAGAAATCTGAAGAGAATTTGTGTTTTTACAAAAGAAAGGTTAGAGTGAAGAGTGGAAATGGCTTTTAGTCCTTTGCAGCCAACATTCTAGAGGCCCAGTGGGCACCCCGGGCAGCAAGAGTGGCCCCGCCGAGTTCCTTCCCGGAAACTACACTCAGCATCTCAGCATCAGGCCCCCGCGGCTTTGAACTGTGTCTGTGAGCATCTATGCTTTATCTCCAACCATTCCGTGTATCCCTTAGCACGCTGTGTCCTGAGGTATCAGAAAAGCCTAAGAGAGCCTGTGAAACCATTACACTTAGTGTAAAACTGGATGTACAATAATTAAGCGCTTCCCCCGTGGTGAACAAAAAAAGGACATCATGCATGCATTGGGCTTGCCTGTGTCCGCCATTCACAGTGTTTACACACAGAGAGAAAGGACCTTGAAAGCTGCTGAAGTCACTATTGGTTCTGCTGGTGGCTGAGTGCTCTCTTTTAGTTGGCATCCAGTAATGACAAAATGGAAAGTTTATTGTTTGAATGAATAGATGGCTGTACAAAGCATTATGCATATCTATCATGTCATTTTTGCTTTTCCTATATGTTAGTGTTATTTTAGGATTTATGCACTATTTGTTATGATTTGGTATGTTATTTATGGATCTGGGAACACTCAAAAATTTCCCTATCATTTATTGGTAATAGCCCAGCTGGTGTGGCTCTGTGGCTGAGCGTTGTTCCATGAACCAGGAGTTCACAGTTCAATTCCCTGTCAGGGCACATGCCAGGATTGTGGGCTTGATTCCCAGTGGGGGGGCATGCTAGAGGCAGCTGATTAATGATTCTCTCCTATCATTGACGTTTCTATCTCTCTCTCCCTCTCCTTTGCTCTCTCTGAAATAAAAATATATTTTAAAAATACATAAATAAATAATTGGTAATTGCTTCTTTGCATTATACCATTTCTGCTTATGGAAGGCTTTATGGGAATACTTTCGGATGACAGGAGGCACAGGTAGTGCACTCTGAGGTTAGACACCTTTGGTTGCGATTCTATCTGTCCCTTCCTCACTGTATCTCCTAGGGCAGCTTTGCCCAGTGACCATCAACATTAGCATCACCTGGGAGCCTGTTGGAAATGAAAACATTTGGGCCCACCCCAGACCTACTGAATCAGAATCTTTGAAGACGGAGTCCAAAAAATTGTTCCATTAAGCTTTTCTTGTGATTCTTATGTACCAGTACACTAATATTTTTTAAATATACTTTTATTGATTTCAGAGATGAAGGGAGAGAGAGAGATAAAAACATCAATGATGATAGAGCAGTGGTTCTCAACCTTGGCTGCACATTAGAATCACCTGGGAATCTTTTTAAAATCCTGATTTCTGGGCCTCATCCTCCAGAAATTCTGTTTCTTTGTTACTAATGTTGTGGCCCCACCCCATAACAAAGAAACAGAATTTCCGAAGGATGAGGCCCTAAAATCAGGATTTTAAAAAAAGATTCCAAGGTGATTCTAATGTGCAGCCAAGGTTGAGAACCACTGTGATAGAGAATCATTGATCAGCTGCCTCCTGCATGCCCCACACTGGGGATGGAGCCCTCAACCTGCCATGTGACATGATCGGGAATTGAACCGTGACCATCTGGTTCATAGATCGATGCTCAACCAATGATCAACACCAGCCAGGCTCTAATATTTTTTTTATGATTGTAAAAGAATACTTGGCCATTCTTCTAACTTTTTCCAAAAAACATGTTTTTATATATTTTAGAGAGAGAGGAAGGGAAAAAGATAGAGAAATATTGATCAGTTGCCTCTCACACACACCCATGGACTGGGATAAAAACTACAACCTGAGCATGTGCCCTGATGGGGAATAAAACCAGTGACCTTTTGGTGCATGGGTCGACCCTCAACCAACTGAGTCACACCAGCAAGGGCTTACTACACTAACTTTTGTAAAGCACTGATCTAGGTCAAATTAGGAAACCCTCTGAGCCTCAGGAACTTCCTTTATGTTGTAAAAACTGTTAAGAGGACAAAGGATAATGATGTATACAGAAATGCTTACCACATAGGAGGTGCTCAAAAGATAAAGGTTTTCTTGCATTTACTTTTATTTTAAAGAAAGCAATATAGATCGAATTACTCTCAGTTGGGAAGAATTCTGACAATCTGTTTTTGTTTTGTTTTGTTTTGTTTTGCTTTTTTGTTTTTTCCTCTGGATGTTATTTTTTCTCTCTTCTCCACGAGGAGAAGAGAGAAGGCTATACTAGTAAAAGCAAGCTACTGCTATCCATAAGGAAGCGTGTCCGTCTGGGGCCATTTAAGACAGGAGCAGCCCTAGCCGGTTTGGCTCACTGGATAGAGCGTCGGCCTGGGGACTGAAGAGTCCTGGGTTCAATTCCGGTCAAGGGCATGTACCTTGGTTGCAGGCACATCCCCAGTAGGGGGTATGCAGGAGGCAGCTGATCGATGCTTCTCTCTCATCGATGTTTCTAACTCTCTATTCCTCTCTCTTCCTCTCTGTAAAAAATCAATAAAATATATTTTAAAAAAAAAGACAGGGGCAAATGGTCCTTCATACTTCAGCAGCCCCTGTACTACAGTACGGTTCAATAATTGATGTCCATAATGATGATCCTGCATTATTAAGTAATTGCAAAATTCTTCTCTGGAGTCTCCGCTCAAGTCTGTTCAACTACTATTACAAATATTTCCATTTGAAATATTTAAATCACTTTGGGGGCCCCAAATGGGACAAGCTTTGGTTACTTGGAACATTGTACTTGATAAAATTATCTTATCCTCTCTAGATTCCAGAGGATTTAGATAATAGTATCTGTCAACATAGTTTCCCTGATGCATAGGCCACTCTTAAACAGAGTGGCTGTGTCTTCTCTGTCCTTGGAGTCCCATTCAGCACCTAGTTCAAGTGACTCCACACTAAAGGTCCCCAAAAGGACTGTGGTGTGGGAGGCTGGTTGACCTCAGTAACCTGAAGTTTCTACTCTGAAGAGAATGGGTCATCACTGTAATCCCTGCCCTCGCAGATACCCTTTAAGCTTGTGCTCTTGCCAGATAAGCTAAAGAGATGACAATTCTCAAAGTCACTGGCATTTATTGAAAGCCAAAGAAATTAGTGAGCTCTGACATTTATAGGTCTTAAACATTAAAGAAGTTGAAAGTGGTGTGAGTAAGGTTCAAGTTTTAAATGTAATGCCATGCGAGTTGCTGTTAATTCCACAATAATTACTCTGCTTATTATTTCAACAGCTAGATTTACGCTTCTAGTTAGCCCCAACTTTAACAACACGGTCCCTCACCTTCCAAACTTTTCAATTTTCCAATGACCAAGTCATCTCTTAGGAATAAAGAATGATGAGGCATTCTTTAATCCTTCACAATGTTAAACACTTACTCTAGTTGCTTCACATATATTAATTTATTTAATCTTCACAACATACCAATAAAGTAGGGACTATCATGGAATTTGTTTTACATGTGAGAATTCGAAAGCACACTGAGGTTTTGTAATTTATCCAAGGCTACATAGCTAGTAGGTGGCACAGCTATGACTCACACCCAGAATCTGTATGTTTAATTATTCTGCAATACTGTCTTCCAATGAAATAAGTTTCAATTGAGGCCCAAACAATAAACTCTTAATTTTTCATTGTGTGGGATGGAAGTCATAAAGCTCTGATGTGGGGAAACCCAAAATGCAGGGAAACCTTTTTGTCCAACTGGTGTTCCCCCTTCTTTTTCTGCACAAGGACCTATACCCCCATCTTCAACAACACTGAGAATATATTGATCTGTCTCTCAAATTCATGTAAAGCAACTGTGCGACTTCTCTGTGGTATTTGCTGCCCCAAACTCAGTGCAGGTAGTCTGGTTAGCAAGAGCTTTGGGGAAAGATGGTGCTGCAAATGAGGTCAAAACCATTATTAATATGAGGTTTGGGCAGTCTTTGTTGATTTGACTTTACTCAACTGTTCCTGGTCTCCTGGTCTCAGGATCCATTAGTGTTAATAATTGGTGCTTGGTTACATTTCTTTTGATTGACTTTGAATTATATATATATGTATATATATATAAAATATAGATAGACATAGAGATAGAGATAGAGATAGAGATAGACATAGAGATAGAGATAGAGATGAGATAGAAATAGAGATAGAGATAGAGATATGTAGAGATATAGAGATATAGACATACAGATATAGATGGATATGGATATGGACATGGACATGGACATGGATATGAGCGTGGATATGGTATGGATATAAATATCAATACGGATATAGATATAGATGATATAGATATAGGTATAGATAAGGCTAAACATGTACATATAACACATATACACATATGTATACATTTACATATATATGTATATTATACATGTTATACATAAATGGATATGATACATACATACATATATAT
Organism: Myotis lucifugus; assembly: GCF_000147115.1. Classification (NCBI taxonomy): domain Eukaryota; kingdom Metazoa; phylum Chordata; class Mammalia; order Chiroptera; family Vespertilionidae; genus Myotis; species Myotis lucifugus. Next base: position 3,230,802 of record NW_005871160.1, read on the forward strand.
GTATATACTAGAGGCCCGATGCATGAAATTCATGCAAGAGTAGGCCTTCCTTCCCCCAGCTGCCAGCACCAGCTTCCCTCTGGCACCCAGGACCCGGGCTTCCCTCGCAGCCCTGGCTTTGTCCACGGAAGGATGGAAGGATGGCCGAGAGGATGTACGGGAGGACATCCAGTCTAATTAGCATATTACGCTTTTATTATTATAGATAAATCTGTAAAGCTAATGCTTACCTTATAGGATAAAAAGTAAAGCTTAACACTAGTGCAAAACTAATTTAGAAAGGAGGTGAGTTTAGCGATATTGAACTAAGTAAACTAAATCTGCCCAACAGGCTTATACAGTAAATGTAATAAAGCCACTGGTGGCATATCCTTGAAGGAAGCCATTTTATCTAGACAGGTCTTGAGCCTGGAGTTTGATGCAAGAGCAGATAGGAGCAGTCGCTTTCACCATTTCTGGGGAAGATGCAGGGCTCGGTCGGCATGGGTGAATGAGAAAACTCTTTTGGCTTTTCAGTGAATACAGAATAAATGTCACTTTCTTTGGAAATGACCTTTCTGCTATTCTCATCTTTGTATATAAAGTTGCTGTGTGAGAAAAATCCATGCCCATGAATTTCATTTCTGAAGGTACAACAGAATCATTCCATAGACATTTTCAAGATGGATAGACTAAAAAGCATTCGAAGCAGAGATGAGAGTCGATTTCTTCAGTGATCTTGAAAGAATCAACATCATCAGGTTCTCATCCTGGGTAATTCAGTAGGGGTTTTAGATTCTCATCGGATGAGTATTTGGATTGAGAAATGCAGTGCATTTCTTAGAAAGGGGTTTGTCTAGAACTGTTTGCCTTTCATTCACACACACACACACACACACACACACACACAATTGATAGCATGTACTCTTCATCGGCACTGTTCTTGGCCCTTCTGTCCATAAAACATGGTGAGTTCAAATTAATTTCCTTGAAATTTTAGAGATTTTAGATGATGTTGATGAAAAACAAAAGTGTGTACTCTGTTTTAGAATTGCCAGTAACAACAAAGGTCTTCAGTGGCCAGTATTGGTAAGTAAGTGATGAATATTCTAGCTTGTACAAACTGAGAATTGCCACAAGTGTGTTGTGTTCTTACAGGACAAATATTGCAATGCCAAAAGCAATCAAGCTTTAAAAAAATCTCAGCTGTCCAACAAAAGGATGATCATTATTATAGCAAATCACTATGCACCCAAGAACAAATGAAGTTAACAGTTTAGTGTAATTCAATGGCCAGGTTTCATCACCAGCTCTCCAGAGTAGTGCAATCTGTCATAGGAATACAATTTGCAATTCCAATTTGAAGACCTAACTAAGGGCTAATTAAGCAACACCTGCAATCTCCTCCCACCCACCCCCACCTTCCTTTTTACACCCTCACCTCCACATTTCGAAGCGTGCTTATCTTAGTATGGTTACCTGTCCCAAATGTCCTTTGGGGAAGTATTCTTTCAAAATGCTGTCCAGAAAACTCATCTGTTTTATTCCATGCTTCACCTTAAAACACTGATGTCAGCTTTTAGATGCAAAAGAAATAAAAAGGGGCTGTATTTAAGTACCATCACTGGGTTGCAAGTTCCTTGAAAGAAGTAACTGGATCTCACTCACTAAAAATAGGATCATTTTAGTCCCAGCATAATGTGTAGGACTCAGCAGGTAGTTACTGGATAAAATAATAAATCAATATATAGTAAAATGACATTCATTCAGAATCCTTTAATTCAGGATTTAAGTCATACAAGTCATAAATTTGGATTTTGATCTGCACCCTTTTAGGATGAAAAGCCAATTATTGCTTGCTCATCTAGGACTAGTACATTGACAGGTTGTAGATGTGGGTTGCTAAACTCTGTTATACAGCAGTATTTTCAATGCAGTATCTATATACAAATAACCATTATGCTAATTTCACAAAATCTTGATCTACTCATTAACACCAATAAAAAGAATCAGCATTCAAAGGGTAATTAGGAGCCCTGGGCTCTGATCCCAGCTCCACCACTCATTACCAGTGTCACCTTGGCCAAGTTACTTAACCCCTCTGAGTCTGTTTCCTCATCTGTAAAATAAAGAGATTGAACTAGAGCATTATAGGTGCCCCTCCAGCCTTAACATTTCATAATTCTATGACTCAAGTTAATGCCCATGTGGCAGCCACACTCTCCTTTTAGTTCATCGTTGGCACACTTCCCCCTCTTATCACAGGACTGGCTTTTGCAGGTGATGTTCTCAGAGCCTGAGATGCTTTTTCTTCCCACGGCCCACATCTCCCTTGCGGTGATTAATTCCTCTCTTCCTTCAGGAAGCCAGTTCCTCAGGGAAGCCTTCTTTGATTTCTCAAGTTAAGTTCTAAATTTCATAGCTGCACCCCTTTCCTTCATAGTTTATATCATCCATCCCCTCAACTAGATTGTCACTCCACAAGGACAGGAAAGAGACAGGGTCTGTTTTCTAACTATTGCATCACCAGTACCACCTATGATGCCTGTCACAGAGTAGGCACTGAATACACCGCTATGGAATAAACACGCCACACAGTGCCCAAATCATTTGATGTATTTGAGGAAAGGGAGGCAGGTCACCTCCTTTCCCTGCAAGGCTAATGCTTACCTTATAGGAGAAAAAGTAGCCATGCTATCATTACTATGTGAATTTAAAAGTAATAGACAGGGGTTGGAAGAGGGCATCGAGAGGATAAGTGGTGATAGAAAAAAAGAAAAAATAAATGAAGAAAATTAAAAAGTAAGAAATGTTTACTTTTAGATGCAAAAGAAATAAATGAGATCAGTTGTAAATGATTCCAAAGTCAAAATTCTTTTTAAACTAGTTTTCATGTCAGAATTGATGTAGTATGAATTTGTACCAAGATATTATTTATTTATTTATATGGTGACATTTGTAGAAAGATGAAGGTACCATGGCTCGTTCCAACATAAGTTTGAATCTATATAGTTTTTTCTTCCATAAATTCTGCCATGATTCTGTTTGAATACATGTACAGTTTCAGCCTTTACGTTTTCTTATCCTAGCTTCTCCCATGCATTCATGATCACCAGTGAAGATTTTATATATATATATATATATATATATATATATATATATATATATATATATATGGCCTTACTAAACTATCTTCATGCCAGATCATTTGTTTTAGTTTTATTTCACGTTTCTCTTGTTTTTCAGGCCTGTTATGTTTTTCAGAAGCTTTCCCTAGCCATTTTCTCTGGTTTTAAACCTTTCCATTGGTAATGAATTTCGATCACAAAGCAGAGAAATTTCACATTTCCAGAAGTTCACTGTATGAATATATTTCATGCTAATAACTCTAGTCTCAAATCATATGTAACTAAGCACAGATGGCCCCTGTCATCTTTGTCTTCCACCCCTTTCTTATTCCACAAAAAAAGAAATTGTGATTCATATTAAATTGTAGCATAAAAGAATATTGCATATGTCTACTTTTGTGATTGTTCTGAACTTGAAGGATGATATGTGATAATAAATAGTCAGGTTTTAAAGGTGATAATTTAGGATATCAAGGAAGAGAAATGATGCATCAAAAACAGTACCCCCCTTATCCACAGGAGATACTTTCTAAGACCCTCAGTAGATGCCTGAAACTAGGGATAGTACCAAACTCTATATAGATTGGAGCAAAAGTAGGTTTACAGTTGTGAGTATGCAAAACACAGTTTATTATTGTATTATTATTTATTAATCATTGTATTATTTTCCATACCAACAACTGAAAACCTAATTTACCTCACCCTGTATATGCCATTTTCGCTATATATCCGTACCTATGATAAAGTTTACTTTATAAATTAGACATAGTAAGAAGTTAATAATAACTCCTAAAATAGGATGATTATAGCAATGTACTGTACTAAAAGGTGTGAATAAGGTCACTGTTTTCAGGGGTGCCTTGCTGAGGCCTTCCTCCAATCTCAATGCTTTCTGGTGCAGCACGTTGCCATCCATCAGAACACACTTTCTGTTTATTTCTTCCACCCACAAATTTAATGCCTTTTCTATCTTAACTAAGCACTTATCACTGACTCTGGCCATAACTTCTGCAGTTTGAGGTGTGACAGCAAAACTAGCATGCATTTCTTTTTCCTTCTTCACAATTTCACGGATAGATTTGTTCTTATCCTAGATCTTAGCAACCTCAGCATACAATTTTGTTTCTTTCTTATTAAGTCAAGAACTTTCACCTTTTCGCTTAAAGAAAGCACTTCACAGCTTCTCTTTGGTGTATCTGAATTGCTAGCATGACTATTCTTGAGTTTTAGGGCTATTATTAAGTAAAATAAGGGTGACTTGTGCACTGTTGATCTGAAAACTAAGAAGGTTACTGAGTGACTAATTGGTGGGTAACATTGACAGTATGGAGATGCTAGACAAAGGGAGGATTCACACCCTGGAGTGGGATTATTTCACAGAACACATGCAATTTAAGACTTATGAATTGTTTATTTCTGGAATTTTCTATTAAATATGTTTGGACCAAGTTTTACTGTAGGTAACAAACCATAGGAAATGAAATTATGGATCAGGGGGGACTACTGTAGCAATATTATCATTAGAAGCATGACTACCTAGGTTGAGACACATAAATCTCATTCATTACTTTTGCATGTGAACCCCTGGCTATTGATCCCCAGACAGTCTCTTCCTATTTTTACACAGAACAGCAGTTTTTACCCACTACAGTTGGGGAGCCTACAATTTTTGTAAACAACATATATAGAATGCAGGTTTATGTGAATGTTGCACTTTTTAAAACCATAATTTACAGCCTTTTCAAATTTGAAGGATGGTTAAAAGTTGAATTTGGGACTCACTCTCCAAGGATATGTTACTTGCAATAATAATGCCATCATCCTCAAAATGTGTTTATAGATCAGACATGCAAAAGACATTTTACCATAGTCCTTTTTGCTGGTTTGTATTTAGATTGCTTTTTGCAATTTCTGCTTTTAGTGGTTAAGAGCCTTTCTGGTTCACTTTTTAAATGTGCGAAATCAAAATGTAGAGGCAAAATTCCTGTCAATGCTGAAAAAAAGATATTTAAGAACTGTTCAAATCAAATTTATATTTCAGTCATTTAATTTCCCCAAATGGAGGGAAAACAGCCTAATCAACAGCAGAGCATTTTTTTCCCAGTGGTTCATAATTCTCTTTAAGTGAGGACTCAAGAAAAATGTTCTCCCAGCACCACACTGAGAAGAGAAGAAACTCCCTGAAGACATATTAAAGCAACGAGGAAGAGGCATTAGGGGAAAGAGGGAGAAATAGCCACAGTGGACAGAACCATTGGCTTGAAGCAGTCAGAATCAGGATGGCTCTGTTTGAATAAATGCCTAATGAACCTACAAGCTGTGGTACCAGCCTCAGACTCATAGACACGCAGTAAGGAGGACCCTGCTGCTAGCCATGGATGGCTGTTTTGAAGACATGGAAATCCAAGGAAAAAGTTGTGGGGTAGCAAATGTGCAACTATCTCTGTGGTGATAAAGAGCAACAGCCACGCATCCCACTCTGTGTTCCCAAAAGTTTCCTTTTTGAGATGGTGTAGAGCAAAACCTCATAAACTTGGACCCTATTAGAGGACCTTTCTCCCAGGAGCACAGTGGTTTCCTGGGAAAGTTTTATTGCCCAGCTCTAGTCAAGGAACTCAATGGGAAAGACTGATGTGACAGCTCGAGTTTATCTTGCAGAAGTACATTTTTATCCAGGCTTATTTTAGTCATAAAGCTCCTGCTCCTTTAACATAGACCAGGATAGGGAACTCTCCTTTTTATGGGGACTTATCTCCTTTTTGTTACAAGATTCTGGCTTGAGCTGGGGTCTCTGCTCAATGTCACCTCTTCATCAGAGACATTGACTATTCAAACTGCACAAGCCCCATTTGACCCCCTCATTTTGTTTTCTTAATAGCTCTTTTTACTACCTAAAACCATCCTGCTATTTACTTGTTTGTTATCTGTCTCCCCTATGAGAATGGGAGTTCCAAGAAATCAGGGACCTATTGGGAGTTGTTTAGACCTGTATTGTTAGCTATTAGGAGAATGCCTGGCAAGTAGCCAGTACTCAATAACTCTTGTTGGGTGAGTGAATGAATGAATGAATGAATGAAGTAGTGTGGGTGGACACTATCTATATACAGTGGGGCCTTGACTTACGAGTGTCCCGACTAAAGAGTTTTTTGAGATACGAACCGTCTCTGGGCCGATTTTTTGCTTTGAGTTGCGAGCTAAAATTTGGGTTACGAGCCAGCTTCAGATATCCCACCGCTAGTTGGCACAGCGAACGTTACAGTGAATGCCACAACATCAGCCCAGCATCACGTGTCTCACTCCTTCACTTTTTGATTTGACATACGAGTAATTTGAGTTACGAGCTCCATCACAGAACGAATTAAACTCGTAAGTCAAGGCCCCACTGTATATAAAACCCTAATATGCAAATAGACTGAATGGCGGAACAATCAAACAACTGAACAACTGTTCGTTATGAGGTGTACTGACAGCCAGAAGGTGCGCACAGAACACGGCAGCATCTGCAGCAGGCAGCAGAGTGTGGAATATGGTGGGTGTTGGCTGCGGCAGGATGGTGGAGCAGGTGAGCAGGGCTGCCAGACCAAGGCACCAGGCGCTGTCATTGGGTGAGCCTCTGGTGGTTACTTAAAATTCTTTGCTCCTGTGCACTGCGGTCCCACCAGGTACTCGCATCTGCTGCTGGCTCTGGCCCTACTCGCACCTGCTGCCAGCACCCAGCACCGGTCCCAATAGCCCCTGAGGTCTTCTCCACCTCCCCTTGCTCCCGAGGGGCTGCAGCCATCACTTGCACCCGCTGCTGGCGCTAGCCCCAATTGCTCCATGCCATCAGCACGTGCAAGCGGGGCCACCATCGTCAGCAACAGCGGCGGGAGCAGGGCTGCCAACAGACAGGGGACCAGGGGCTGCAGCAGGAGGGGCTGGCCAGTGGTGCAGAGGATGGGCCAAGACCCGCCCCTGTGCCCACTGAAGCCTCATGGCCCACAGTTCCTTTCAAGGTGCATGAATTTGTGCACTGGGCCCCTAATATTAAAAAAAAGATAGGTTGTAAGGGAAGGTATCTAAATTTTAATGTGTTTCTATTTTGTTTGTTTGTTTGTTTTGTTCATTAGATTCCACATGTAAGTGAAACCACATGGTATTTGTCTTTCTCTGTTTGACTTATTTCACTTAGCACAATACCCTATAGGTCCATCTATGCTGTTGCAAAAGGTAAGATTTAATTCTTTTTTATGGCCAAGTGGTATAAATGTACCTATAAATGTATTGTATAAATGTACCACTGCTTTTTTAATCTACTCATCTGTTGATGGGCACTTGGGTTGCTTCCATATCTTGGCTATTGTAAATGATGCTGCAATGAACATGAGGATGCATATATTCTTTCAGATTGATGTTTTGGGTTTCTTTGGATATAGAATCAGAAGTGGACTTTCTGTGTCATAAGACAGTTCTATTTTTTTTTTTTAGGAAATTCCATACTATTTTCCACAGTAGCCATACCAGTCTGCATTACTACTAACAGTAGAATAGGGTTCTCTTTTCTCCACATCCTTGCTATCACTTGTTGTTTATTGAGTTACTGAAGATAGCCATTCTGACAGGTGTAAGGTGATATCTATCATTGTGGTTTTGATTAGCATTTATCTGATGATTAGAGATAGTGTGAAAATTTTCATATGTCTATTGGCCATCTGTATGTCCTCTTTGGAAAAGTGTCTATTCAGGTTTTAAAAATATCACTTTTTAATTGGGTTGTTTGTTTTTCTGGTGTTGAGTTGTCTGAATTCCTTCAAATTTTAAATATTAACCTCATATTGGATATATCATTGGTAAATATCTTCTTCTATTCAGTAGGTTATCTTTTTGTTTTGTTGATGTTTTCCCTTTCTGTGCAAAAACTTTTTAGTTTGATGTAGTCCTATTTGTTTATTTATTTCTTATTTTGTTTCCCTTGCCCAAGGAGGTATGTCAGAAAAATAATATTGCTAAGAAAAATGTCATGGGGCTTTTTAAAATCAAATTTTGGACATATCCTTTGCCCCATTTCAGACACACCATACCAAATGCCCACATTTCCTAAGATTTGGCCAAATTCACTTAAATGAATAAATATATACAACCCACAAACAAGCAAAAATTCCCTAGTGAGGTGACTGTGAATAAAATAACTACTATAATGAACTCACATATTTGTGAATTTCTAAATATCTCTTCATAGAAGGGATTCATTATCATGTTGTTATTTATGGTAGGTTGAATAAGGCCTCCAATATGTCAACATTTGAAGTCTCAGAACCTATTTACATGTTAATGTGTGTGGTGGGTGAGGGGGGTTCCTCTATACTAATAAGCAATGCTTGGACACCAGCTGGTGTTTCCTAAAATTCAAATCAATTCTGACACTATCTACCTGGAGATATCATCAGATCCCACAGGTGAAGGGCTTGGTCTCACAAGACGGTCCTTCTGCACTACTTCAGGCATCAGTCACAAGCTCAGGTAACTATCTGTGTTTCTGACCAATCCTGCTATAGATTGGAGGTTTCCACCCTCCTCTGACTTCAGATGCCAGCCATAAGTCTAGCATGCTACCTGTACTGCTGACTGAATGACTATGAATCACAGGTTCACATGACCCCCCGCCTCAGGTCCAACTACTTTGCAAGAATGGCTCACAGAACTCAGAGAAACATTTATTTACCATATCACTGGTTTATTATAAGAGGATATCACTCAGTATCAGCCAGATGTAAGAGCTGCCTCTGGCTGCTAGGGGGAAAGGTCACGGAGCTTCCATGCCCTCTCAGAGCACGCTGCTCTCCTCCAAATCTCACCAACCTGGAAGCTCTCTGTACTCTCTCCTTTTGAATTTCTATGTAGGCTTCATTACATAGACACGATTGATTAATCATTGGCCCCTTAGAACCAATTCTATCCCCAGCCACTTTCCCCTCCCTGAAGGTCTGGGGATGGAACTGAAAGTTCTAATCCTCTAATCACAAGGTTGGTTCTCCTGACAACAGAGGAGAACCCACCCTTAGGTGGGGCAAAAAAGTCACTTCCTCAACATAACAAGTGATACATTTATGCTCATATCATAGGACATTCCAAGGGTTTGGAAACTGCCAACCAAGAATTGTGGACTAAGACGAAATAAATATATGAGGAATATATTTAGATCATCTAAATGACCAAGTATCTATTTCTTATCGATCACAGTATCTCAGTATCTATAAGAAGATCTCATTGATGCTGATATCAGAAGAATACAGTGGGAATCTACCAAGCCTTTGATGGTATGGGACTGAACAAAGGGGAATGAGTGGATGCGATGGAGGATATATACCATGTAGGGTCCTGTAGGTCCCTGGCAAGGAGTTTAGATTGTATTCTAAATATAATGAGAATCTGACTTATATTTTTAAAAGTTTCAACCATAATGGATGATTTTTTTAAAAATGCACTCCTATTAACAACTCTGTAGTGCCGCTGCTTTGTTGTCAAGCTGAAATATTAGTAACTGGCTTTCAGCAGCCAAGGGGCTCAAATCTCACAACTAATAGTGAGATGAAAGAAATCTCAATCCCAAGTCCATCCAAACTGAAGAAAGTGTCATTTCCTCTACTCCAAACTCTTTCCAAGAAGAGTCACACCATTTAAATTTGCTATTTGCTATATGAAGTACATTCCATTAAAGTTATTGCATTAAAACATGTCTCCCAAGGAGATCTACTGTGCAATATCTTAGTTGGTCTAGTATGAGTAATTGCTTGCTTTTGAAAGGCTTCATAATCTATGCAAAAGCTATTATTTCTTGAAAGTGTTTAAACATTCTCATTTTTCACCAGTTAATCCCCCCTCCAATCCCAATTATCAGTTATAAGCAATTGTAGAGTTTTATGGAGAAGGGCTCTTCCTTGGGCTTGAGCTCCTAAGATCTAAGCTGCTAGAGGAGCCACAGAAACAAACCTCAAGCTCCATATTTTTCAAGTCTGAAGAAATAGGGTCACAGACGATTTCGTTTTTAAGACGATGTGCTGTCTTTCTTTCTTTTTTTTTTCTGTTCGAAGTAAGTTTCCTGACTCAACTTTGGGGAGTGCCCTCAAGCTTTCCATCTTCTTGGAAAAATAATTGGCAAAGCCTCTTCCCTTTCCTGTAGTCATTAGGAGGGTTTTGCTCCTTCTTCCCCGGCAGGAAAACACTTTGCACCAATTTTGCCTCTGCCACTTTGGAGCTCTGGATGCAATTCTGGGAACCGCATGGAGCCTGTGTGGGTGTGGCAGTATCAGCGCTAACACAGAGCAAATATCTGCCTCTGACACCTCTCACTTCCTGTCTCCCAGGAGAGTGCAGATCTGTTCAGCAGCATCCACTCACTGCTGAAAAAGGAGAATTTCCTCCTGAAGGGATAATCCCACACAGCATTTGATCTACTGTGGCAGCCAGAACCAAGACTTGCTGTGGGGTCAGAAGCATTGCTATTCCTGAACTGCCAGGTACTGCCCCACGAGCATCCTTTGAGGCCTGGGGACAGAATAATATAGGAGTAGACAAGAGATGCTGGTAAAGGGGCTGCTCAAGGCTTTTGATGTCAGGTGTGGTTCTCTCCCTACCCCCTCACCCCACCCCTGCAATGTGAACTGGAGGAGAAACTTTCCTCATTTAAAATACCCCATAGAGAAAGAAATGGCAGAGTGAACTTAGCAAAGTAATATTATCGTTGCTTTTAAAATGCCTATCTCAGTGAGCTTCAGAAGTGTCCAGGGTGGGTCATCTTTTGCTGCTCCCTTTGAATACTGGGTTCTAAACTGTGTGCCTTAGCCCCCTGCCCTAAACTTAATTTTCCAGGTGGTTATCAATAAAATCAGATTTGTCAGGAATAAAGCAGGCCAGGTGCAGGGTCCCCAGGATCCCAGTCACGGCCTGCTGCTCAGGGAAATGAACTGCTTAATGAATGAGGGGCTTTACTCAGACCCTGAGGTTAAAAGTCAACAGGAAGGGCTTCAACAACAACTTTATTAGGCAGATGCGCGCCACAGTATCCCAACCTGAAAATACCTGCCTCCAATGGCTTCTCTTCTGGTTTAGGATTCCAATGGACTGAGACACACTTCATACATTGCCCCAGGATAACTTGCTTTTCGGGTGATTAAAACCACTTGGCTTTAAGATTTTGCTTTAAAATACCACCAAGATGGGCAAATAATGGGTTGACAGTTCCAATCTATCACATTTATTAGGTAGCAAAAATTTTTTGTTTCCAATTAGTGTCAATATGTGAACCAGGAAATTATATCAGTGTGTGAGCACTTAAAACAAGTTCGAAGGAATTGATACCTTGCCAGTGTTATTACATAGTGTCTGAATTTAAAAGCTAAATTCATAAACATAATTTTAAAAACACAGGATCCAAGTATGCTTTTAATTGGCATATGACTAGTGTGGCTCCTGATGTAGCCTCTCAAGTTTCCTATGAAAATTTCTAAACAGAGAAATAAAACAATCTCACAACATCACCAAAATTACAAACTAATTTCAACTGAATGCTAGACTCTTGAAGGGATAAATAATTGTTGTCAAGCTGAAATACTTATTTGAAGTAATACTACCAATAAGGTCAATGGAATTATTAAGTATGCAACAGATGAAAAATAAATGCACACTTTTTTTTAGAAAAATATGAATAAACAATAAAAAATGTCAAAGCAGCAGTATAAAGGAGAAAAAGACAAAATAAATAAAATTTGATAAAAAGGAACAGCCAATAAAATTTACAAATCTCCCAAAATGTAGAGAATAAAAGGATAAATGAGAGAGAATATGTATTATATAGTATGATTGGGGTTGGGTAACTGGGTGAAAAAGATCAAGGAATTGAGAAGTACAGATTGGTAGTTACAAAATAGTCATGGGGATGTAAAATATAACATAAGGAATATAGTCAATAATATTGTAATAACTATGTATGGTGTCAGGTGGGTACTGGAAATATCAGGGGGAACATTTTATAAAATATATGATTGTCTAACCACTATACTATACATCTGAAACTAATACAAAATGATACTGAATATAAACTATAATTGAAAAATAAAAAAATAACTTATTGTAGCAATAAGAAACAGGCATTTCTACAGAGACACAAAAGGATATAAGGCACTAAGCTTAAAAAGTCCACTGAGAGCCAGTACAATGAATAAAAAGAAAACATTACCAATTATCATTATAAAATTTTAAGACCCCCCTAAATAAAAGAAAGATCCTAAAGCATCTAGAGAGAAAAAACTGGTAATCCAAAAAAGGCAAAGTCATATGGGCATTTTTTCCAGCAACGCCAGATGCTAGGAGGCAGTGGAATAGTGCCATAAATATATAAGAAAAAAAATATTTTCAACCTACGGAATGATACCCAACCAAATTATCTATATGATTTGAAGTAAAATATCATCAAGCAAGGACCCAGAAAATGTCTTTCATGTACCGTTTTTAGAAACCACATGACACTATATTGAGTCAAAATGACACCAGCAGAAAAACAAATACCAAAATGGTCTCTTCAAAGGAGACAGGGTAAGAATGGAGATTGTTGCTTTTCCTTAATTAAAATACTTGATTTAAATTACTTAAGTTAATATCAATGGACAATGGATTGAAAACATGATTTACTTAGAAGATAATTTTTTCTCTTTTTTTGAATTTCTCTTAATTAAAAATAAAAAGCATACATGAACTAACCACTAGATCAGTCACTCACGAAGTTTAGAACTCACAAAAAGTACCTGGGTTTCTGAAATCATGAATCAGTAGGTCTGAGATGAGGTCCAGGAATCTGTCCCCAAAGGCAATTAGATGCAATGGCACAAAGACTACATGTCCAGAAATACTAGATTGTGCATTTCTTAGGGCAAAAATTGTGCTTTTTCTTTTGATCACAGTAACTACAGAACATAGCATTTTTACTAAAGGATTGAATGCATAAGAAAACTGGGTCTCGAACCATCTCCTGTGAGATGCTACCCTTTTGGATAGAGTGCTACTCCCATTTACTAGGAAACATTAATACCTCGTGTTCTGTACCTAGTCCTACATGGAACATTTCAGAAAACAACTAAAAGGAAACATGAAGATGAATGGGACAGCACCCTACAAATGATAAGCCCTACAAGTAAAGGATCATGAAGGAGGCTAATGAAGGGAAATCCTAAAAAATAGAGTTCATTATTGCTTTCCTGCCCTTCATCTGTTCACTAGCATGGAGTGGTGATTGGAGATGAACCTGTCTCAAGCCAAAGTAGAGCCACATGATTATCTGTTTGAATTCTTAAACAACTTCAACTCTATCCAAGCAACGATTAATCAGTACTCAGGAGGAAATTATTCACCTGATTTGTTGACAGATGACTTGACCTAGGACAGGCTCCTCTGGAAGAAGAGGCTGAGACAAGGTTGCCTTGTGGTAGTTTATATGGGAGAAGGTCCCAGGAAGCTTTAATCAGGGAATGAGGAAGTAATAAATGGAATGGGAGGAAACCAACAAAAGTTCATAAACAAGCAACTTTTTTTTTAATATATTTTATTGATTTTTTACAGATAGGAAGGGAGAGGGATAGAGAGTTAGAAACAGCGATGAGAGAGAAACATCAATCAGCTGCCTCCTGCACACCCCCCACTGGGGAAGTGCCTGCAACCAAGGTACATGCCCTTGACCAGAATTGAACCTGGGACCCTTGAGTCGGCAGACCAACGCTCTATCCACTGAGCTGAACCAGTTAGGGCAAACAAGCAACTTTTGCTGTGAAAAAAATGGTGCTCAGACCCATGGCATATCTCTGGGAGAGAGCCTAGACCATGCCTTGAAGTTGTCCCAACTGAGAGGTTAAGAAGCTGGGCAATACCTACCTGGAAGGCTTGTTCCCCAGTAGGAGGCATGAATGGGGCAGCCAATCAATGTAGCCCGGTGCACAAAAATTTGTGCACTCGGGAGGGGTCCTTCAGTTATTAAACATTTATCGGCACAACACTGACCACATTGGTGGTGGTGGTGGTCTTTTCAGAATGTGTTATATTATGCAGATGAAAATCTATTTAAACAGATTTGATATAGATATTTTCAAAGATGGAAGAATTATCCCTGTCAATTATTTTAGTTGATTCATATCTTCACTAATTGTCATCATTGCAAAGTTTTCAGTCCCCATATGGATTGCTGGATATAATAGGTCATGCGCTGTCCCTATCCTTTGTAGCCTTTGTTACTTTAAGGACTCTAGTTTTCCATTTATATGTTTAAGTACCAACCTTACCGGCTTGAAAATGTAAGCTTTTAACACTGCTCTCTCTGTTCCGTATCCTTCCGATGAAAAGTGGAGTTGGGTTGCAGCACAGGAGAGAAATTCAGAAGGGGAATATTGAAGTAATGACTGCAGTAGAAGTAGAGGGAACCTGTTTCGCTGGCCACAGGCACTGGCGCCCTGGACCACAGGGCTGGCAGCTTCTCCGGGAGGCTGCAGCCTGGGACCTCGGGCGGGTGGCTTGTCCATCTCCTGGGCTGCAGCCCACCGCAGGCACTGGCACCTGGACCAAAGGTGGGCGGCTTCTTCTTTTGGCGGCTTCTTCTTCTTCTGTGCTTCCAGGGAGGGCAGTTGGTTATGTGTATATGTATGTGCATGCAAACATAGGCATGTACACATGTGTATGTGGAAATCTGCTGGGCAAGTCAAAACCATAGAAGAGTTGCCCCCTATTTCTTGAATCTTCCGGAGATATCCCCCACTTTTTTATTCTATCACTACTGGAGAGTCAGTATTTGCAGCCAGCCAGCCAGTAACTCTCTCAGTGTCTATTTCTGACTTCTTATTTTCCTGTCTGTCTTCCAACCCCTAATCATATTTCCACCTGGATGCATCATTTTTACTCCCAATATGCTGTATAGAGAAGGAGTCAGGATGCTGTCTTCCCATGAAGAGTACTCAGTAACAAACCAATTGCATTTTAGTTGTGCAATGCCCCTACCCACCCTTCAAATCCCTTCCACCATGCATTTCTGTTTCCCTTTTTGTTTGTTGGATTGTTCTGCTGCTCCTTCTCCTCACCCCACCACCCTTGGATCGTAATGTAAAATTCTTTTACCATGTCAAGAAATTATTAAAAATACAGGTACTTTGAAAAAAAAATACAGGTACTTCTCTGATCACCGCCCAGGGGGCAGGGGGGCAGGGAAGAGGCGGCTGCTGGCAGCCCACGATCTACGTGGAAGCATGTAGCGGCCAGGACCTGGTATCATGGGTTTTACCCACGCAGTTTGAAAGGTGCTCACGGCACGTAGCGGTCAGGACCCAGTCTCAGGGGGTTTTACCCGGCAGTTTGAAAGGTGCTCACAATCTACATAGCAGTCAGGGCCGCCTCTTCCCTTCCCCGCCTGGCTTCTTCCATCACCGGCAGGGGGGTGGGCAAAGGCGGCCCCAGTTCTCCCATCACGGGCCGGGGGCAGGGCAAAGGCACCCACAGCCAATAAGGAAATAATATGCTAATTGACTGCCATGCCTTCAAAGATGGGCCTATGGGATCGGGCCTAAACCGGCAGTTGGACATCCCCTGAGGGTCCCTAGATTGGAGAAGGTGCAGGCTAGGCTGGGGGACACACACCCCCATGCATGAATTTTGTGCACCGGGCCTCTAGTATATATGTATATATTTGGGCAACTCCAATTCCATCCACATTAGGCTACACTCCTGAGGAGTACTCCCAGATGTCAACTCTACGGCACTGCTTTCCTGTCCCCAACCATGCAGGAGAAGCCTTTAGGTGCACAATCCCAGATGCTGTTACTTTCCCAGAGATGGAGTTATGAAGGAATATGACAGCATCTATCAAGCACCTATTTTGAAGAGGCCACTCCTCATTAGAATACAAGAGAACCCAACATAAATCATGACCTCGTAAAGGCAGGGGATATTGCAACTAGGAAAAAAAAATTATTAACAGCAAAGAGAGATAAAAAATCTCTAAAAAACTTGTATTATAAAAAATGTTTTCTATTCTTATGATACAAACAGTATGGCCTCTATGAAACCAAAGCAGAAAGCCAGAGCAGGGAATACACTGTGATGGAAAGATCAATAGGATGCATAAAAAGGAGAAACAGTGGGGATAAAAAGGTTGGGAGAAAGAGAGATGAAGTGCCCTATCCAGTTTGGCTCAATGGATAGAGTGTTGGCCTGAGGACTCAAGGCTCCCAGGTTTGATTCCAATCAAGGGCATGTACCTTGGTTGTGGGCACATCCCCAGTAGGGGGTGTGCAGGAGGCAGCTGATCGATGTTTCCCTCTCATCGATGTTTCTAACTCTCTATCCCTCTCCCTTCCTCTCTGTAAGAAATCAATAAAATATTTTTTAAAAATAAATAAATAAATAAATAAATAAATAAATAAATAAATAGAGATGAAGTTAGTTGCAGAGTCAAATTCTGCATTGGAATGAGTAAACAGTACAATTGATATAAAAATATAATGTGTGATATAGAAAAAGATTGAGATCTTAGAGAATGCCCAAGAAAAGCACAAAACAATAAGATTCACTGAATAGGAGACAAAGTTGAAAGTCTAGTAACAAGCTATGAGATTGCCTCTCTAGCATTCTCCAGCCTTATTTAATAATGGAGGTCCCTGCCCCCACTGCAACAGCAATGTATAAGAGCCAACAACAAAATAACTAACAGTGAAATAATAACAATAGCTTATAGCTGCTGGACACTTGCCATGTGCCAACACTGTTCACAGGTCTTATGTGTGCTAACTCATTTAATCCTCCAGCATCTAGCATGTGGACTAAAGCGAAGGGAGTCAGTATTTAGCAAGAAAGAGAAACAGTCAGCAGGTACAGCAAGGCAGCAATGAGACTAGGACCACTGAGAAAGGGGATCTTTCTCACTTCCATTTTATTCTGCCCCATTCCAGCCTTTTCCATTGCTCTTTTCAACTCTTCCTAGCCTGTGTTCCTTAAACTACTCCAGGACCTTTACACTAAGCTTCTTTTACCTACACTGGTTAGAACTGAATTTCTATCACTAGCATTTAAAGACTTCTTAAAAATACAGAATCTCAATCTAAGAAAAATATAATTAGCATTGTTGGTAAGGAATAGAATAAACTATTTGGAGAAGAACCAGAGTTAGAATTAAAGAAAATATTTCCTGAATTACAAGTGAGTGGGTTTGTGGTGAATGCACCTTAAGGTGACTCGTCTATATGCCAATCCCTTGAGCACCAGCAGAAAATCACTCTTAACCAAAAGAACATGGCAAAGGTGATGAGATGTCACACTCCTGATTACACTGCATTATATAACCCTGTCTGAGCAGATGGATGAGCTTCTCCTTGCTGCTGTGTTGTGAGAAGACCTGTGGAACAAGGCATCTTCCAGGAGCTGACAGCAACCTCCAGCCTACAGGCGCTAAAACCCTAAGCATTCAGTTATACTGCAGGAAAATGGACTCTGCCAACAACCTGAATGAGTTTGGAAGCAGATTCTTCCATGGGCAAATATCCAGATGAGAATGCAACCTGGTCAACACTTGACTTTAGTCTTGTGAGTTACTACAATAGCTCCCAGTCAAGCTGTGCCCAGACTCCTGAGCCACAGAAAATGTGAGATAATACATGGGCATTGTTTTTAAGATGCTAATAGTTATTTTTTTAAGATGCTAATAGTTTGTAAATAGGCATGCAGCAATAGAAAAGTAAAGCAAGGGTGATAGGCTTGGCATGTTTCTGGCAAAACAAATTAAAAATAAAAATAATAAGCATCTGGCAAAACTGCTGTATTGCATTCTGGAAAAAATGTATCACATTTACTCTAAAATGTAAAATGTACTACACAGACAAAACAAGGGGAAAACAATTGTTTACTGGTATACAGAAACCCAATTTAGTTATTTAAAAAGAATTAACCTTGCATTTATTTCTTGCCTGAAACACTGAAAGTTGAGGGCTATGGCAGCATCAAGATAGCTAGAGAAGATGGTTTTTATCAGATTTTTCTACCACATTTTCATTTATGCTTTAAAAAATACATTCTCAGGTATATAAGGACTCAGAAACCCTTACATTTATATTTATATATGAGTGTATGTTTGTGTGTGTATTTTGGCTTTTGATTGGCTGATATATATGTGAAAACATACATATATGTGGAGATGTAGACACATATATGCATATCCATAAATATATAGAAATGGATGCATTCTATGTATAAAATGGTTCCTGGGTTATTGTATCTTCATAACCTATATTTATCTATTGCTATATCTTTATAAATACATCTACATATATATGTATAGCTTCATGTGTGTATATATGTCTGTGTGTTTGTGTGTATTATGGACTGAATGTTTATGTCCCCTCAAAACTTATATGCTGAAGGTCTAACCCTTAATGTAATGTTATTGATGGGTGAGGGCTTTGTGAGATCATTAGATTTAGGGGAGTCATGAGGGTGGCATCTTCATATTGGCATTAGCTTTCCCATAAGACGAGAGCAGAGAAATAGCTCTCTCTCTCTCTCTCTCTTTCTCTCTCTCTCTCTCTCTCTCTCTCTCTCTCTCTCTCTCTCTCTCTCTCTCTTTCTTCCATTTGTGGGTATAGCAAGAAGACAACTGTCTGCAAGCCAACAAGACAGTTCCCACTAGAACTTGACCATGGCTTATCTCAAATTTCCCAGCCTCCAGAACTGTGAGAAATTGTTAAGTCATCCCATCTATAGTATTTTGTTATAGCAACCTGAGCAGACTAAGACAGTATACATGTACCAGCCAACCAAAAGTTAAACAAAATTAATACCTTAATAGTAGGTAAGTTTTGGTATAAAAAGGTTGTGATTATCTTTCTTTGAATATCTGCTATTCCAAAAACTAACCTATTTGTGACAAAGTCTTCAGGAGAAGCATCCATTTATAGAATAAATTGGACTGCCTTCGTCCCGATACTGAATCCCTAAGAATATTGAAGTGTTGATGATATTTACAATACCATCTGGAAGAGTCTAAGTGAAAAGAATTTTGTTTTGATTCAGTATCATTTATCCTAAGAATAACATGTAACAAATAAAAGAAACTAGACTTTTAAAATCTCTTGCTTTTAACATCAGATTTATAAATACAAATAAATGTCATTACAATCCTGTGAAAACCAAACAAATGCCCCCTGGCTGGGGGTGGAGGGTAAGCAAAGGAATGGAGGAGGTGCAAGAAAATATGGAAACCTTTGAATGTGTTTGTTTGGGTGGCAGAATAATTAGAAAATTATTGGAGTTTTTTGTGTATTTTTGCCAATTCTTCAACTATTCTTTAATAAACAGGATAACATAAGCCTCCTTACTAAGAAGAATAAATATGAAACATGAAATAGGATTATCTTTCAAAACAAAATGTACATAAATGTAAGTGAAAATCTGTATATTTCCTTATTTGAAAAGTGGAAGTAATAATAGTACTTATTCCCAATAGTAGTCTTATACAAATAATTACTTTAAGGAATCAATAATATAATATATATTGAGTGCTTAACATATATAAGGCAAACATATAGACCTGAAAGGAGAAATAGACAAATGAACCATTTTTTAGTAGTTGGAAATTTCAACACTCCTCTCAGTATCTGAAAGAACAAGTAGACAAAGAATCAGTAAAGATATGAAATTACTTGAACTAATTGACATTTATAGAACATGCCACTCAATAATAAGATATCACATGTTTTTTCCCCACTGGAAATAAACATTCCAGAGACATTTATATAGACCATATCATTAAAAATATAAATCTAAATAAATATAAAATTGAACCCTGGCATTCTGACTCTGACACTTATTGGTATGGTAAAATAGTAGGTAAAATTAGAAAGCTAAATCACTGTTATTTGTTTAAAAGACAACAGGATAGAACTAGGGAACCCATCTTGCATGGATATCACTCTTGTGAATTATGGGTGATTTATTGCTTTGAAATCATTAACACAAAATCGGTTCTCTGAGTACATGGAATTAACTAAACAACCAATATAAAAATTTTAAAAGAAATATCTCAAAATGGTTGGAAAGTATTATGATAATACATGGATCAAAGACAAAATCACAGGGTTCTGGGGGCTTCTGGTTAAGATGGCAGAGTAGGGGTCACTACTAAGTAAAATAAGGGTGACTTGAACACACCACTGTGATACCATGACAGTGGATCCGATAACCAAATCGGCTGCTAAGTAATTAACAGATGGAAGCATATGAAACATGGAAAAGCTAGACACAGGAATTATTTATATCCTTCATAGAATGGAGTGAGATGGACTGAGATTTCACCACACTACTTAAAATGGTGCACAATTTTAAAATGTTTATTGTTGGAATTTTCCGTTCAGTATTTCCAAACTGCAGTTGACCATGGGTAATTGAACCCATGGAAAGAGAAATCCTGAATAAGAGGGAAATAGTGTATTTAGGGGGTAGATTTAGCAAAATATGCACAATAACTACAAATCTTTGCCAAAAGAAGTTAAATAAATCCTACAGAAATTGAGAGAAAGCAGAGTTCATGAATTAGAAGACTCACTCTTGTTAAGACATCAATTCTGCCCAAATTGATCTACACATGCAGCACATCCAGTGATAATCACAGCATGTTTTTGCAGAAATTGTGGGTTCATTCTAAAATGTATATAGAAATACAAAAGACCTAACCCAGCCAAAATCATTTTAAAGAATAACTAAATTGGGAGAGTCATTCTACCTGATCTCAAGACTCACTGGAAATCTATAAGATAATTGGTATAAGAATAGAAATATAGGTCAAAGGAATAGAATAGAGAATTCATAAATAAAACTTTAAATATAAAATTAGTTGCTTTCCTTGAAAAGTGAAAAGGTAAATCAATTGGTCAAAAGACAGCCTTTTTAATAATAGTGTTGGAACAATTGACTAACCATGTGCACACAAATAAATCTTAACCCTCATCTTACAATATATACTAAAATTATCTCTAAGTAAGTCATATACCTAACTCTGTAAAAGCTAAAACTATAAAATAAATAGAAAAAAATATATATATAGGTAAGATACTTACAAATTTGAACTAAGTCAAAGTTCCTTAATTAGGACCCAAACAAGAACCATAAAAGAAAACTGATATACTGGGCCTAATCAAAATTTAAAACTGTAAAAAGAAAGAAAAAAAATACAAGCCACTCATACAGACAAATGATTAGAAGACATATATTATATAAAGGATTTGTATTCAGAATACACAAAGAATTCTTAGAACATAATAATGGGAAGACAAACAATCCTGCCCCCCAAAACACACAAACCTGGGTAAATATTTGAGCAGCTACTTCATAAAAGATGATATACAAGTGACCTTGAGCACATTAAAAAATGTTCAACAACACTAGTCACCAGAGAAATGCAAATTAAAAATACAATGTGCTCACCATAAAAACTTTCTAGAACATTTTACAGTGTCAGTGAGTGTTCTCCAGAAAAACAGAACCATCTATACTAATAAAAGGGTAATATGCCAATTAGACAAGATAGACCAGAAGTCTTCCGGACATCTTTCTGGACATCTTTCCTGACAAAGCCGGGGAGTGGCCAGCCTGCAAACCCCCTGCAGCCTCTCTCCCAGGCTGGCCAGGAGCCCCCACCCCGATCGGGGCCCCCTTCAGGGCAGGCCAGCCAGCCCCCACCCATGCACCAGGCCTCTATCCTATATAATAAAAGGGTAATATGCAAATTGACCCGAACAGCAGAACGACCATAGTGGACCACTCACTATGAGGCGCACTGACAACCTCTTGACCCCTTTCCCTGACCAGCAGGTTCTGATAGCCTGATGGCCACCTGCGGTGTGGGCAGGACCGGCAAGCGGGTGGGAACAGCCGACCTCTCGGTCCCTTCCCCTCGCCATCAGGCACTGATCACCCAATGGCAAATGGGGAACCAGGGGTGAGTAGTGGTGGGGGGCGGGGCTGGCTGTGAGCAGCTGGGGAAGATGGCCCTGATCGGAGGCCAGGCCTAGGGACCATACCTGCACACAAGTTTTGTACACCTGGCCTCTAGTCTTATATAGGGTGTCCCAAAATTCACGCAACATTTGAATTTTGCGTGAGCATTAACAACAACAACAACAAAAATAAAAGCCTAATTTTACTTGGTTTATTGAATCAGATTCTAATATATGTTGCCCTTTGATTTCAATCCCTTCAATTTGATAAGCATTAGCAAGTACCAATTATGGCCCCGCAGCAGGGACAATGAAGACCAATGAAGACCACGGCTTTGTGTATGTGGCAGCAAAGCTGTGGAGGCCATTTACCCGATGTGCTATTCCATACATAACCCTATACTGTACACTTATTAATCAATAAAAAATTTACAATTTTAATTATAAACCTGTGTTTTCTATCAAAACTACTTCTTGAGTGAATTTTGGGATATCCTATATAATAAAGAGCTAATATGCTAATTAGACCAAACAGCAGAACAACTGTCCTGACGACCTTCTGGATGACCATCCAGATGACCTTTCAGACGAAGTTGGGGCTGTGAGGGCCAAGCCCTTTGCACGAATTTCGTGCATCAGGCCTCTAGTATATATAATCAGCTTGCGATTGTGGAGGCTTGGCAAATCTAAAATCTGATGAAGGAGGCCAACAGGCTATAGACTCAGGAAAGAGCTGAATTTTAATCCAAAGGCAGTCAGGTAGCTGGAAAACCAATAGGAGAGTCTGCTGGTGGAATTACCTCTTGCTCAGTGGAGGTCAACCTTCTGTCTTATTTAGGCCTTCAACTGATAGGATGAAGCCCACCTATATAATGGAGAGCAATCTGCTTTGCTCAAAGTCCACCAATATAAATGTAAATTTCACTGAAAACACACTCACAGAAAACACCCAGAATAATTTTGAGCAAATATCTGGACACTGTGGCCAACTGAATCAGTATGACTCATTAAATTTACCATTACACATCTCTAAAATTAAAAGACTAAATATGTCAAGTGTAGGTAAAGATGTGGAGCAATTCTAAGCCACATACATTGCTGGTGGGAATGTCAAATAGTAGAGCCACTTTGGAAAACAGTGTGGCCATTTCTAATAAGTTAAATATACTTTTATAATATAACCCAGAAACCCTATTCCAAGAGATAGGAAACATTAGTCCATAAGACCTGCATGCAGATGCAGTGATAGTGATTTTCATAATAGCCAAATACTGGAAATAACCCAATTTCTATTGACTGGCAAATTGATAAATAAATTGTGAAATATTGGTACAATAGAAGACTGCTTGATAGTAAAAAGAAGCCGACTACTGATAATGCCACATTGTGGATGAATCTGGAAAGCATTAGGCCATGTGAAAAAAAGTCACCTGCAAAAGACTACATACTGTATAAGTTCGTTTACCTGACATTCTAGGAAAGACAAAATCATAAGAAAATGAAACAGATCACTGGTTGCCAGGGACTGAGGTGAGAGGAAGAATTAGACTGCAAAAGGATTCAAGGAACTTATTGGGGGAAGAAATCATACCTTATCTTGATTGGGATTGTTTACATTTGTCAAAACTCATCAACCCTTCCACTCTAAGATGGTAAATTTTAGCAACATAAATTATGGTTAAATAAACTTAACTTTTTAAAATGGACCAAGAAATGCTTTGATTAATTAACTTAACAAATTATTTAGATAATTAACTGCTAATAAATTGGTTTTTCAAATTAAGAAAATAGAATTTATTGAAAATATTCAATAAGCATTTGGCATTGTGTCATGAACGTATCCTTTGAGAATTAGTCTATAAGTTAAAGCTGAAAGATATCTCCTGTGTTTCTCTCTCTCTCTCTCTCTCTCTCTCTCTCTCTCACACACACACACACACACACACACACACACACACACACACAAAAATATGTACACACAGAGTTTCCTCAAATATTGGCAAGACATTAAAGATTTCCGTGAGACCACTACAACAAGAATGGCCTGACAGGGAATGTGTGAGGAGGGGCTGGATTCTCCCCTTTTTCATAGTGTGCTGTTGGTGTAATAGTACTGGCCTGGAGCAGCCAATTTGAGGTCATGAACTTGGTAGGTCAAATCTGCAGCAGTGTTAATACCAGTGGCTACTAAAGGGTTGTTTGAGAGCAGACACAGAGGTGGAGGCAATGTGGCAGTTGCCAGGCAGTGGTGAAAATTACATGTTCAGGATCTCTCAGGAGGAAGCCCCTGGGGTCTTCCATAAATAGTTGATGAGACATTTTTCCCTTCAATGGCAGGTAGGTGTGAGCCAGGGAGAGACATTTGACACTAACTCTAATGAGCACAAAAATGCTCCAAATCCTGAAGTTTTGATCTTTGATATAACAGAAGCTATTTCTACTCTAAGCCTTCAAACAAACTGAAAGAGAAAGACGTGTGATGTTTATGAACGCATTTGAGAATCAGAGCTGCATGTTTATGTTAGAGTCAGTGGACATGATCGGCATGTGAGGACCTGAAACGATGCTCATGATGGCTGGAAGATTTGGAGCTGCTGGTTCTGCCTCTGCCCCAGCTCTGTGTCTGGGCAAGGCACTTGTTTTCCTACATCTCACTTTCCCTACCCACACAATGGGAGAGTTCAATTAAATATAAGACTGCTAAATGACTGGATTCAAGACCCAAACATATTACTGTTGGGCATTTTGTTTTGACATATTTTTTTTGTTTATAAAAATTAAATATGTTGCCAACATTGAAAAATCAGAAGGTTTTATATATAGTTTTAAGCAACATATAGTTTTACAGCTGCTTCAGAGCACCTTGAAGATATTTAACCTTTATTTTGGCATGGGACCACATGACTGGATCTGAGTTACTGTTGCCATGCTTAGACAAGCTCTCCATTAGCCACAATCCTGTTTCTGAATGCCACCTACCTGGCTTCCTCTGTAGGCCTGGGTGCTCATTATGCCTGAACTGCTAGGTCCCTTCCCTCCTTAATTTGCCTGGCTCCGATTTAATTACTGCATCTAGCAAAACTAGTAAGAACTGCCACATAAAGGCTAAATTCACCAGTTGCTTTTTCTATTGTATAATGCCTCTTGCTGCCACTTGCCTCTGATCAGATAGTAACCTCCATGGAAGCTATTTCACAAAAGAGGGAAGGAAATGCAAGAGTCATCGAAGGAGTATGCCCACTGCTTAGTAACCAACAGCAGAAACCAAACTATGCTAAAACTTTCTGACCTGACCAACTAGTCTAGCAACTGAAATGCAGTGCCCACTGTGTCTACAAAGACTAGTGTCATTACTCAAGTTAATGGCAAGAATATTGGTGGCACCTGTTGAAAACCAGACTCTGTACTATAGAACAAGAACACAGGCATGCGTAAGACACAATCCATGCCTACACAGTCACAGACATTTACATACATAACTTTAAAATGTGCACTTTACATAATATAACATACATTTTATTATCAATAATTACAAAATATTTGAATAAGTGTGTTAGTAGAATAGATATGGGACAGAGGCAACATGAAGGAAAAGTGATTCTGCAGAGTCTTTGTTCACTGTTCCTCTTTCTGGAACATTCTTCTCCTAGTTTCCAGGTGAGTCATCTTTCTCCTTCACATCTTTGTTCAAATATCTTTGCAGATGAACCCGTTTTGAAACTACCCCCTCCCAGCCTTTGCATTCTATAATCTTTATTTTTCCATAGCACTGATGAATTATCATATTTCATTCTATGTATTTTATTATTCATTGTGATTATTGTTCATGTTCCCTACTGTAATGTAAGCTTCATGAGGCAGGGGCTTTTTAATCTTTTGTTCAAAACTACTTTCATAGTTCCTAGAGCAGTACCTGGCACATAGAAAGGACTGGGTAAATATTGGATGAATGATTCAATGTATGAAGTAATTGATTCTCCTCAGGAAGGTCAGGGCAAAACTTCCTTAAGAGATGATATCTGAATAAATGGGTTTGAATGATGAATAAAAAGTCACTATGTTAAATAATAACCTAGGGATGGGGGCAGATATTGAGAAAAGAAAACAATGTGTGCAAAGGCAAGAATGTGAGAAAGGTCACTGCACATTCAAGAAGAGTATTTATTTACAGTTATTATATGTATACTAGAGGCCCGATGCATGAAATCCGTGCACTGGAAGGGGTGTCCCTCAGCCCAGCCTGCACCCTCTCCAATCTGGGGTCACTCTCACAATCCAGGACTGCTGGCTCCTAACCACTCACCTGCCTGCCTACCTGATTGCCCCTAACCGCTCCCCTGTTGGCCTGATTGACACCTAACTGTTCTTCTGGCCTGATCACCCTTAACTGTCCTCCCCTGCTGGCCTGGTCGCCCCCAACTTCCCTCCCCTGCTGGCCATCTTGTGATGACTTGGGAGCGGCCATCTTGTGATGACATGGGGGTGGCCATCTTGTGATGACATGAGGGCGTGAGGGTCAATTCGCATATTACCTCTTTATTATGTAGGATTATTATCTGTATCTGGAGGCAACTATTACAAGTTATAGTTCCTAAGAGTGTTAGGTACTCGTATAAGCCCTTTATGGACAATGTTTCATTTCACATTCATATAACCCTTTGAAGTGATTAGAAATCACACCATTTCCCAGATGATGAACTCAGGACAAAAACAGGTTACATCTTGCCCAAAGGCTATGGCTAGTAACTGCCAAAATGACATTTTAGATTTGATTGGTGTCTCTAAAACTGTGTTCTTACAACAGGTAGACTTACCTTCTGACTCTAGTCAACACTGGCTCTATCATCAACTAATCAGAGGTTCACCTTGATAAAGGGCAGCTGCTCATTCTCATGACTTTGAATCTTTTAGGAATCATTTCATAAGGCACACACACACTACAAAGAGCCTGGATGGCATAAACAATTTTTTTTCCTCTGGTCTAAAATGACTTACTTGCAATTTGATGTGATGCTTTCCCCTCTCAGATTCCATTGCTTTATCTGTTTGTCTAAAGACACACATGCACTCTGTGATAAGAAGCCAAAAGTTTTAGCTTAAAAGTATCCTTTGTTGTTTGCATGAATCCTTTATGATTTTTTTAAATGAAAGAGGAATTTAGAGAAAGAGAAAAAAGTTAACTTCTGATTTCAAAACCTAACAATCTTGTCTCACTAAGGGCTGCTTTTAGGCATTTGTTTAGCTGGTGCTGATTTGGAAGCCAATTGAATATACAGCATTTATTTCAAAGCATTATTTTCCCTCTGCCACTCTGTAATTTTTTTCTGGGAGAATATCTGCATTTAGATGCTACCTGTAAAAAGTGACAGATTTGACCAAAACAATTTGGAGACAAAGAGAAAAAATAGTTAAAGCAAAGTGAAAGGAAATGCAGCTGCCAGGAGAAGTGAGAAGATAAAATGAGCAAAGGTGGCTCATTGATTTAGCTTCATAAAAAATAATGGGAAACCAAAAGAGACACAGAGAAGAGGAAAGACAAGTCAAAGAAAAATCAAAGGCAATGAGGGTGCTGCTTTTGTATATTAAACCATAATTAATATTTTTCATGCTCATTAAAAGGAATTGGTAAATTGAGAGAGACAGAAAAGCAACAGAGTGAATAAATGGTTCAAGATAATAAGGAGGGGGGAAACACAGAATGGAGATAATTGCAAATATTGTATGAACAAAGTTGAAGTATAAATAGTTCATCAAAATGCTATTTTTATATGTTATAAAATATTTCCAGCAAAACAATAATTCACTCATTTATTCATTCCTTCCTTCATTCAGCCAGGATTTGGAGGGTGTCCTCTGTGTACCAAGCCTTATACTAGACACTGGAAATAATATAAAGATGAAAAGACATAGTCTTTTCTTCAAGAAAACTGGAATCCTACACTCTAGTTATAATCAAATCTTTTGAATGGACATAAGTAATTCAAGAATCACCTTACATTGCCTCTCCACTAAAAAAAACTTTAAAAAGTGTTATTTGAATGTGTGTGCTATCACACACTAAATGGCAGGCTCTTATATCTTGCTTTTATACTGATGCTTTTTGACCTGTACTTGACATTCTATGTAACCTGTGTGTGTCCTGGATTTCTAGGACAGATAAAAAGAAGATGCACAGGACAAGAAAAAAATCATGAGAGTTAAACTTTGTAAGTTAGAAATATTAAAACAAAGAAGAACATTCGTCTGGATCAAGTCATATTTTAACAGAATAAATGGTTGCATGATTTCTGGAAGACACTCATAGAACCCAGGAAAAAAACTGGGTATGTGCACATATACATGGGTGTGTGTGTGTGTGTGTGTGTGTGTGTGTGTGTGTGATGGGAGGTGTACATCTCAATATATATACATCTCAATACACAAGATGGTTAACTACATTGAAGCCAGTTAAGATCCCAATTATGTTGAAAGGAAGACACCAAAGAGATGAGTCAGAGAAGAAATGGTGAAAGTTCATGTGTGCTGGGTAAAGCAAGCCCTAAAAAAGAGTTCAGAGTCAAAGTCAATAATATTATTTTCAAGTGGACATTTTCAACAGCCTCCAGATAGTCCCCTTCATCTTCAATCTTTGGACATTTCACGCATCTTTCTTATTCATGCTTGATTATTTTCCATGGGCCACAGTTCTGGTCTGGCCACACCAGTCTTTAATTTGATTATTCTCAATATACAGTGCAACACAGCCCATAAATGACTATATTAGAAGTGGAAAAAAGATCACATAGGTGGAGTTAGATGAAAACAGTAGGATAGGGTTAGAAACAGAGGGAAACAGTAATTGGAGAGAGAGATTGACAGTAGTTAGAAAAGAACCCATGAACTGGTGATTCTTAGCCTGCATAGCTAGGCTCCAAATACCCAGAAATACTTCATATTAACACTAGGAACTATCTAAATAAACCACCAGAAGCCATTTGCTTCATCAATTTATTAAACAATATCCAATTTGAGAATGACATATTTTCAGTTACTGTATATTTATATAGGTAAATATTTGCTGGATTTATCGAATGTATTTATCCATTTGGGATGCATTAAAAATTATACAAAAGAAATGGTACATTTGCTCATAAAATCTCATGTTTGTTTTCCCTCCTTGTATCTTTACTGTCATCATTTTATTTTGAATATTTATAAATGATTATATGATGTGTCATAACCTTGTCCATGGGTTAAAAACAAAACAACAACAAAAACAGTTACACCTGCCAACATTGGTTTTACAAAACTAGAGTCTTCTGGGTATCTCAGATACACTCTAGAGTCAAGATGATGTGGCCTAATGTGATTAGGACATCAAGTGATTACATTAGAGACCCTCACTGCTGGAGCATCATTTTAGGTCCTGTACAACTGCAGTCCAACTAACTCACAAGCTTTGTACATAGCCTTCTCTCATACCTATGGTAAATATGTACAATGTATTAGGTTTTGCAAATAAATTCCACAGCCATAGCAATCCTTGCTTTACTCAAATGCTAAATTATATTCAGCAAGATAAAAGTATTCCCTTTAGAATGGTCACCTTGAGAGTATCTATACTCATTCCAACATTGCAGCTTTTTCTCACAGCCTCTCTGCATTCCGCATCTTTGTGATATTAGGGCACCCCTGCTTCCCCTTGGCCTCCATGTCCTTGAAGCGACATAGCTAGAGTAAAAAGCCCCATTGCTTACAACAATGCAGTGTCTCTGAGGGAGAAGGGGTGAGTTTCTTGTTTGTTAGGTGCCATTAATTGGTCCATGTTTCTCATTTTCTTGTAATTAATCTAATAAAAACCCTGGGGACTATTATGTTATTCTTCCCTCTCCTCCCTCCCTCAATTATCCCAGGGAAGCAACACTGGCCTGCCCAAGATGAGCATACAGGTATGATTGCCATCTGTAAGGGCCTGGCCTGCACCAGAGATCTGCTTCTGCCCCTGCAGCCAATGATTGGGTAGAATATTCTGCCTCATTTGTGGCTTGACAGATTAGCAAGGCTAGATTTCCACAGACCTCAAGTTCCATATTTCAATCATCATTAACACTGCAAGCATGTAAAGTTGCTCTATAACTATGTAAATCCTACATCCATCTCTAAATTGTTTCCAAATTCATCAAGGAAAGATAAGGATTGACTATATATATCCAACTATATTATTTTGATCATCTTTATAGTAAATCTCCTTTCTTTGAGGCCGCCTTTATGTTTTGGAACAGCCAAAGATATTTGGTAACTATTTGGATGAGATAAGTATGGTGGGTCAGGTGGCTGGTGACAAATTTGAGTGATGCTATTTGTGACTATAAAATAGTGAGACCAATGGTTGATTCCATAAGCTCACACTGAATGAAGATTTTCAAAAGCAGTTTTCAGCCAGTGTCATCATTAGCATAGATTCACAACCTCCCAAGGTGATGACTTGCATGATAGCACTCATTTGGAGGTACAATTCCAATGGCTTTATTAAAAAATCAATCCTACCACTTTATAATTATACTTGGGACTTCAGGAGAATTGCTGCTTGATGCTTCAAGCTGGGTTTCAGAGCTTCACAACCCTCAGCTATGATTTGGCCTCTCGTGGAATTATTCCTATAACACTGTGTTGGGCATTTTGCCCAGGGTTAGGCTGAGAGACAACACAAGGAGTGTTCAATAACTAATTTCCACTGTATTCATGACAGAATATTCCATGATATTCCAATGTATCCCCCTTTTGGGGACTCATGGAAGAACTTTAGTTGAATTTCTCACTGTATGAGAAAAAAGTGGTCCCTTTCTAAGCCAAAGTTCCTTTTTTTTTCCTGTCATATTGTTTGTTTTAATGTCCAAAGGCACGAAACCCCATTTGTAACAAAGTGGAATAGAAATAAATAAATGTAAAGATATTTACCAAAAAAATGGATTTACCTAAATATTATAAATCTTATTGAATGTGCTTGAAAGAAAACCTTTTATAAGCTTTTTCAGTACAGGAGCAAGATCTAAAGAACATGCTCAAATAAAAACAATGGCTACAACAGCAAACATTTATTGAGCTCTTGGGATGAAAGCATAAAGCTCAGAGGTTAAGAGTATGAATATTGCCCTAGCTGGTTTGGCTCAGTGGATAGAGCGTCAGCCTGTGAACTGAAGGGTCCTGGGTTTGATTCTGGTCAAGGGCACATGCCCGGGTTGCAGACTCGATCCCCAGTAGGGGGCGTGCAAGAGGCAGTCAATCAATGATTCTCTCTCATCTTTGATGTTTCTATCTCTCTCTACCTTTCCCTTCCTCTCTGAAA